>NC_073360.2:22965000-23285833 GCF_027580225.2 Misgurnus anguillicaudatus | reverse complement strand
TGTACTAATTGTGGGGTTGGAAAAATGAAATCTTCCAAATACTGTACCTGTAGCTCAACTGGGAGTATTGTAAAAGTGACACAAATCTCATTGGTTTGATCCAGAGAACACACATACTGATAAAATGTGTAACATGCACTGTAAGTTGCTTTGGACAACAGCTTGTACCAAATTCATAAATGTACACTGCTGGTCATCCTATTAAGATGGTTCATCCCAAAATTCTGGCATAATATCCTCACCCTCATGTTGTTCTAAACCTGTATGAGTTTCGCTATTCTGTTGAACACAAATGAAGATATTTTAAAGGTTACGTTCTTTTTGATCCCATTTTTTTAACCCTAGTTAGTGTGTAATGTTGCTATAATAGCATAAATAAAACATGTAAAATGATAAAGCTCAAAGTTCAAGGCGCTCTAAGCGAATTGAAGCATTTTAGACCATAAAACATTTTTTGTTTCATACCGGAAACATCTCCTCACTATCTGCTTGCTGCCTGTCGGCTGATCAAACTGTAAAAAAATGTGATCTCTGTAGACAGCCCAGGCTTCACAAACTGCAATATCAACAAGTGGCCAAACCTAGCATCACAAAACAAAACAAAGTATTCCAGCCAATAAACGACAAAAAGGATTTGGGGGTGGGGGTTGGGCGCGTTCATAAAAGCACGGAAGGGAGGGGGAGGGGGAGGAGTTAGCTACGCTCCGTCTGTTTGAAAACAGTTTCAAACATCAACAATAACTAACGTCTCGCAGATTCGCTTAGAGAGCCTTTCACTGCCAGGCGATATATTTTCTTTAACAGAATTCGCCTTTCAAAGCCTACAGCGAATGGCCAGTTTGGAATACAGCCCTCTACTTTCTGCTTTAGTGACGTCACTAGAACAGTTTTTTGACTAAACTCCGCCTACAGTTATACGTCAGTCGCCAGCTAAGCTAACGGCAAGCTAAGCTGCTATTGAATCACAACACACTAAACAAGTTACACAATCAGAACTCGATACGTATTTCTGAGAAATAAAACAGGGTGCCAAATACTTTCATGATATCCAGACCCAATGTTTCACTGATGGATGGGGAGAGAGTCCAAGAGAAAAGAGAGGCTGTTACAGGGGCTCTTACTGTAGGAATTATTCTTCATCGTCTCACCCTGGTGCCGCACATTATGCTCAAAACCCTTGGCTGGACTGAAAAGAGTGACCGTGGAATGAATGGGTGACCGCTGAGGGCAGGAAATAATGATTGTGTTCCTATTTTCACACTTCACTCCCCTGCTGGTCACTGCCCTATGCAGCCATGAACTAATGCCACCTTGCTTTCAACTGTCTTACCTAGTCTCTTCACGGCCTTTTATAACCACAGCATGACTGAAGCAAACATGAGACAAAGTGATCATGTAACACTGTTCTTTCCAAATAGTGTAAATGTGGAGGACATGGTCAGCAAATGGCACGATTCCCGTGCCAAAGATACCCTGGTCGATCTATAAGCCGGCTTGAATCTTCTCTTTGTGTTTGAAGGTCTTTCTGTCCTGAATATATAAGATCTAGATGTAACGGCAACATCCAAATTTCTATCACTATTTACAACATAGCAATCTGTACTTTTTCTAATGCTTGTCATAGCATTACCCTCAGCATGCAGTCCCATATATAAATCACAACAATGTCTGCTTCTTTCCTACTACCCACAAATGCATTGACTATGTGTGTGTTTTAATTTAAAAAAAAAAAAGACATATGAATGTGATTTTGCACATACAAAGCAATACTTAACACATCCACATATAACAAGCACTGTAATGGTGCATTCCCACCAGCCACGGTAGAGGCGGCAAAAATGCTCTATTCGCGCGTAGTTGGACGCTTGAACATTTGAGTTCACTTGCTTCATTCGCACGTGAAATTCTAGTCATGGGAGGGGCTTCTGCGACTCCGCTGAGACTCCGCCACTCCGCTTCCTGTAATCATGTCACTACTACAGCAAGGTTAACCAAGGTGATTGGTTAACGCTGCGCTTACCACGTGTACCGCGCCGCATGATGCCTAATCATGCCTTTGCATTGACTTCACATTTAAATCAGTCACGCTTGTCACCTCTACCGCGTCTGGTGTGAACCCTGCATAAAGCATCTAAACATGCACTCTCAATGTACTGAATGCACTGTAAGGGGCCAATCACACCAAACACATTTTTAACGCTTGGAAAACGCATGCTGCCTTTTTGGTCACTTTAAAAAAAGAGCAGTGCGGCGTGGCTTTTATTTTGCTAGGCAACCACCAAGGCAGGTGTCCTGTCAATATAATATTGAAGCGTGAGCGCTCTTTTGCTGTTAACTGTTATATTAGCAGAAATTTTAAAAAGAGGGCGCTTGCTCTGACCTTGACCGAGGGTGTGAGGTGCACAAACATGCAGGAGAGAGTAAAGGGCCAGGTATACACTTTTTCTGCATCCGCCTTCAGCTCACGTGCACACTAGAGTTCTTCTCGGGCTCAAAGAATTGTACCCAACCCGAAATTACCCGAATCACTTTATAACCGAACCCGATGTGCATAAGTGCAAGCACACTTTGCAAACAGATGAGAGGTTTGAATAGGACATTGACGCACACACACGAGAGAGTTTGGGTCTTCTCGGGTCCGTTCGGCAAAAACACATTAATTTTAAATTACCAGAGACCCGATGCCGCTATAATTGTACCCGACCCGTGTCCGAGGCACATGTGAACTTTTAAACCGAACCTGATCGGGTCTCGAGTCGGACCTCGGGTTTTCGGATCTTAGTAGACCCGTGAAGACCTCTAGTGCACACATGTCCGTATACGTGGACATCCCTAGTAATACCTTCGGCTTAAGTGAGTGCAGTCCGGTTGTTCCAAGCAACTGTAAACTTCCGTCACCACACCAAGGCTCGCCTCTCCCCTCATTCGATTGGACAATGGAAAAACGAGAACAACGACAGACGCATTTCCGCTTCGAGTGCTCCTTCAAAAAGTTGTTGTGTGGCAGGCGGCACAAACAGAGCGCATAGCGCTCACTGCCCATAGAAAATCATTCAAAATAGGCAGCTGCAACTGCCATAAATGCTTTTGGTGTAACCTTCAAAGGATTAAAGCATCCACCAAATGCACAAATGTAAATGTGAACACTCCTGAGCAGACCAAGATTAGCACTGGGTTTGTTTGCGTAATCCATCGTCCGTGTGCCGAGTTTAGGTGGCGGATGATTGATTAGCGGCCTGCTAAGTCCTTTGCATTGCGGGTGGCTGGACCGCTGTGCTTTCAGCTGTGCCTTGTTGCTCTAGCGATGGCTATCTCTTGCCATTAAAACGAGCCGTGACATCAAGGCACGAAACGCTCTCCCTGATAATAGCCCGTGATTTGGCCAATGAATACTCGCAACTCGGTCCAAATTAAACAGCGAATATTACTGTCATTAACCAGGTAAGCAAACATTGAGGGTTTTTGCGAAGCCAGGAATGGCAAGTGCGCACTTGGTGCAATGAGAAGTAGCTGGTGGGACTCGGTGTGTGTTAGCATTAGTATAGGCATTGAGATCAATTCGAAGGGTCAGCATAACACAGCGTTCGGCACAATGTGACAATTTTCCAGCAAGTTGGACACGGTGCAGTGACTCTCAAAACATCAACTCTGTCAGTCAACAGGGAAAGCTTGTTCTCACCAGCTGATTAAATCAATAGATCTCTTTCAGACGCAAAATACAAGAGGTATTAATTAAACTTAAATTGGCGGTTTCTTTGTATCCTTAAGATAAAATCTCACTGGACCACATCCAAACACTACTCAATGGAAGCTTGGTCAAGTCCAACAAAGCCATGCAGTGATAACCAACTCCTGGTCAAATAATAATGAACTTAATCATAAAGGCACTTTGACAATTTTATAAACCGTTCCACAATTATAACAAGCTACTTTGCTTAGGCTAGAATACCGAGTGATGAATGTTTTAATGACTTCTGGGAGTTTGAAAAACAAACATCCTGCTTCACGACTTAACAGAGCCAATCGAGAGGAAGACAGATTTTTGGCGCCCTGGAGTGTCTAGCCATTGAGAAGTATGTTTAGAGACACAGAGGAGTGTTACTGGCGGACATAAGTGCATTGTTCCTAGTTTCGTGACAAAAGCTCTAATCATCGCAAATTCGTCCGGTCACGCTCAGTGGTGGCCACAGCATGCGTGTGTGTCGATTTATATTGGGGAAAACCAAGTTTGCGTGCATGCGTTCTTTCACCAGCATCCAAGCATGACTGTTTGTGGGGCAACTATGTGTATAGTTGCTTTGGTTTGTGTGTGTGCGTATTTGTGGTCATTAGTGGCTGCATATGTGTCCACTTGAGAAACTTTGTTTGTATTGGAGTGGGTGCATGAATGTGTGTTCGACATGCCGTATGCATTTGTGTTCCACTGACAGTAAAGATCTACCCCGAGGGTCGAACTGAATACTCAGGGATGTCTGGAGAGTGAGAAAAAAGAAAAAGAGAAAGCACTTGAGAGTTGTCACTAACATCTTCCTCACATTGAAGCTATTGTGGGGTATCCGGTGCGGGCTCTTCATCAAGTTCACAAAACCCCATCGGCCTTAATGATTTTATATGAACATGTACATTAAATAGAGGAGCTATATAGACAGGACAGCTCTTAACTTTCACACTGCCATTCGCCTTTATCTTTCGGCACTACAATTCTGCTTATCTAATCGACAACACAAAACAAATACCGATGCACAGAAATGCTCTTTCTTAAAGAACTGCTCAGTACTGAGAGCTATTCATATGCGTTGTAGTATACGTTTTACGAGTATGTCTAGGCAGGCAGGATTTGAGCACGTGCTCTTGTGCCCTCTCAGCGCTGTAGGCTTAAGAGGGAAACAGATATAAATGTGTTTTTTGGGGCGGCTGCAGTAATGAGAAATGACAGACACATAATCCCTGCGTGCAACCTCAATAAACACTGGAGGCAGTGGTGTGGGGTGGGCCATGGTGGATGACAGGGTTGAGCCCTGTCCTCTTCCACTCGCTTAAATGCAATTTACATTGGGTTAGCACCAATGAGAAAAATCCAATTTGCAACATTATGCTGCTGGCAAAATCGAATTTTAAGATGACTGCATTTGAAGAGTTTTATGTTATGTTAGGAGTCCTGCGTTATGACTTTTCATTGCTGAGAGTCTCTAAGAGTGCCACCCAGTTAAGAGTTCCAAGTTCGTGAATTTCCAAATAGCATTTTTTCTTCCTTGCTAATGGCTATCACGGTCAACCATGCCATGTTCAGTAGATGACTGGCAAGACACCAGGTGTGTGGAGTGAGTGAAAGAGATGAAATGAAAGATGGAGAAGTAGTTAGCAACTGATAAAAAAAGAAGAAGAATCTAAGTTGTCCCCTGACACTAGAATCTTCTTGTGAAGAAGTGACTGTGCGTGAGGAGACACTAAGTGCTGAACCATCTGCTTTAGCCCTTCAAAGAGTCTCTTGACTGAACCTGCCTTATTAAATGGGGCGTCCCACATCTACAAAGAAATCTGTTCAGGTATTACATACACAGATGCACTGGCTCACCCATAATTCTCAGACACGATCCCACACTGATTTACAAGCCAACAGATTAATTGCACACCAGCTGTAGTGTCAGATCTAGACAGTAAATGTTGTACTGGGAAAATTCTCTGGAGATATCCAAGGTCAAGGTTTAGGGACAGGTTGCTGGATGACTACCGATAAACACTGTGTATTTTGTGTTTCATATGAGCCTTGAAGACTTCACAGATTGAGCCATAGTCATATGACAAATACAGAGAATCTTTTGGATGAATATACTCCATTCATCATTTCCGGGCATTCCTCTTTACGAGCAACCTAAACAAGAATGGCTTAATCTTTTATAGTTTAGGAGTGATTCTTAACTGCAGCCGTGAAGTCTGGGTGAAAACGACACAGACTGACGTTACTGATGGCTGGTGCTCATCCCAGGCTCCAGAACAGTGTCCCCAGCCACCACGCTGCTTATTTAGAGTCGTTGCGACAATCCATTTTTCGTCTGTTCCCTTGGTTTCCTGCTTCAGGAGAGGCTTAACGTTATGTTCATCCGCCAGCCCGTAGGGCCAAAAGTTGAGTGTAATGTGATCAGTAATGAATTTTGTGTTACATTAGGCTGTATAAATGGACGGACAAGCGCAGACTACAAGTGTCCGGGAGTCGGGCTTAATCTAATGATGCAAAAATAGAGACAGAACCAATTATGGAGAGGGCCAACTCGGTGCTGCTGCAGGGACTGCAAATGAATAGGTACAAATCAAATTAGTGCCTAATAGACGCGCTACGAGAGAGGGGCAGTCGATGCTAAATGCATTAGGGCCTTGTGACCTCGCTGCTCCAAGCGGCGGCGTCCAGGATCCAACCTCCATCTTCTCCTGATATCAAAGAAACTCTTGTTTGGAGGCGGGGGAGGGACAGAGAGCACCAGCTTCCTAAATGAGTTAAACATTTGGATTGTCAGGAGTGGCAATTTCCCCCTCATTCGGTTCGGCCTTTGCTTCGTTGCGAATGACCTCATTTGTTATCGTAAAACCTTTGAAATGTGCATTTTCAAAGACGATCAGTACGACAAATCACGAAAATACATCAGGACCCTGTCGCTAAAATTAATTCTTATCTTTGCGTAATTCAAAGAAACGGACGTTCAGCGAGCACGTTCTTCAGTAACTGATTCCTTTAGTCACTGGAGGTATTAGCGAGAGTCAAAAATCGAACAAAATACGGTTTACCACTTAAACCTCTGACAGAGTTAGTTTGCTTTTCAACTTGGCTGATGGTCCATGTTGGCAGATCTTAAACGAAAAAGTGAGCATTTACCAAGCAGAGTTATATATTATTAAGTATTCATTTGCAGCGCATGATTTCAAACACACCTAATAATCCACAACAACCCCATTGCGCATATCTTTAGATCATTTAATGATGTAAGCATATTCGGAACAGATCATAAAATGCAGTGTGAGTGTAGACATGTGCCGGGGGGTACTCGGGTACCATTCGGTCCAGTTAAGTATAATGTGAGTGTGCATGTGTAAAACACTGTGTGTGTGTATCGTATGTGCTCACCTGTCCCAGAGCTCACAATGTCTCTGCTTGGCGACTCTGACATGGCGTCTGCAAGCCTCTCCTTCAGTCCCTCTTCAGTGACTTCCACAGAGGACATGTGACGTAGCCCGAAACTTTCAGGCCAGCTGCCGCACACCTCCAGCAGGGTGACACTGCGGTCAAATGTGCCTGCAGAGAGAAAACACAACAAGTTCACTCACATTGCATCATTGCTCATTATGATTTCACTTTTATTACTAAACTCTGTTTTCTCTCCTAAGTGTAGGTCTCATGAATGTCCATTTAAGGCAAGTTAGTTTACTTGGCAGCCATATTGGGTGTCTCTAGGCCCTGTACAGCTACTTACTTACTTGGCAGATGCATTTATCTAAAGCGGTATCTAGTTCAATGCAAGGTATACATTTTATTAGTATGTGCATGTGCATGTGACCTTTTGCATTGCTCTACAATGCGTTGCACTACCAGTTGCTCTACTGTAGGTTTTTTGGCAAACTTACAACTCTATGTGAATGGGAAAAGACATAACTGCTTGTTTTGCTATATTGGGCTTTCACATATTTATTTTTTAAGCTTAGGTCTTACTCAGTAAGAACATACAATCTCTGTCTATGGTTATGTGGGTTTATATAGCAGAAACTCAGGGGTCATAACAGCTATCTGTATTTTATCTGGCACACATAGCAGCTCGAGACCCCATCCGACTCCCCCTTCTTCCTCTGACAGGGATAGCAAAGAGGAAATGAGTGACCCTTGAAAAACACCACAGTGGGCCAATATGACTTCAAACGAAAACACTGGGCCGTTTTCTATTTTTTCCTCTCTTAACGCCAGTAAGCGCCCAGGCTAATAAAAGAGAAATTGCAAAGGAGGGGGGTGTTCGAGGAAAAGAAAGGAAACAAATGCATCTCTTGTGATGCCGCATCAGATGTGTGAGACCAGGGTGTTTTTCTATTGCAGATACCTGCTACATGAAATACATCTGCTTTATCAGAATGGCCTGTAGGGAGACTCTTTGATCTACAGGCCAGCGCCTATCTGCCCTCGTCTCGGGCTCCTCTGCAAACCTTCAGCCACACTCGAAGCCTCTGACAGCCGCTAATGCGCGGGCGAGAGAGGAGCGCGGGCGGCCGGTGGTGCTACACTGATAGGGAAGCAAGGGGCCTGCTGTTATCTGCTGTAAAACACCAGCCCGGCCAGACTCACAGACAGCAGATAACTTCATACCACTTCATAAAAAGCTGTTTGTCCTGTGTCTGCCATTGACTCCTCAAAGCGCTGTGATCGCCGGAGTCAACAGGCCCGCCATCAAAGCAACAGCTATCGCTGCCCACCATAACAACAAACACTACAGGATATATCATAAGGGGACAAAGCTATCCGAGCTTATGGTGTAGCAAACTGGGCAAGTGAACATTTTTGGAGGATAACGAGACTTTTATGTCATGCCTATAGGTGTACATGTATGCATTTGGAAGATGCTTTTATCAAAAATGATTTAAAGTGTTTACATTTTATTAGTATGTGTGTTCAAACCTACATCCTATTGCGCAGCCAACGCAATGCTCTACATCTGCAAGTGGTATAAATATAAATACAATTCATATGCATGCCAAGTGCACAAAGTGCATACGAATGTGTTTCTGTGTATGGGCATCATGGCAGGACTTACGCAAGGTTAAATCTGGGAATACGCTTGTGTTTATAGAAAACAGTGCTTGTCTGTCTGACTGAATGAGTGATGTAACTATGATACATAACAAAACACAATAATAAGCATTTAATCATTTAACCTTATTCCTGATGCTGATCTTAATGCTTACTTGTGCAATATTGCTTTTCTCGTTCACAAACAAAAACAAAACATCACCTGAGTGGAGCAAAGTGCACGCTAAAAGGTTTTCATTCAACATTAAATACAAGAGATCAGGGTCAGGGTCATAGCCTTTGAAAGTCACAAGGGCACTTTTAAATAGGTTTGAGAGGCTGTTACTCAGCTGGACTGCTCATGCTGGGTGCATTACTGTGAGTCAGGGCAAAAGACGGAGATAAAGGCACAAAGGATGTGAGGTCAGAAGTTCATCTTCTCCAATAGGAAAGATCTCTTCATCAGAGTGGCTGACAGCTGCCACAGCCCACATTTCACATTATTCACACCCACCAGAGCTCACACAATTTTAATAATATAACGCCTGTCCCGTTCTGGATGGTCACACGTACACAGTAGGATGAAAAAGACACAAACGTCTTGAGCGGACCCACGTGGTTCCTTTCCATGGCCCCTTTAATTCTTCATTTGGGAATCTTGTCTGAGCTACTGATATATGAGGACACAGTGTTAACATTTAACAGGGAAGGGAGAAAACGCTGTTTCTCATCATAATAACCCCCCCCTCGGATTAGTTCTCAGATGTTGGCAAATGCAAGGCTACTTATCTCACACCATTGAGATTTTCTTTATTTAATTCAGAAAGCATTCACCTTTACAGCCTCGGGTTACAGCGGGCTTACTGAGGCATGCGAGGGACAGACATTATCCTGTTTCTGGGCTACGGGGGAACCGTAAACACCTACATCAACATCACCATCAGGCAGAGGTGGGACTAATTCAATTAGGTTTTATAAGGGGCCATAAGTAAAATTCAGCTAGCAAGCAATTATCCCCAGTAATGTGTGTTAGACTTGCGTAATGCTGGTCACTTGTATGTGAAAACAAACAGTCTACTTGTGGAAAATGGGTAGGGTGTAAATCACACGTTGTCATTTGTCCAAAAAGGCATCTGCTCCATCTACCTAAGATGATATTTGGCTTTCAGACCTTTAAATTAGACAAAGCTTGGTCTAGGGCCGGTAGTTAGCCAAGTAAACTTTATTATCAGCTGATTATGGACGCGCTTGAGTGAGTGTCCTCTTTGAAGAGATCAAGCCATCCAACTCTCCAGATAAGAGCGACAGTGGGCACTCAGGCCGGCTTTATTTCCTTGCCCTCCAGCTCTTTGGTGTGCACCCTGCTTTCACTGGCTTTCAATCAGTGCTCACTTTAAAGTGCTGCCAGTATACAGACACACACACAGCATCACCCGCTCCTGACAGAGCTGTAGACAAGCACACCGCAGCCCGAGCGATACGAACCCAAAAGCTGCCGGAAGCGTTTAGCGGAGGCGTGTGAATGTTAATGTAAGCTCTGAGGATTAGCAGTCAGATACATGGCCATAAGAAAGCCTTTTCCTCCACCTTCAAGGGCCCTACCTCATTACATTACACGTTCTTTTAAATCATTTACTCTCCCCTCTATAGCTGTGAAAAGTTAAGTAATCCCATCAATACCCTCGCCGGGCTTTTACTCTCTCTTTCACACAATGGATTCCGACTTGCACAGCCCGCATCTCCATCTCTCTTTCTCTCTGACCCGCTCTAAAAGGCACGTCTGAAAACATAAGACAACACAACACCATCTGACAATAAGCCTTAAACCTTTAATAGCAAAGAGCGCAGTGCAGATCTGAAGCGTCGTGTGTGGCGGTCTTCTTAAACTGTCAGTGTATTCAGAGATATTGCGTCTCCTGTGCATAAAAACGCCTTTCGAGTTTTTTCTATTCTTGCTAGGGGTGTGAATCAGTTTGAGGGATCAAAAATGAAGGTTAAATCCGTGATAATGCCACTAATTGAGATGATAAACCTGTTGTGTCCTGTGGAACACAAAAGGGTTGTGAAAAAATCATGGATCAGAATGATGGCCGCCTCTTTTAAGCTTGCCTAGGCTTAAAAACACCCAAACACTGCTTTGATAGGTTAATAGAGGTCTATGTCTTTTTAATGCTTTCATATGCATATTGTATTGGTCATTTAATAACATATGGTTTAACAAAAATATTTATTTTAATAAAATGAGAAGGAGACTTCTGACTTGGCAAAGAATGCTGAAAAAACACCTAGGGCTAAAACACATGAATTACATTTACATTTATGCATTTGGGAGAAACTCTTTTATCCAAAGTGACTTGCGGTGGATTCAATTATCACTTGATTCTTCTTTTCATGAGTATGTGTGTTCCCTGTGAATCAAAACCAAAACCTTTTGAACTATTAAAGCTGAGCCTTAGCATTAAGCCTGGAGTATGTGTTTTTACGTGAACGTACACGCACGGTCAAATGTACAGCCTCGCAAAGCATAGTTTATTTGCCTGGTACACAGACGTTCAACGCATGCGTGATCGACATGTACAAAGTACGCACAGTTAAGGGGTGGACGATAAACCGGTATAAAAGTGATTATCGGAATTGTGTTGCTCCATGATATGAATTTGCAATACCGTTGATACCGCATTTATCAGGGTTCCCGTGGCGTTTTAATAAGCCTAAAATTTTGAAAGTTTAAGGCCTTAAAAAGGCCCAGATTTTAATTCTAGTAGGTCTTAAATTTAATTTACCCAAGTATTAAAATTCGTACCTCTGTTTATTCACAAGAAGCGTTGTCCGAGCCCCGAGCCAACAACAACGAGTCAACTTTAGTAGCCTTTTAATGGTAAATTTCATTTTCTTAATGCAGATTCATCCATTACTGTGTAATTAGAGATACAGGCTACTAAACGCAATGACAGTACATATGAAGAGTTTCGTTGCAAAACGAGATAACCACCGTTTTTTAATTGTTCAGAAATCTTGTTTTTTGGTTGTGCATTCCAATTAATATCAATTCAACTGCAGTTGGTTTGTTTTGAGTTAAACCTTCATAACTTAAGAAATACAGCTAAGTAGCACCATAAAACAAAATAATAACATGATAACATAATAATAAACATGTTTTGACAAAAATGTAAAAAAATGGATTTATCTCGTTTTGCAACGAAACTCTTCATATGCATATTTGTGTTGGCACAGTGATTCTGCTGGGTAATTAAACTAAATGATATAAAATAATTTATTAATAACTTGTATTTTGTGTTTTTCAATTTCATGATAAAGTAGGGGTTTTAAAGAAAGAAGGTTTAAATCAGACAGTGACAATATGCATAACAAGATGGATCTACCCATGCAACACAGTGGCACTTTTTGAGTAAAAATGAGAAGAAAATCATGTGTATGTCCAATCCCCCACATTTTTAGTTATACAAGGTTAAAAATACATATTTTGCGAGTAATTTAACTAAGGTTTACTACAATGTGATTCCAATATGTTTTTTCCTCATATGACAATATACTGTAAAACCAATATAACGTCTGGAAAGTGGAAAATACCTTGAAATGAATTTTAGCTCATACCGCCTACCCCTAGCGCAGTCCAAAAAATTGGTGACGCGCGTACAGTGTGTGCATACTATTCTGATGACAAAATTTGCGTCACTTACAGACCCCTTACAGACTATACTTCTAACTCTGATAAGATTTCAGCACCTAGTTTAAATTTAAAACCATAGCATGACTCTGTATGAATGTAACCCTACTGCAGGCACAATCACATAAACCATACAGCAAACAATAACAAAACCTGGTCATAAAGAAGAGCATGTTCACATACTATTCATCACATAGTGGTGTATGAGTGTTTACACTTCCGAAACAACAGTGTAACACTACAGAAACATACAAAGCCATTGCTCTCTAAGCCCACATCTGTTATGGAGTACACAGGTGCTGTTGCTCTGTGTATGTTGCTAACGTAAGAGGGGTTTTATTGCATTCATGATTAAAGCAATAGGGGTGATGTTGTGATTTGTGAGGGTCTCATCAGTGCTGATGCCCACAATATCAAACCCAAAGGTCCACTTGTACGAATATGAGTCCAGGCAGGAGTGTGGCTGAACTCCCTTTCACCTAAAATTCCAAGTCAATCCTCTCTTCTAATTGGGTCTCAGAAACCCTCACAAGGCCATAACTCAACATCAAACATCAGCATTAGCGAATAACGTGGCTGCCGCAGTCTTTGTGGTTTTCGCTCGCCATTCGGGCAGCAGGTTTGCGATTACAATAATGAATGCGGGCAGAAATGAGCGTGACCTTGCTCGGGACAACGCTGCTCTGTCTTTTTCCCCGGCACCCGTTTCTCACTTCGAAATCGGGGGTCATGAGCATTGCACGAGCGCTTGGGGCCGGGGTCTAACGACATTAATAATGAAGAGCGGCTTGGCCCCGGCTATGATTAAAAGAGAGTGATACGCTTGACACAGAGCAGACCTGCAGGGTGTGTTTGCTGACAAACTGCCCCTGCTTTCTGACAGCTCAGGCGAGGAAAACGGGCTCCAATTGCCTGATTTTGAGTTTTGATCAGTTTAGTCTTTCAACAATCACGTCAAAGTTCAGCATATAAGTGTTAGTGTGTAATATATTATTCTCGTTTAAACACAGATAGCATAATATGTACATTTGACGTTAGCCTGGGGCTTTTCTTAAGTCCCCTAATAAATGAAACCGCCAGAGTCCATGTAAACAGAATGTGGCATTAATGATGAAGAGCGCACGAGTGTGAAACAGTTCGCCGAAAAGGCAGAGACGCCTAATTGATATGGAAGAGTATTGTATTACGCTGTAACTTAATGAGGTAGAGGTCTTGTTTATGCTGAGAAGCTAATGTGTTTCACAGCTACTTGAGTGCATTTATTTCTCTGACAGGCCGGAACATATATCGAGTCCCTCCCGTGATCAAGGAAGCCAAACCCTACGGGGCCAAACTAATCCAAGAACAAAGCACGTGGTGCCAGGCAATACAGGGTTTTACACTAAAAACACAATTCAAAATCCCCATTGAAAATCAACAACAAACACTGTTACTTGGATGTAAGCTGCTCATGTCAATAACGCTGAGCTTGGCTGATGTGTAACTACATGGCAAGAGTTCACAGTCACAGGTAATCGCCGCTGTTGGCGAAAGGCAATACTGGTAGACACTTTCCAAGAATCAGTCACTCACATGGGCACGTGTTTGCTCAAACAGGCAAACTGAATTGTTTCAACTCAGCTGATCATGAAACAACAACTACTTATAGAAAAAAATGCCCACGCGTACATTCGCACAAACCTAGGGTGTCGGCAAAGCATTTTGTGTGTGCGAGTACTGTAGTCTCAGATCTTTGAGGCGTGTGAAATCTGGCGCTGGGGGTGAGTATCCACATTAATCACAATACAGCCCATCCCAACAGACCCCATCCATCAGACCTCTGTTGCGGATGGAAATCCGAGCCACTGGGTCTGCCAACTCGCAGTTGACGGATGAACATGGCCTTAATCCTCACATAACACAAACACACACCTATACTTTCTTTCATTTAAAAGCCACAGTCTCACACCCGCTCGCTTCTTAGAACTTCAAGGCGAACGACTCAAACATACATTGAGGTTCATGCAACATACTTTTGGAAGGTAACGTCTAGTTACATACTGCATATATGCAACAACGTAAAGCGTTATTTGTCTTTGCACTATATACATGCTGCAAGATAGCAAAATGTAGTAGCACTATGACTACTGATAAAGAATTGAGATGCAGACAACATGCCTAAAACTACTACTTAATACCATCAGCCAATCAGAATCAAGCATTTAACAGAGTTATGCAACAAGTCAGACATACATCTGCGGGCTCTTCTGTCTTCCAGCATTTATTTACGGTGTTTGCGTTCCAAGGGTCTCGATAGTTGACACTTACAGTTGGGAAATGACCCAAGTACAAAAATAAACTAAGGCAGCATTTTGTTTACTGTTGCCTTAAAGCTGGCTGAATAAATGGCAGCACATTATTTAGATATTCTCATGCAAGCAGAAACTGAAAGTCAAGCTCGGGGCCCTCAAAGGGCTTCGTGATCTCATCGTAATGAGGAGGGACGCTCAGACGGACATGGCGACGGTGATTCCTGGGCTCGCTCGGATAACCGAGTTAGGATCCCACGGCCAACAATTTGTCTGGTGTCCACCAACGGGGGAGGAGAGAAAACGAGTGAAAGTGAGAGAGACAGAGAGTGAGTGAAGACGTGCAGTGGACAGAGGTCTCAGCTGGTTGTGAGATGTGAGGTTAGCGCTCCAGCATTCCCCCTCACACAAACACGTCTACAGGGCCCTGGCCTTGTCAGATGACATTATCTATCAGAGCGCTGATGTGCACCACAGAGGCGGCACTATGGGAGAAAGTGATCTGATTGATTCAAGGCGGTGTTACACCTGACTGGACCAATGGCCTGATTGGTCACCCGGTCTGAGGTTCTCATACTGAGTTTGACCACACTGCTTCACTTACTGCACCATCTGACGCTTGACTAAATCAGATAATGTTAGAGAAGACCTGTGTACATCAGATTTATAAAAACAGATAGCCTTGGCTCTCAAATTGGATTGGATGAGCCATGTTAAAAAGCTACTGTAATATAGCCACTTTAAATCAAACAGGTCCAGATCTATAGTCTGATTGGTTGAGCAGTTCGCCAAGTTGATAAACTTTGATACTTGGCATCCAAAATAGCCTACTACGTTACTTATTCTGATAGCTATCGATAATGTCTTATTGCTCTTTTAAATCAGTGACAGTAGCAATAAGAAAGTTTGTGAGTTAAGCCCGGTGCACACTGTGAGATTTCAGCCACAATTTTGCTGTCTGAGACAAATTTTGAAATCCTTAAAGATTCCTGAAGATTCCCATCTTTGATCGCTAGTTTGACATGTTCACAGACATTAATGATTAATGACCGTTACAATCAAAATTATTGAGTGTCAGAAATTTCGAGACACAATCCTGCTGTGTGACATCTCCTACGACAACAGGCAGATCAAGAACCAATAGAAGCATAGAACCCGATGACGCAATTAATGCGACAACAAAAAAACAAAAACCAGGTGGACATACGCCCTGGAAATACAAATGCCAGGTACTTGTCTCCTTCTTTTTTTCTTCTTTATATGCTCGAGGCAAGTCATGATTAAAATGAACCCTAAATGTTGTTTTGGCTAGCTAGCCTTCGCTTCAGCATGTGTTCGCCCAGCCCTCGCAAATCGATGACGTAAACTAAGGACACGTTTGTTTGCGTGCGTCCGATTTTTAAAAGTCTTTAAACTTGTACAGTCTGACATGGATGGAAACTGAAATCATACAGTGTGACATGGAGTTAAATACGATCTTGATCGCACAGTGTGGCAAGCAACAATCCAAAAGGACTATTTAAAATTGCACAGTGTATACTGTGCTTTAGAGTGAGTTTCAGCAGTAACAACATAAACAAGCGGCTTTCGTGGTCATCACGTAACTCCGCGAAGAATAAATAACAACAAAGTCCTTTTAAAGTAGTTTATTTATATAACAAGCTAAATAAACAACATGTAGATTACATAGGAACCCAAAACATTTGTTCTTTTCGACGAGGTTTGTTTAAGAGTTCAGTTTCAGCAACTAGTCAGCCCATTAAACAAACAGAAACCGGAAGTAAAGTTTGAACTTGCCGTTTATCGCGTCACCGCATGTGCGTCCGATGAAATGGTCTATACTGTCTTATTGGATTCGCCAATGCAACCCTAAACCTTTGGCCCTGTTAATATTTTAAGGCCTTTTTTGCCTTTACTATATAGGAAAGTGAAGCATAAACTGTAGAGTATCAGTTGAGAGAGTAAGTTTAGGATCGGCACATGACCTGGGACGGACTTAAACTAGAGTCCCTTTGAGCCAACAGGTCTTATGTGTCTGGAGTACACAGTACAGCTCAAACGGTCCTGCTATTCTATTCAAAGACTGTTACAAGTGAAGCAAAAAAAACAAGCTGTGGGGAAAATTAAAGGCCCAATTCAAAGAAACATATTACTTATAATCACTTACAAACACTTCTTGCGCTGTGCTGTGAGTTTAATTACAGGTTTAGTGGGAGGGTAGCGTGCTCTCACTACAGCTGAGCACTGGGCCGCTAGGTTCTGATGTGGTGGCACAGAGCAGAGCCTCCTAAAAGTAATAACAGTCCAGATCGCCAGCCTCCCGGGCCGTCCAGAGTCAGCACCACCCGTGCTGCCAAACAATCCAGGCACTAGCTACAGTAGGGGAAGTCATCCATCCCGTGGGTCCAAGCAAAGGTCACGGCCCACTTTGGCAGCAAAAAGAGCAGGCAGAGAGGATTTTCAATTGGACATGGTGCACAATCTGTCACAATTCCATTTGATAATGAGAAACCAGCGCCTAATGTGTCTTTAATCCAAGCGTTCTGGGTTATTATGCAGACAGCAAGAACTGTTTTGGTCCCGTGCAGCCACAGTTATATTTCCGATGTCATCAAATCAAAACCCTTTTAAGTGGAAGTAAACTTATTAGAGAGGCAAAGGAAGGTAGAAATGACTCATAAGTCATGGGGTTTAGGTAGGAGAGGGACTTTGTATGTTTAGGCTCTGGCACTACAAAGCATCTGATAGTATGATTGTGGTCAAATCCAGTCATCCACCTGGGACTTCACTCATTCTCTCTTTGCAGCTTTCAAAGCTGCTTATTTCAGCCACAGCAGTCACTCAAAGTCCAGGGTCTCTGGTGGGTTTAAAAAAGTAATCTGGAAAACCTACTGTTAGTTACTATAGCTGAAATGGTAAGAACTGTTTCCCGGTGTATAAAAAAAAAAACATTCCTAATTGGTTATTTCAGAAAAACATATTTTAAATTTACTCAAGAACTTTTTAGTAATTACGTCTTAAATGCCTTTTTTTTTTTACCGCACTGGCAAAATGTTTTTTTCTTGCTTTAGACTTTTTTTCTTAAGATTTTGTTAAATGTATATTTAACCTATTTGTGCCTGACGCTGCCCGCCGAAACTTTACATCTACCGCCGGATACTTTTATTTCATGTTTCTAAGTGCTACAGAGGCTTAGATATTAAGTTTTTGGTAGACGTTGACAATTCTTAGTATTTTTTCTGAAAAACCCTCAGGAGATAAGGGTATTTATCCTAGAATAACACAGGTTTTAGGCGTTTTAGGAGTAACTGGGTTAAAAAATAACAGCAAAACAAAAAATAAGAAGAGCTGAAACTGCACTAAAATTAGATAATGCTATTGAGCGAATGCTCTCAGCACGTATTGTACTGTACGTTCATCAAAAATTTTCACTTCACATTCGATTAATCCCAGGAATTGGATGAACGACAGCACGAGTACGTCATTAAAGGAGGTCTACAGAATATATTAGGATATAGATTTTTGAGCATTTTACCTTTATTTAGAAGAGACGGCGAAGGGGTTTGCATCTGAGCTCTTTATACAGGGTTCGGACCTTAGTAAACTTCAAATTCAAGGACCATTTAAGGACTTTCCAGGTCCAATACCCTCAAATTCAAGGACTAAATGTGGGGACACATTTCAAGTGAGAGCAAGGTTACATTGTGTTACCTTTTAAGATACATTGTTAAAGTTCCCTTTCAAGGGAACTCGCGCTGCGTCACTGCGGTGACACTTTGGGGACGTTTCCAGGGGTAAGTGCGTCTGTATGTGTGTATCAAATTCAACCAATGATGAGGCTTAACGACATAGACAAGGTGAAGTGGGAGCCAGGAAGTATATCGCAATCTAAATATAGCCAAAGACGGCGTTACAGAAATGCAGGAAGTATGGCAAGGGAGACGCAGCGTCTCGTTCCCTTCTCAGGGAACAACAGTTACATAACCGCGATGTTTTCATGTGTCAAACACAACTATGCAAAAAAGCATTTTGGTATAAATCAACATTCACATACAGAAGATATAAGCATTTAAAGCGAACAGATTAGCACGTGTGCTTAAAAGGCTAGAAATTTTATGATATTATCCTACACTACACAGGGAATAATATGGATTTTTTTCCAGAAAACTTATATCTATGTATGTATATTTTCAAAAACTTCCCAGGGCCTTTAATTATTTCCCGCAGATTCACAAACTTTCACAAAAGATTTAAATGACCCATGGGAACCCTGTTTATAAACGGTTTTAGGAGCAACAACATACACAAACGGCTTTTGTGGACTACTTTTGTGCAACTTCCAGTAGACTTCCAGACAGAATTAAGAGAGTCCTTTTACAGTAGTTTATTTCTGATAACAAGGGAAATAAATGACAAGTAAATTACCTTTGTTCATATATTATATCTAACGCGTATTAACTATTACACTGAGCTAACGTTACAGTGTAAACTTAATGTATACAATGTTAGCTACAGGTCCTTGAATTCTTGCCTGACTGCCAAACCTCTAAACACAGCTGTGATCAATGCTGGTCGTCTCGCCAAAACATATGCATTATAACTAATAGCATAAAAAAAATTCAACAAGGTATTTATTTCAGAGATCAGTTTAGCCACTAGCCAGAGCGAAAAATAAATACACACGAGAATTTCACTTTGGTCCAGGTGTGCAAACGCAACAACGTGCTTGCGTCCGATGAAACGGTCTATACTTAAAAAAGAGATTTTGCCAGTGGTGGAAGAAAATTGTCTTAATATTTTATGTTACTTTTCCATTGAATTGACCTTGCTTTAAAAAGGTAATTAGCTTTGTTCTGGAAAAATAAACAAAACAATTTTGAAAAAAATATTTTTAAAAAAAAGTGCTACATGATGCCATTGAAGAACCATTAGTGCCTGTATGGTTCCATAAAAACCTTTATCATCTTAAAAACTTTCTGTATCACAAAAGGTTATTTGTAGTAGAAAAATGTTCTTTAAGTTATAAAAAGGTAATAAAGAAATAGTTGTTTGAAGAACCATCAACTAAAAGGTTCTTTCAGGAACCAAAAATAGATGATCTGTGGCATGGCTGTGAAGAACCTTTTGTATGATTGTTATTTTAAGAGTACAATGAAAAAAACAGCAATGCTTAAATGTGTGTGATCGTGTGCGTGTTGCTATACAGGGAGGATTAATGCAGTGTGCTTGTGGTTAGTGTGGACCAGATTTTTACACCAGCCCGACTGTCACAACCCCCCACCCAGACACACACATCTAGTTATGATGAAGCAGAACCAGATCATAATCTGTTTATATCTGATTGAGTTCATACTAACAGCTAGTCAAATTCACTTGCCAATACCACACAGCTGACGTTGTGTGTGGTCAATTAAACCTGAGCCAGTGTTTGCTATAGAATGTGACAGAAAGATGTAATCCACCATCATAAGGGTCCATTACTAAATTAAAGCAAAGTACATCAATCCACTTGGAATGCTGAGCTGAAAATAGTTTAACAATAGAGGTTCACTCAGAACTACAAAGGGTCAAGGACTACCAACAGAATCAATGCTAAGCGACTTAAAATTAGATTTGTAAACAAAAAACGAACGGTTTAAGTCTGAAAGCAGCCAAGTCCGCATGGATATGTATGAACATGAAGAAACACTGCAAGTAGACAGAAAAAAGTGAAAGGAGTAAAACAGAGCGGTAATGTGTGCAATGACATCTGGGACTGTAATCAGCCGGACGCTTTCAAGAACTGCCAAAGCAAACAAGGCAATAACAAATCCACTTTACAGATCATTGATCTGCCTCGGACCAAGCCAAGCCAAACACGTCTGCCTTTCAACCTGCGGAGCCGGGTCACTCTCTTTCCCTGACCCTAAAAGTCCAGCATCCCTCCTCAGCATAGTGTCACAGCATCCCACCTACTGTCACATATACAAGCACGCCCTGTTACCAACCTAATCGTGAAAACACCTGCATACCGCTGTTCAACAAACCCAGACACTTGGATTTTTTCGGCATTAAATGTTCTGTTATTCGTTATCTATTGGCGCTCCTATGTGAAAATGAAATGAAAAAACACACAGCTTTGATGTAAAAATAGATTCATGAAATTACACACCCTGGTTAACATCACATCATCCATCTACAGTATCTACATTTGGCAGCACTTTTCTTTGTAAAAAGTGCATAAACAACTAAACAAATATTGTTTTTGGAAGAACGGCATATTCACAAAAGCAAACGCTGTACCTGTCAATGATAAAATGATTCCAGATGGTAAAGAACAATAAATGAAAGACCAAGTAGGTTGTTTTATGGATGGCTGGGTGCAGAAACAAGGCTCACACACAAGCATTTGTGTCTGGCTCTCACGAGATGGGGCGGAAAATGGAAGTGAATTAATCTGATTTGAGAACAGACCAACCAGCGGTGCTGAAGCTGCTGCTGAAGCCAAAATAACAGAGCATGGGTGCAAAAAATCCTTCCTGTTGTTTCTCCAACATATTTGTGTAGGGCAAACAGCTGATAGCACAAGTTTCCAGTTAGGGTTAAATACAGTAAATAATGTGTGTCTTAAATCTTAAGGGATACAATGCACAATTTTTGGATTTTGGGGTCGACTGATTCAAGCTGATAGAAGAGCAACTTGTAACCACTCGTTACAACTGAGTTATGGAGCAAAGCATTTGTGAAGCTACAACACGCACAACCTTGAGGCAGATGGGCTACAACAGCAGAAGACCCCACCGGGTACCACTCATCTCCACTACAAATAGGAAAATGAGGCTACAATTTGCATGAGCTCACCAAAATTGGACAGTTGAAGACTGGAAAAATGTTGCCTGGTCTGATGAGTCTCGATTTCTGTTGAGACATTCAGATGGTAGAGTCACAGATGAGAACATGGATCCATCATGCCTTGTTATCACTGTGCAGGCTGGTGGTGGTGGTGGTGTAATGGTGTGGAGGATGTTTTCTTGGCACACTTTAGGCCCCTTAGTGCCAATTGGGCACTGTTTAAATGCCACAGCCTACCTGAGCATTGTTTCTGACCATGTTCATCCCTTTATGACAACAATGTACTCATCCTCTGATGGCTACTTTCAGCAGGATAATGCATCATGTCACAAAGCTCAAATCATTTCAAATTGGTTTCTTGAACATAACAATGAGTTCACTGTACTAAAATGGCCCTCACAGTTACCAGATCTCAACCCAATAAAGCATCTTTGGGATGTGGTGGAACGGGAGTTTCATGCGAGGGATGTGCATTCCACAAATCTCCATCAAATGCAAGATGCTATCCTATCAATATGGGCCAACATTTCTAAAGAATGCTTTCAGCACCTTGTTGAATCAATGCCACATAAAATTAAGGCAGTTCTGAAGGCGAAAGAGGGTCAAACACAGTATTAGTATGGTGTTCCTAATAATCCTTTAGGTGAGTGTATAAGGCCCTAAAAAGGAGGTTCACCCTGATTCCCCAGCAATACATCCGTCTATCATCAGAAACAGGACAATTTCAGTAAAAAAAAGGGAAAGATGTGCTGTACATTAGCATCACAGGCGTCTGACCACCTAAGAACAATATGAAATCGATAGGATGTGCAAATGGAAACCTGATTTTTAGTTTGTGAATGAGACGTTTGTTAGTTTGCAAAAGTAGAAGATAAATGGCCTGGTCAGCTCACACCACACATGATCTTCCACTAGTTGAAGTCAATCCCATTGGCAGGAGCTTCTGTCTCCACAGCTTAAAACTAGAGCTATGATTCACTCGCTGAAAAGACAAAGCCTGCTCAAAAGCAAAGTAGAGAGACACACACTCTTCTCCATACAAACACAACCCCCAATACCCAGCAGTAGGAAAGAGTGTCAGAATTAAATCTGATCCACCACAAGGCAACCCGCACGAGAGCCTGGCTTTCCCTGATCAAAGCTTTCGGATTTCCTCCGTCCAGATTACAGGCAGCAGAAGCGAATGAAGGTATAAGCACGATTGCTCTTTATCAACACGCATGAGGTGGACTTTGAACATCTAAGCGTGAAAAATTAGCTAAGAGGAGTTTGATTCTTCAAAGCAAAGAAAGGGAACAGTTTGTACTATGCAAACTTTCCAGGGGAGCAGAAAGATGTGAAAAAACTGAAAGCCACGGCGTCTACATGGATTCTTTGACGGACAATGGGCTCTGAGCTAACGTCTGAAACAGCGACTTCTTTGCAGAAACCACAACCACATCATCTGAGAGCGGAAGAGGGAGAAATAGACAGGGAAGCTGGAACTGCCTCATTATATCGGCCTGATATCATCCTAACCACGGACTCAGCACCACACCACTACAAACAGAGACACACGGAGACTGATGAGTGTGTGGAGACAGCACTGTGATGTGTTTAAAGGGAAAGATGCTGGAATAATCCATTGCATAGGTGGACAACGTGAGCCTGCATTCTTTATGGTTCATACCATTTTGTGACTAAACGGCTAAACTAAAAGTAAAAACTGTCAGAACCAAACGAAGAGATACTGTACATATTGTATGAGAATACGTCTTTTTTTCATTACATTATTAAGGGAAAGAGAAATGTTTATTGTAAATCTTAAATGGTTTGTGTTTGATTTTGGTCCGAAACATTACCCAGACATTTGTCTGTGAGATTCAACCAAAGTATCGCCATATATCAATTGAGATAAAAGTACACCCTTATGCCATTTTGTATTTGGTCCAACCACTGTCAGTTACAGAAGAACAAAAAAGTAAAGAAATTAAGATAGAAACTCAATGTGAATCTGAGACAGCGAGGGTCACAGATCAATGGATATGAGAGAAAACGACAAGAAAAGAGTGAGAAAAGAGAAACAGAAAGAGGGATGAACCGAAGTGCTGGAACAGTAATATAAGGGTAACTAAAGCCAGATGGGCCAGCGAGGCAGAGTGAGGCAAGAGGGAGAGAGGACTGTTTGAGAAAGAGCAGACGGATGCGCGGCTGGCGCACCGGAGGGAGGTTGATATTCTCTGGCCTTCCTCCCCCTGCAGCATACACATCAAAAAGCCTAGGGCTCGGCCTAAAGCCTGTACTGCAGCCATGAGAGAAAAACAACAAGAAGCGAGCAATAGAAAATCACTGTTAGATTTGGGCCTGACTTTGCCGAACCCCTTCCCTGCTTCTATTATATGGGTCAAGATGCCAGCTACTTAAATCTGTGCATGCATACGTTTCGAAAAAGCATCCACATGTTGTTTTCACCCGGCCGAGGGTGAGCGAAAAGTCGTAGCCCAGCTGTTGTTGCGGTTCTGGCCCAAGATTTATATGTTGAGGGCGTTGATGAAACTGTTGACTGTGAGCCACACACATCTCACATATACACACATGAAGGAAACGTGGCCGTGCCGAAGCCTTCGGGATCTTAATTCCAGAGGGCTGACTTCACACGTGCTCGACCGCTACCCATTGCCACCCATTTATTTCGGGGATCTGTTTCACAGCCTTCACAGACAGTATTTTTTACTCCCATGACTTAATTCGTACCGCAGTCCACCAACCTTCTGCAGGGCAGCGAAACTATTAATTAAAGCACCACTCAGAACTTCAAAGACTAAAGCAGAAATAGATGACGGGAGAATAAAGGAATAAATAAAGGGACTTTTGCTATTGTAAAAAAAGGAAACAGAAACAATGTGCTCTTGCAAGAGGAACTAAAAAGGGCAATGCTGAGATTTGTAAGATATGTTTTAAAAGCAGGTTTGTAGAGAAAAACTGTGGCCTTGACACTTAAGATGTGCTGCGTTTAAGAAGTTAAAGACGTCACATAGACATCACACAGAGATCACAAATATTCCACATAGTCTCAAAAACTCAATAGTGTGCTTACAATAATTGCTAACATGTTATGACAGCTAGTAAATTACACATTAGGCTAATGTTCCATTTATGAAGTTTTTGAAGAACACACAAATGGGTGATTCTCGCGAAATTAGACTTATGAGGTGTCATAAAACATTTTGATAAAAAAGTAAATGCAAAGTAAGAGTATTAAAATAAGAAGCATACAGTTAAAAAACATCTCTTCATGTACTATTTTGCACATGATTTTAAATAATATTATGCAAACCAATTTTGTTTTTTTCCACATTTAAGGGGAAAATTGTCATTACCGTAACGTGTCCATGACGGGATTTGGGTTCTTTAACATGGCAATATTTATAATTAAAAAAATCTAAAAAATAAAAAGCTTCAGTGCATGTTATACTATAAACATTTACAGTAAAGAAACGTGGTATTTGGGTGATCATTGGTAAATGTAGAGACTATAATAAGGAATATAAATGTGTCCAAGACCAATTTTCTCATCCTCCGCAACAATTTTCAATTATTGTTTAAGCCCTCAAGGAACTAAAATTTTCAACAAAAAAAGTTATTGGAAGGGGCATAATTAACTGTGACACTCAAGATGGCTACCAGGTAAGCAGTTCTTATTTTTTCTCTCCAGATAAAAGTTGAAATTTTGTTTAGCAAAAACAAAGAAAAACTCATAGGCACTCTCTAAAAAAGTAAAAAGCCTTTATTAATACGGCTTGGTCATAATAAACCTATAAAAACTCCAACGCGTTTCGACAAACAAGCCTTCATCAGGAGAAACGCGTCAGAGTTTTTATAGGTTTATTATGACCAAGCCGTATTAATAAAGGCTTTTTACTTTTTTAGAGAGTGCCTTGGAGTTTTTCTTTGCTTTTGCTATACCATTATTCTCCTTTCCAAAGAGCACCTCGATTTTTACAAATATTTTTTGAGTCCAGGAAGCGCTCCTTTTTTTTTGATATTTGAAATTTTGTTTGTCATAGTACCTAGACAACTTTTTAGTTCTCATTACCGAAACATGAGTTTGTAAATGCATATATTTAATGTAATATCATGTTGCGGTAATGATATTTTTTGATAATGATAATCTAAAAAATGTAAATAATTCTATAGATAATGTTTTTAAATCCTCTAAAAATAATGGTTATAGTAAGTCCAGATCTTAATCTTATACGTGCAACAAAAATTGGCTTCAAGGGCTTTTAAAAAAATCTGATGCTGGACACCTTCTAAGTCTGGATTTCGTGAGAATCACCCATATGTAATTGCTGTAATTCGCAATGTCCAAAGTCAAGAACAAGAAATCTTAAAATTCAGCTGAATGACGATTAGAATTGAGTTTTCCTCTAAACTAAAGACATTTCCTGGCATAATAAACACAGAGCACAGTGGCTCTCTCTAGTTTGTGGTTTATCTAGCGTGTGTGTGTGTGTGTGTGTAACTGGGCAGCTTCTCTGGTGCTTTGCAGCCCTCTGCACATATATCAAGCCTCCCGCCGTTCTGTGCCTCCTTCCCCGCTGTGCAAATTTGTCCAATTAGCCACGGCCCCACAGGGTGGAATTCAGTGTGAAATGGGCCTGCCACTGTCCACAGATTAACCAACAATAAAAACCATTTCACAGACACGCCCATTCCCAGACCGGCTAAAGCAGCACTGGTGAGTTAGGATGCGGCGTAACCTCCCATTACCCTAAAACCGTGACTAAACAGCCAAATGGCCAGCCAATGGACATCTCTTGTGTCCAGGTGGCTATTTTTCCACCTTTAACTGATCACCTCACACTAATGGCACCCGCGCATGACATAAAACCCCGCGAACAAGCTGGATTAGATGCATAGCGTCGATAAACACATTATTAGAGACTAGCCTATTGTCATTGTTCATTTTTTCAAACTCAGAATTAGTATTAGTATTGAGTTATAAAATATGTATGAGATCATTAGCAAAAAAATATTTTAACCTTTATTTGGCATTATTTAATAAAAATCTTTTTCAATATAAATTTTAGTATTAAAAAAATGAAAGTATTAATTGTTTTACAAATTTTTGCCAAAATGTTTAATGTTCTTTCATGTGAACATCCATTTAGGAAAAATAATCTGCTAAATACATAAAGGTAATGTATTATCAATGTGAGATAACAGAAAAAAGTTAACATGGTCAGTTACATCTTAAATAAATGCAGATTTTTTTTCGTCATGATCTTTTTTATTTTAATTGTTTCATTGATAAAAAACAATATTATTTTGTGTATTTGGTAAAATACAATGTGTTTGCGTAGTTTAAGCTAAAAAAAACATTAACCACATTATTTACCATACATTTTTGTAGCTCCAGATTTCACTCTCTTCCTGAAACGCACAAATTTTGTACAAAACTAATCGATTTGAAAAGAGCCGTGTCCCGTATTGGCCAGCTAATCTGTACGTTGTGATTGGCCTGAATAACTCAGCCAGACGCTCCTTAACATGTTTGAAAGATTCGCTCACAATGCAATGCTAACAGGAGTTAATTTACAGACTGTGAGTCCGAAGCGGGAGGAATTATGATAATGTCGGTCTTGTCTACATCACCAATCCCAGGAAGTAAACTGTTGCCTACAATCCATGTGTTTGTTGTAGTCCATGAAAAGAGATTCACGTTGGAGATGATAACACGCGTCATCGTTTACTTTGTACCTTTTGTATATCGTTAACATGTACTAATGCACACTTACACACCAAAGGAAATGAAAAATCATGAATCAGACAATAAGTGCGCTTTAATGATAAAAAAATTCCTCATGTTTAACTTAAGAATCAACTTTCAATATAATCTCATTTTGTGGCCCGGACTGTATAATTGGACACCTTCTCAAATATCATAATATATGTAATCGTACCATGGGGCTGTTGAATGCTTTATTCGGTTGAAAAATGTTCCACGAGTGTGCATTATTTTTTAATAAACGCACACCTGAACTGCCAAATGTCTTAAAAATACCACCAGAGCAATGTCGTAAGCAATGTCTGTGGGACATGAGGTATAAGTAGAACACTCAAAAAAATGCTGGGTTATTTTTTTTATTGGACAGAAAACACTGATGGGTTAAAATTACCCAACTGCTGGGTTATTATAATGCAAGGTTGAGTAATACAAACCCAGCATTGGATAACTTTTAACCCATCAGTGTGTTCTGTGAAATATTAACCCAGCGTTTTTTAGAGTGAATAATTGACTCCAGTGCTTTGAATTATTTTAAAATGATGCACACTTCGCTTCATGCCGCATTATCACCTTGGATGTGCATTTTTTTCTAATTCTTCAACGACCCATTGTCAATTATTCCTTACATATGTAATACATTTCTTTACAACTACACTTCTTAAAAAAGCTGATTTTGTATCAATCTGTTGAACAAACAAACAAAAAAAATGTCTCATTGTCTTAGCTGCACATCTGTACTAAGAGTGCCATTAATGCCGGAGAGCACAGTGCATCAGCGATGACTCAGTGATAAACAGAAAACACAGACACTGTGTACTCGCACATAACAATTCTCAAGAGTGTTGTAGTACGGCTTAACAACCCTAGACATGACTAATCAAATGAAGAGAAACAGTCTGAGGCAGAGCTGATTTCCAGTAAGGTGCTCAGGTGGTTTAATAAGCGTTTCTGATAAACAAAAGAACATCCATTAGACTTGGCTCTAGCACATAATGCTGCACTTACATTATTCACAATGATGATATCTGTACTTCAGTTGCAAAGCTGGGAGATACCAAAAAACTACATGCAAAAAACGCCAGAACTGGGTCAATGGGTGACTGCTCAAACAAAGCCTGCAGCTGACAGAGCAGGATTACCCAAAAACCTTGAGAAATCTCCTATGCATGCCATTATGTGAGGTTAGCAAGAAGACGGAGAGGGTCAGAGGATGGCGACGGGAGTAGAGATTTTGTTTCTGCGTCTGCTGGTCTTCCTCATCTGTTTTGACAAAATCTGGCAGTGTTATCTGGTGAGGTAAATCCGGCTAAACCTGGTGCTAATGTCTTTGAAGTGAAAGAGATTAATATGTAACCGTTCCAAAGGCTTTAGTGTGTGGTTAAGATTCTTAACCTATTTAACCTCTACTGGAGCGCAATCAAATCACGACATACTGCAAGAGACCCGAACGACTTCACATCTATCACATGAGATTTAAACGGAAAAATGCAGAGAGACCAAAGTCAACGCTCTTGAAGGAAAGGACTTCTGAGCATTGCTAAACATTCTGCGGCA
This sequence comes from Misgurnus anguillicaudatus, assembly GCF_027580225.2. Taxonomy (NCBI): domain Eukaryota; kingdom Metazoa; phylum Chordata; class Actinopteri; order Cypriniformes; family Cobitidae; genus Misgurnus; species Misgurnus anguillicaudatus. Next base: position 23,256,941 of record NC_073360.2, on the reverse strand, counting down.
AACCCACAGGTGTCGTGTGATTTAGTGGGAGCAGATCTGTTTCTCATCCCGCTGATAGCTTTCCTTGATTTACACCGGTGTATTTTTTCTGCTGTGGGCGCGTTGATGTTGTTTTGCCTTTCGTCTTTGGCAGAGCTGATTTTAGTAATCTAGTGCTAAGAGTGAGGGGCGGGAGGCGGAGGCCTCTCCTAACGCTTCAGCACGGCGACTGTTTGATGTGGCCTGCATGTTTTTGTTCCAGGAGCGCCGTACATAATGAAACATCAAAGGCCCGCCGTGACCCTTATAGATGCCGGGCAGAAAGGACACTTAAATCATCCAGGCTGCAGAGGTCCAACAGCCATCAGCCCCTCACTAGCCGCTCTAATGAAGATCAGCCTCCGCTCACTCTCGCTGCTCAAGAATGACCACTTCAGCTTCTCCTGATCTGCAAATGTTCTTAATCGCATAAGTCAAACCTCATGAGGCAAAGTAAAAGCCGAGGGGCGATTCGCCATGCTATTTCATCTAGCTTTACAGTGAGCGCTTGAATATTAAAAGACCAAAATCATGTTTACGAGCTTGGGAGCTTAAAATACGCCCGTGCGCTGAGGAACATCAGTATGATGAAAGGTTTTCTAGATGGAGTTAAAGGCTGTTTGTGGATGCAAATATGATGATTTTATAGTAAAATATATCAGTTTTATGTAATAATTTTCCAAATACTACTAATAATGAAAATAATGCATCCGACAGGTGACTCGAAGAAAAACGATACAATCGATATATGCTCTGGTGCATGTAAAGATTGTGTTCATCAGTATCGTGAAGAGCCTGCCAACATGCTGACAATGTTAGTGGGTAAACACATATTTTAATTCATGTCTGTTTCCTCTCCGAGCCCAGACTCAGCCATCTATCCCCGTCCGCCATTATGACGTGCAGGCATCAGGCTGGCGCTCCGGTCTAATATTTCCTTAATGTAATGGGGTTTGATCTGGGGTGTCGGATGTCCGATATTGTGCTGTTTTATTACTGTAAAGAGTGCTGAGGGACTCTCGGGTTGAGGCTGGCAGGACCCTCTCCCCACCGCTCCGGCATTAGACATCGTTGTTAAAGCTTGTCTATACGGCCCAATAACCACAGACGAATCTCCACTGCCAGAGTCTTATGCAAACTGATACACTCCCTTTCAAACACTGCCTCCGGCCACTGGATACTTATGGAGAGTATCAACGGCAAACCCTGCTGGACCACCTCACCCCCAACATGTCAGCAACAAACGCATGTGTCAACAATCACGCAAGATTGTATTCAACTCTTTAGAGACCACATATAAAGTGCGCCCACAATATAATCTAAAACACCCACATATGCACTCAGATGCACTCTACATGAAAGCATAAATATAAAATATCTGCTAAAGGGAGGAAAGGCAGGGTTTTGAGTGCTACCAATCCCAATGTATTAAAAAATGTAAGAAAAAACATGCTGCATGGTATTTGCATAGTTCATGCGCTATGGGAGGTTCTAGAACTATACTTATATAAATAATGTTATGCAAAATACAATTATTAAATGAATTAATATTAATTAATTGGTATGAATGAATGTCTTATCTGAAATTAGATCTTACAATGATAATAAACACATTCTGAGATCTCATTTTATTGTTGAGATGTAAAATATTAACCCCAAATATGGAGAGCTCCTGCATCATGCTTATTTTCATATAAAAATGTACTAATTCATTTGTTTTTGATAGTGACTTTCTCCATACATTCATTGCAATGGTTGGGGATAGCAAGGTTAGACCCCAGTGATCTTTTATTCTAATGTAGCAATTTACAAAGCTTATTATTGACTTTGATGTTAAAACTATCCGGGAGAAACCGTTTTATTGATCGATCAGAGGGAGCACTCAGCATCCTTATCCTCATGTACGGCTCATATTGATCTATGTAATATACTCAGCTCCACGGCTTAAACTATGAAATGATTCTACATTGAAATCTATTTTATATTTGCCAAGTATAATGCACAGTACCAAGTGAATCTGCTTGTCACGTAGTGTTGTAATCTTGATGTTTATGCCAAAACCAAGTTCCTGGAAAGCTCCAGAGATCTACAATGCCAAGATACTCAAGCTGTAGATCAAGGTAGAGGCTGGGTAAATGACATCTCCAGATTTAACCATCAGCTTCCAGACAAAACATCCTGTTGCAACAACTTGTGCTGTCATTGATCAGCAGAGCTAACGCTTCAGACAGACAACCTCCTGCAATGATTGATGATGCTGTGACAATTTGGTCTAACAGAGATGGACTGATTCATTCACCACTAGCAGGGTTGTCTGAATACACCCTGACCCACCTCCTGCCCTGTCTGTGGGCCTGATAGGCAGCAGCTACACCGTGGCCATGTAGTGTCAGTGGGATAATGGATGGGAGGCTGGAGTGCCGCTGACAGCTCTGGAAACATGTGGCCTAGATTTTTCAGGGGGCCGGCCGTCAGCACGAAGCAGCCCCATGACAGCAGAGCTCTGTCACTGCCACACGGATCCACCGATCAGCATGCGCCAGAGCTACCTGAACCAGCCGCCACCTGCCCCGACACTTTACCCTGATTGGGACGACAACTGCAACAGCTGGCTGGGGATTAGGTGGGCAGCGCCAGCCTGCGCCGGCAAGCACGGAGGGTCACTGCGAGCCAAAGCCTGGCCAGGCACCTGTCACCGGCTCAGACCCGATTCCATCCCCCCTCGATTAGTGTTGATGCCTAATAGGCTCGCATACAGTTCCCTGATCCAGGCTACCGTGGATCAGTGTTGGCCACTCCTCTCTCTACTTGATATTATAGTGGTGATAGGAGAGATAGTCATTTTTACATGATGGAGCTTAGAGTTCCCACACTGGAAGGGATCAGTGGGATATTAATGGGACTTATCAACACATGTGGGTGCAAAGGGGCCGGCAATTTTACGCCCTGATCCGAGGGGGTGAAGGCCAATCCCTGAGAGAATATATCGGCAGTAGCGCAAGCACAGGCAGCTCTCAGCACCCTGTCTGCCCATGCCTGATGACTCAATCAGAGCATACAAACATATGAACAGATGGCAGTACATACCATCTCCAGCTGCAACTGATACAAACATGCAGTCATAAAACATACGTAAACAAAATCAAACTTAAATGTTTATTTGAATATATTTTATAGCTTTAATAACCATTAGGAGAGTGTCATATTATGTGTGTGTGTTTACATTTGAAAACATGTCTATTTGATGACCTGTGTTGTTTGGGCGAAATGTTAGAAGCAAACAGGTGGCCAAAGATAATTGAACTTGTAGTGACCTCAGATACACAAGTGTTACATTAGATCTTGACACAAGAGATGTTCCCAAGAAAGTTCATCTCTGACATCCATCTCTGTGTATGTAAAAGAGAGAGAGAGTGTGAGAGAGAGAGAAAGCGAGAGAGAACGTAGTTAGAAAATAGGAGCTAATCCCGCTGATGCCCTGCTCATTGTGACTAATGTTAAGAGGTCATAACCAGGCTCTTTCAAATGGGCCATTAAAACCGAGAAACGCAAATATTGGTTTGATGACTCTGCTTCCATTCACTTAAGTGACACAAAACAGAAGGGTTTTGCTGCTGGTATTAGAACGAGTTTTGTCTTTCGACATTCCTAGCCATCCAGGTCATCACAGTTTGTCCTCCTGAAGAACTTTACAAAGGGGCATCTGGACACATTTCCCTGGTCTACTACTGATCTAATGGACAATTAAGCAGCTTGACAGCTTGTTTCTCCTTAAATAGGTTCTCTCACTGTATACCAGCTGAACACAATGTCAGGATGGTTATTTGGTCGTGTTGGGTTGCAACACAAGGATCTGCAGACTCCCAGGGCAGGGGCTGCCCTGAGTGACAAGAAGCAGACCTGTTTCTTTGCCTTTCCTCGCCCCTTGCCCCGTCCCAAGCGACGCCACTTTTAACAGAGGAGTCTCTTACACATTACGGCTCCAGCCACTCCAGGCCTCTTCCCGAAGTTAGATTGCATTACACCTTGGAGAGAGAACGAGAGAGAAGAGAAGAAAAACGTATGCAGTCCCTGCTGTTCTGCTGCCATAATGGCCGTCATTAAGTGAAAAACGATAACTCAAGCAGATAAAACATTCTTCTGGCCATGAGATACACTCTCCTGGCATTTTTCAAAGGATTTTTCTGTGAAGTACTACGCCATGGAATGGGGGCACAAAGGAAAAGGTCTGTAAACGGGTAGGCTGTTTCAGGGACATATTCATTAGGAGCATCATACCTCAGTAGCAAATTTCACCAACAAAGTCAACAGTCCAAGTCATCTGGCAAAAGCATCAGTAGCCCTTAAAATTGTACAACTTAAGAACTCAAAAATTAGGCTTATATAAATTGACGAGGAGCATTATGGGAACACAGAACATGCATTATCCTCAGAAGCATCACTTCCCATTACTTAGTGCCACTGTTTATACACTTGAGCTAAGACATAATGAATATGGATTGAGGACGTTCCTTTCAGGCCCGGACTCTGAAGAATACCATAGATTCCTCCTGTCAGACTTCAAAGGCTAATAGTTACTCGCAATTACAGTGAGTGAAGGCTTGTTGGATAGGCAACAGTTAGATGCTCCATTCAGATAGTAGGGAATGGTAAATGGAGCCCTTTACCTTCAGCCACCACTGGTCTGCAATTATTTGGCCCATCACAGATGATCTCTCGAGGTCTAGCATACCTGGAGAAACTGCCAACCTCTGCTTTTACAGCTTTATTTAATATCTACTCTGTGGATTACATCAGGCTAAAATGGGTTTAATTGGTCTTTTGAAAATGAAAAACAATATTAATTGTATTTATATATTAATATTTTAAGAACTACCAAAAATAAAATGTTCCTGACACTTTTCACCTCATATATTCTACCCCACCTTGCTGCTGTCACACTAATGGCTAAAATTAGGATCAACATTTTGCAAAGAGAAACACAATCTAGCAAATGAGGTGAGAACTGGCCCACTGTCTCAAACTGAGGTGAGAGAATCAATAAATAGCATCATACTACTAATAAAACACTGTGTAATATCACACATACAGTAGTATGTCTACAGCTACTAAGTCCAGCCAGTAATAAGTTCCACAAAAACAAACTTTTGTGGTGACTTGAGCAGTCTGGGCCATTATGAACACGGGTACTGTAAACAGTCGATAACATGTCAGATATACAAGTGTTATTCGTCTGAGAAGGAAGTCTACCAGCCAGTACTTCTTCACACCACAAGTGGTTCTGCTCAGCAATGGAGAGCCAAATTGATTTATAGATTATACTGTAACACTGTTGGTTTGGTGTCCCAAACAAAGCCAGATATAGTTGACTGTAGACATATTGAAACCCTTTAAAACTATGCAAAAACATTTACATTTAGGCATTTGGCAGATCCAAAGCAATTTGGGCATTCAAAATATACTTTAGGTCATGGGAATCCAACCCATGACCTAGTGTTGCTAACATGAGGCTATATCAATTAACTACAAGAACACAACTAAGTAATATTAGAATTAAATGCAATGCTTCAAGTCCTAATCAAAATGTATGAAGAAATTGCCTACTAATAAAAAAGCTAATTTTCCTTAATTTTGGCACTGACTGTACATCTAATATCTACATTTGATCCTAAGCCAAACTTGCACAACACAGGCCTTGTTAATATTTGTGATGGACTATAGTAGCACAAAACTAATGGTACATTTACACGGGACAGAAGCGTTGACGCTTGACGGAAGGCTTGTCTGAATTGTGTCCAACAGCCAATCACAGTGGCTGCAACACATGCTCCGGTCTTCCATAAACGTAATTGCCTAGGTTATTTGCGTAAGGCGATCTGATTGGCTGACGCACATATTGCCGCTTGAAAAGTTGAGAAATGTTCAACTTTTGCAGCAAGCAACGGCAGCGGCGCGGTGCCAACGGATCCACAATTCAGTTTGGCAACGCATGACGTCACACATTAAAAGTGAATGGGAAGCGTCAACGCTTACGCCACATGTGAATGTACCATGAGGGCTGTCACTTAAAAAATAAGATGCACTGGGACAGCTAAAATTATGAAGTTGAGCTTGTATGGGAAGGCCATGCAGTCAAGTGCCCAAAACAAAACCCCCAGAAGCCTTACAGTTTGACCTCTCTTTATACAATCACCCTTTCTAACATGAAGCAGGCCAGCTGCTAAGTCTGGTGAATGGCTCCACCAACATCTACAGAGGGCTGAGTCACCAGCACCTATCCCCAGCAGCAACGCTTGGGTGGTCTCAGCCTCAGGCCACCGTCTCACACAAATCACGGGCTAATTGTTGTAATTCTACACATGGTGACAGTTTTAGACCGTGAAGCGTGAGGAGCAGTGCCACTGAATCAGCTCGGAGGCGATGTGAGGCCCTCCAAGTGTCAAAGCTTTCTTAAGGGCCACACCACCCGAGACTGCCATACATCATCAAAGATCTCTCTCTGCAGGAGCAAGAACAAACTGCTTTGAACAAGTCATTAACACAGTTTGTTGATGAAAGAGGGGGGATAGTGTCGGACGGTGGAAGTATTTGGTTTATTTCAGCCTTGAGAGAGCGGAGCGAGAGCTGGGCAGGTGGGGTTGTTGCCAATAGGTGTTGAGAGCTCCCGAAAACCCTGGTTACCTTGAGGATTGTGAGATCACCCCATCTCCATCTCCAATACATCGAATGGGTGCATCTTTTGCCTTTTAACAGACCTGATGTAATAAAGGACTTTTAGTTGAGCAAAAACACAAATTTCTGTCATTGTTGATTCGTTTTTATGTTGGTGGTGAATGGTCTTTAACATGTGATTTTGTTTTATGAGAAACAAAGAGTTAATTGGGCTACTCATGATTCCTACACATCAGACTGGAAGAACCACTGACCAACAACAATTTCAGCCAAGCTGGAAAAGTGCTTATGGAAATCAAATTTGCTGTATTCGTGCTTGACTTCAAATGGACCTGGTTTTTCCAATCTGTCATATGTGCCCTCAATGTTAATAAGTGCCTGTTTAATTTAGCTTAGCAAACATCACTCTCTGTAAATGATTAGGGAAAAGCTTTGCCTGGGTGTTTGTAAAATGATGTCAAAGTTAAATGTATTAGCTGCTGTGGCGTAAGATGTTCCTGCAATGTGCGGTACAGTAAAAGAAGAAAGTGGTCTGGCAAAGCCAACTGCGATATGCACAAAACATAGCCAGTAAGGAGCCCAATAATCCTACTTTCCGACCAGTAGGGTGACAGTGCCTCTGAAGATTAGCCGGACCACCTTGAAGTGGGAAAAATTACTGCTCAACTTATTTGATTATTATGTCTCTGCTGGCTGCCAGAGTTATATTTAAGCATTCCCATAAAGGCTGTCAGAAATAAGACTTGGGAATGGTCTGGCCTTAGATGGTCTGTGTGTGTGTGTTGACAGAGGAAGTAGCGTTTCTCCTCAAACAGCTCAGTTTGTGTTTAAGGGCAGCGCTGGTCAGAGCTGTCACACACAGTGGGATAATAATAGGATGTGTTACGTCCATAACGCAAACACTTTTCTTCCCACGTTACGTGGGCTGGTGTCACTTGGTTTATTTTATGACATTTTTTTCATTTGTGCTTAAAAAAACTTTCTCCTTGAGAACTTCTGTCAAGCATTTGCAAGGGAAAAAACTGAAAATAAAAACAAAGCAGCAAACCTCCCCCCATCAATATGGCTCCCAGGCATATGTGCATTCCTTGTTTATCTTCAATTATAAATAACTTTGGGAAGTTGTGGATCAATACTTTCCCTGTGACGTGCTGAAGTGGGGGAGGGGTGTAAGCAAGACGATTTTAACAACTTTTTTTGACTAATATCTCTGTGACTTCACGCGATGCACAGTTCCCATGGCCCTTCAATGTGAGTATACTGATAAATATATCACAGTCACTACAGCCCACCGCAAGTCAGAGAGAAAGATACAGATGTAGAGAGCGTTTCAATGACTATAAAGACAATGACGAGAAAAGGCATGAGGTTAGAGCTACTGTTGTTTTCATTGGCACGGTGTCACTTTTGAAGGGTTTCCTTCAGTTTCAGCCGAATATACCATGCTCAATATATTACATTCACAAGCTATCATTAGGAGAGGGGTGGAAACTGTAATTGGATTTTGATGGGGAAAAGTTGTCAAAATATAATTATTTTTAAAATATGGAGAGAAAATCTCTCAGAGCCAACACAATGATACCGTTCAGCTCTGTTACCAAAAATAGGAAAGAACAACATGACAACCATTACTTTATGTTGAGAGCTTTTGCTGGAAAATTATGTGACCCACAATTTCTATAAAAGATGGATTGTAAAGTAAAAAAGGAACATTGTATTCAAGCTTTGTTTTATCAGCATGTGTGTTCATTGGGATCGAACCTATGGCCTTTGCACTACTAATGCAATGCTCTACCAATTGAGCTACAAAAACACAATAACATATAAAATATATTATTTTTTGTTTTAAATGTGACTCTAGATAGCCTGAATACACAATGAAACCCCATTCACACAGTCCCCAAAAAAAAAATCGCAAGAGTGCCTTCTGTGTAAATGCAAACACGTTCCATAATTGTTTTTGGGATTGCTTCCGTAAAGGGGACCTAGTAACCAGTGTTGTGCCTGAACGAGTTCATTGAACGAAAGTTCATGAACTAGTTCATATTTTGGGCGAATGTGAACTAAACGCACTGTATTACTGCCTGATGAACGCAAGGTGAACTCGTTCATTCTGGGGCTTGTGAACGGGACGCTCTCTCTCACTTTAACGTCATTCAGTAGGGTGCCAGTTTTCTATAGTCTTCCAGGTGAAAACCCATCTAAAACACACTGTAAACAGGCCTTAATGTGTAGCGGAAAAAAACCCTAATCTGGCAACACTGCCACCAGGCTGCATACGTCATCAAAACAACACTGACTAGACGCTGCTATCCAAATCCCTGCCACGCCACGTACATAGTTTAACATTATATAACATCATATTTATCTTAAATCGTTAACGATTAACAAAGGCTGCTTACGCATATTCTGGATCTTGAAATAGACTTTAAAGGCTGTTTCTCAATTCCAAGAACGCAAAGAACGGACTTGTGTTCTCGTGGAGACTGGTCTTGCAAGGCGACCTCGGAAGAACGAACTCAGAAGGTCGCGAGAACACAAAACGCACTTGTGAGAATTGAGATGTGTGCGATCTTTCTGCTGGTCACGTGACCTCCCCAGATTTCGGCGCTTAAGTCTGCACTCGATGCATCCTCGATATCAAGAACACATCCGGGTATTTTCATGCGTCCTCTGTACTTGTGTTCTTGAGAATTGGAATTGAACTTCGGCTGAATCCCAAACCGCCTACTTCCATACTATATAGTATGTACAAAGGGCTACTTTGCGTACTATATAGTATGGAAGTAGGCGGTTTGGGATTCAGCCCCTGTCTGTGGTTCTATATGGGCTAAAATGGCAATATTTTTTTTTTAATAATATGGTGAAAAAGAACTATAAATTAGTTCATTTTTGGAACTGTGAACTAGTTCAAAATTTGGAAATATGAACTATGAACTGAACTAGTTCATTTTAAAATTCGTGAACTGTGAACTGAACTAGTTCATGTAGAAAGTGAACTTTCCCAACACTGCTAGTAACATTGCGGTTAGATTTGTGTTAAGCGTACTCTGTGAACAAAAAGCAGAAACAACACGGTAATGGTGCGTTCAGACCAGCCGGGGTAGAGGTGTCAAGCGCAAGTGAATTCAATGTTAAGTCAATGTAAAGACGCGTTGACGCGCGTCTGGAGGTCCCGCAGCGCGAATGAGGCATTAAGCACGGCGCAGTAGACGCGATTCTGCTTCATTCGCACGTCTAGTTCGCATGAATGGCGAATTGAACGTTGCCGCTGGAAATGCACGAGTTGAAAAATTTTTACTTTGCTGTTGCCTTAACCAATCAGGAGCTTGCTCTAGTAGTAACGTGATTACAGAAAGTCATCGGAGCCGCAGAAGCCCCTCCCATGACGTGAATTTCCGCATGAATGTCTTGATAAATAGAATTTCACACGCAGCTTTCACGTGAGAATGAAGCGAGAAAACAACTCAAAACGTTCAAGTGGCAAACAAGACGCGGTAGATGCAAATTTGACACCTCAAACGCGGCACAGTAAGGCAGTGGTTCTCAAACTTTTTGGCGTGAACCTCCCTTGAGTAGGTTGCACCCAATTTCACCCCCTTCAAAGAAAATTCATGACATAAAACAATGTCAAACTTAGATTTTTAATTAATTTAAATAAATGAAATGATACAATGTAGTGCTGTTGGTTAGTAGCCTTATTTTTCAGAGGTTTAATTACACAATTTATGTTAATAATGTATTTTTTAAAACGTCGTAAAACTGGCACCATCTTGCGCACCCTAAGTTTGAGAACCTCTGCCATAAGAGGTGTGTGGTAGTGAGGATGCGTGTGTGATTGCAACAAGAAGTTATCATTTAGATCTTTGACACTGGGATTTTAAATGGAGATCACCATTCATGACAAGAAATGTCTTCAAACGGGAATAAAGCTGAGATTAGTTTGCCAGCATAATAGAGCAGCATCAAAAACAAAAATTTGGATAACAAGCAAACTTAAGGCGCTGCGGATAAAATCCACCAAGTACACGTTTGCAAATACAATGCACGTCACATGTCTTTATGACATCTTTACGGGATGTGTACGAAAGCATGCACAGATTCGGGAAAATCATTGGCAGTGTGATGAAACCAAAGATGATACCTGGACAAATATTCATAATAAATCCATAATCAGTGTGTAACACTGTATTACAGAACGTGGTAAATGGAGACAAGGTCTCTCCACAGTGTGAGCATTAGGAAACCCTAAAACGAAGAATGCACTGTCATCACAAGTGAGGTCCATCTGCCCCGGAGTCTTCCGACACCAGAGCTAATAATAAGGAAAACACGTGGTACCTGATACTGGCAGCGGGAAATGACAGAGAGAGTTTATGACAGAGAGCATTTGTCTGCGAGCGTGAGAAAAATCATGTGTGTGTGTGTGCATCAGGTCAGGGAGACGGACAGAGAATGTGTGTGTGTGAGAATGTGTTGTGTGACGCTGCATTTCCGCACAGACACGAAGGGTCCTTTGTTCAGCCAATGCGAGTAAGAGCAGGATAACTATTTCTCTCCCCGGGCTCAGATTAGTCTCAGCTATCTAACACAACAGATACTTTGTAAATCTAGTGGCTGTTACTGGAAAGCTCATCATTTCTGTCCCTCCCCGTCTCATCCTTCCTATTTCTCTCTCGCTCTCCCTTTGATTTTCGAGAGAGAGCAGATTTAATAAAACGCGAGGAGAAAGGCAAAGCTACAGAAGGCTGTTTAAACCATCCTCTAGAGCTCTGACATTTAGCAGCGCAGTCTGCGGAGCTCGGCCTTGCGGCCCCTCTAATCTGGCCTGATTTATGGAGCGTTCTTCCTGCGTCTGTGCTGGTGGGGAGCGCCTCAGATCCTGGAGACAGCCTGGCGTCCCCTGCTACGGACACTTCACATGCACGCTATACCCTGCCCTCCAGCCAGTCCTACACCAGGATGTCTCTCTCTTACACACACACACACAGTTTCAGTACAGTACGTTTACACACAGTCAGTGTTTATATCACATAATCATACACAGATGATGATTATGATGCAGTTGTAAACTTGTACGCACAACCTTCCACCCCCATACGCACACACACACAAACAGATCACAAAACATGCGTATGCTTTGTCGAACCTCAAACACTACAAGACACATCAGCTGACCTCTACGCCTAAGCTATTTAAACTGATGAAACGGTTATCTACTGCCAGAATAGGACTTATGTGGAATCCAGAGGGGTAAGGAATGAATCATTTAATGCCATGATGCACACACACTCACACATTTTTAGTTTGGTGATAATTGTTACTCCCACAAGTCAAAGGGGAGGAGAACAGACACAAATCGGCCGCTGACGGGCGGCTCTGGTCATTCATTTTGAAGAGATTGTGAAATATAGCTTGATAAATGTGAGAAGGATGTGCTATCTGCTCGCTTTCCGTGGCACTGCACGATATGGCAGATCCCATTCATCAGAATTTCACCGACATCTTAATGCAACCCAGCGTCATTCGCCTTTCTCTCTAAGCTTCGTCTGCCACGAGAGAACATCAACGAAATATGTAGATACAAAACATATTAAAAAAACACTCTACCCTTTTTGGATGTGTCTTTTGTGTCTTACTCTGAGCACATGTGTGATGTAATAAGAACTAAAGTATTTCTTGGCAACTGACTACGGATTGAGTAATACCCCACTATGTGTTTTAACTCACTTGGTTCAATTGTTTGTTTGTTTATTTGTTTAACAATCTGTTTTATTATCCTACTTCAAATTACACTTTCGTTTCAGCTGAAGTAATTCTACGCCAAATCACAAAAACAGTAAAAAAGTCATTCAAGTTTTTCTTACTTTCTACGGAGCCAGTAATAACACTTCCAATACCCTTTAAGCCCATTTAGTTTGTGTGTTCAATTTCATTTCAAATATTACCCTACAGACTGCAATGAAGCCGCACCATATGTACAAACCAAACTTGCTAGCTAAAAATCGATCTGGGTTCCAAAAAGCCCAAGCAAAACGCTATACTAACAGGTGTGAAAACACCCTTATCTTGTTTCGACTTTGGAAGCTAGCACACCTTAGAGATGGCAACAGTACATTAACACCAAACTAGTCCATTGGGCTTGCTTTAATGAGGATGGGAATCATCCGTCTCCATTAGGTCGGCGTGTCTGAGCGGCAACAGCCATTATCTCCTCAAACTTGTCTAAACACACATGCTGACTGGCCTCACATGCATCGATCCTCCACACACACCCTCTTACTGGAAGCCCAGTAGAAGCCTGGCCCGGACCGGACTGGTCAATAGCACTTACACCGGGAACCTCAGAGAAGGGTTTCCACTTTTGTGGGCAAACACTCGCTTTATTTAGGAGCATTTGGGCACATTAGTGATGTTTGGATTAAGAATACACGAGCACCAACGAACTGGGAAGCTAGACTGACTCACACCTTTAAAACCAGCTGCTCAACCGTGTATTTTATCACGAAATCTAGGTTTAATGTAACAGACGATGACATTTAACATTAAAATGAAAACCTATGCTCCTGGTCAGTCTTTGATGAGGTGCCAGTGTGCGTACCTGTGAGTGATTTGGGATGACTAACATGGGATAGCGTGAGCAGAGGAGGATACTGAAGGAAGAAAAACATTGTTTTAACCAACAGGTTGGCTTCGATGTGCATCTGGCCCTCTTCAAGAGACAACAGAGAGTATTCTACAGATCGCCCCTGCTGGGTTTTAATTGCTTCAGATGGCGACTCCGGCATGATTCAGCTTCTAAAATGAAACTGGCGTCGTAATAAAGCAGAAATCATTGAGTGGGGGTTCAGACAGAGTTCAGTGCTGAGCTCCACTCCCAAGTACGGAGTCAGCAAAAGCCCCGTCATCCCTTGCTTCTCAGCGTGGAAAATGGATAGCATCTCTAACTGACAGAGAAGAGTTACTGTGTGAAAACCACAGGCTTTATCAAATTTTCTCGTCCTTAGAGCTGGGTAAAATTTGACTTTTGAGAGAGGGAGCAGGGAGGCTTCGAGTTCAACCAGAGAGACTAATTTTAACCTGCCACTGTGAGATGGGCTCGGCCGGGTCGGTGGGAAGCTGTGGAGGGGACCTGACCCTGCGGCAGGAAGAGAGCCGGTCGCCTCTGTGTGTCTTTTCGTCCGAAGCTCCCGCGGGAAGAGAAGCCTGGCAAGACACTGCGCCTCAAGTTCCCACCCCTCTACACTCTGTAGAGCCACTGGTTCCCAGGCTGTACCAAATTTTCCAACCCAAAGATTAGGCCAGTCTGTTTTGTCCAGAACTGTGAATTCCCCATTATAAGGCTATGAGTCCGTAAGTCCAGCATTTATGCGAATGAGACCAAAAAGTGTATTTTGTTTTCAGTGCATTTTTAGAGATGTAACCCAGGGCTGCGCCTGACTACAGGCTCTGCATCATCAACCTTCTGATCAAATCACTTTAATGAGCCATCCAAAGGAGACGCCCATCCTGCCCGCATGAGTACAGGTACGTTGACAGGCGCCGTCTCCCATACTGCAGTGCAGGGTTCTCGTGTGTATGACTGTATTGTAATTATGAAGTGTGACACCTCGAGTGAGTGAACAGTGTTGATTGAACCCTGTGCCACACTGAGGGTGCTCATGTGTAAGAACTGAAGGAGACAAGCCAACCTCAGTGCCACACCGGCGAGCGGAGGTGTCACAAACACTTTCTTTTCTTTATTAAGGGCTACATTCATGCCAGCGGCAGTGGCTAACGCACACGGGCACGTGGAGGAAGGGTGAGGATGGACTCTACAAAAGCAAATTAAAGTGCAAATAGTGTGAGTCTATCAGGCGAGACTGTGTTGAGCATCTGAGGAAAAAGGGTTGAGCACCTTGGCACAAAAGAGAATTCTGGGTCACAGAAAGACCATAAGCATGTTAATCAGATGAGGCGGTGGGTCTGACACACTTTGGGTAGTGTATATGTGTGTGGTCCAGGGTGTCACTATGTGCCTCTCATCACAAGTCTATACTATGATGGTTTCTGATGGCCTGCCAGGCCAGGACACAGGCCCTTCTGGTGGTGAAGGCAACAGAGGCGTGTGTGTGTTTGTCAGGGGTGGCCTTAATTCCATTCATAGCTGACAGAAGATGAAAAGTGTAAACACTATTCCATACCTCCGGCCGACAACACTCGCACACAGAGACCAACAAACTAAAAGTGTATAACTTACAGAACAGGCCATGGAGCAGCTGTTAAAGTTTGTCTTAAGTGCAGAGACCTACTAAAGCCTTGATGTTCTACATTTAAAATGCTACAGACCTTCAAAGCCCAAAAAGAGGTCTCTGTGTGAGAGGCACATGAAGACTACATAAACACAGAAACCTCAAATACATGAAAGCAGCAGTTAGGGATGCAGATAAGCCCTCAATGATACAATGCAGACTAGACGATCAAGCTTTATTTATGAAACAGCAGTAGACAGGGATTTTTGGAAATATTTGAGACTACAAACTTTAATCTTCTCATCCTGCTAAAGGTTTCTGAACCTAAATAAGTGGCACAACCAGTGCAAGTGTAACCATGTCGGCAATGAGTTTATGTACATGTTACATAAAAACATGGGATGAAGCACGGTGGTCCCCTTCATCATTTGACCATGGAGAGCTGATTAAAGCACAGGAGGCCCCAATGGGCAAACATAGCCATTGGAAAAATTCTGGTGGAAAACTCCTGGTTGCCGGGAAGGAGAAGCTTGAGCTTGGTGTGATTTATTCAGGGTGTCATTCATATCTGGATGTGAGGAATGGAGAGTCCTGACCCCCGCAGAACAGGCCCAAATGTGGCAGAGAGAAGAGCTGAAACTCATGCTTGGTTCCCATGCAATCTTATTTACCCAGTGCTATTTTGGAAGTGCTTTGCGCTCCCTTAGCATATTGCAGCCTGACTCTTTTCTTCCCCTTCAGAATTTCGGGTTATGTGAAAAACTGAGGAGGACAGAGGAGTGCCATGCTGATCGATGTAGCCCATCAGGACTTCCTCACACAAGAGTTATTTTCTACAGTGAAAAAATGGGTGCAAAACAAAGACCAAGAAGCTTGCAATTCTAAGTAAAATTTGTAAGCATATTTGAATTTTTTCTTGATTTAAGTGTTTAAGAAAAAGTTTTTTCTCACCACATTGGCTGATTTTTTTTGCGTGTTTTAACCCTTTACCTGGCTTCACCCTTTTTGAGTGATAAAAAAACATGTTTTGGTCTAGAAGCCTAATTTTGGTCTTGTTTTAATAAAGAGGACACTTTAAAGTTATTTACGGAAGTGCCTGGAGGTGAAAATATTAAATAAGAAAAAATTGATATAGCAGTTTACATTTATTGTAATAAATAAAAATAATGCAATATAGTATTATTTTATACATACAATTATCAAATAAAATGAGGTTTGTGTTGGTTTGCTGCATACTCATCACAAATTAATAAACTACAGTCACTGCATTATTATTACCGCTAAAAAGTTTTGAAACATGAAAACCACATTGTTAGACCTTTCCAACAATACATAGTTCATCATGATAAAGATTTTTTTTATGTAAATGTTAATCTTAAGCCGCTTTTCCATTGCATAGTACCCAACGGTTTGGTTTGGGTCAGGTCGGGTCAGCTTACCTCACTTAGACTTGGTTAGCTTTTCCATCGAGTTAAGTAACACTTTGGAGTGGGAGGGATTATATGCATGTCGTTATATTTGCGCTGCCTACGGCTGTGACATCATCTGAGTGCGTCGATGTACATAAATGAACATTCATTTATTTCTCAGTCTGCCACAAAATTATAATTGACCACCACAAATAGATGTTTGCACATCGCGTTTATCACTACCTCTGTCTCACATGACAGTTTCTGTACAAACACCTGTGGCGTCTGTCGACGCGGGCCGCTGAGCCTCATATATGTTGCATTTAAGCATATATGCGGACGTTCGCGTCGCGAATGTGCCGCCACAAACTGGAAGTCTGTTATGGTGTTCCTGATTCCCAACCTGTGGATGTTTTTCATCCTAAAATGGAGTTTGGGTACATAGATGAGCATAGATTACAACATGTTTACTCAAGACAGCGCAAGCTAGCACGAAGGTAAAGCTAATCTTTTACATTATAGCGATGACGCTGGTAGTGACGATTCTCTCAGACCAATCAGTTATCTACAGTGTTTCCGCGTCATGTTTTGGTATCAGCTCGGGTCACTTGGAACTCCAACCGAGGTGGTACTAAAAAAGTATTGGGTACTACATACTGCACCCAGTGGAAAAGCTCCCAAAAGTAAGTTAACCCAAACCAAACCGTGGGGTACGATGTAATGGAAAAGCGCCATAAGTAAAAATGGGGTGTCCCGCTTACTAGACAGTGCCAGTTAACGGATTTAAGCACAAGTTTACTTAAATTTTATGTTTTTGGTCTTTCTTAGGTTATTTTGCTCATTAAGAAAATACTTTCCTAACTTCTGAGTTTTTTTTTGATATTTGTACTAAAACTAATAAAGTCATTATTTGGAGTGTGAAGTTGGTGGTCCTAGTGGTCTTGCTGGTTCAGCTATAATATAGGCAGGCTGGTAAGCACACCAGAATATAAGTGGGTAATCAGCTATGTTGGTCTATACAGCAAGCTGAATGTGTATATCTAAATATGACTTGGTCAAATATTTCTTTCTGATTTTAAAGGGCGCAACCTTCTCCCCCATTAAGTAATATAGCTTAAAAATAAATTAAGCTTACAAAAGTTTAATTGCGACTGAGAGCTTGGCAAATCTGAGCCTTTTTACATCCATCTACCTTTGAAAAAGTTCATAGCACTGTTGATTTTTCCCCCTGGCTGTCAGTGCATCTTTTCTGGTGACTCTGATATCTTGAAGAGTTGCATGTTGCTTCCTGATCAAAGCACTCCACAATCTTCTTTGCTAATTGCACAATTATCTCCAGAGTGCCTCCAACAGCAAAGCCCCTTTACAGGACTCTGTCTAATGGCAGCGGCTATCAAAGCGTAGCTCTTGTTTTCTGATGTATGGCCACAGGCTTGGCTTTTAAGGGAAGCACAATCTGTGAGCCTTTAAAAGATGTATCTGTTTTACAGAGGCTGCAAGGTTAAACCCCTCTAAATAATCTGGACAAATGGAGCTGGTTAGGTGGTCTGTGGGGCCGCATGCACAAGAAAAGACAAAAGTGAAAGAGAAGCAATCAAAATGAAAATGGCAGGAGACGCTGTCATAAGCTGTATAGGTCAATAAACAGAGTCACTTTTTATTACACCACGCAAACCTTTGCTTGTTTGGATAATACAACTGCACTGATCTGATCATTATTACCAATCTGCGTTTATGAAGCTAAATGAAATACAACACTAGTTACACAAAACCTTTCCAGAAAAGTTGTAAACGTGAATGCCGATGACTTCCTGCTTTTCACAGCCTCAATGACGGTCCGATTTGACACACACCAAAAAGTTCATCAGCATCCAGAACATCTGTCTTGTCAAAACACTCTCAGGCCTCTCAAACACAACAGCAGCAATCTCTGCAATTCCTTTAGCAATGCACTGTTCTGGGATGAGACGGCTCGTGACACGGTGGCTAAATTCCATACATAAATCAGTAGACTGGCGTCAACCTGGCACATCAAATAATGAAACTAAAACGGATACAGGACATACTTGGTATCGTGAGAAAATAAGAGTCTGAGGCAAGGGCTGTGAATCCATAGTTAATTATTTGAAGGTCCAGAAAAAGCTTACACTAAGCACCAGAGCCAGCAAAAAGGGTCTAAGGCACAGAGACGCACACACGCACTGTGACCTGTGGATTTGTCACACTAATTTAGTCCTTCTGTAGGGGATTTAACAGGTGAACCTTAATTGTAAAGCATGGTAGCAGCCAGCTGGCTTTTGGCTGGGAAGAAATGCGAAGGCGCCTGATTTGGAGCTCCATACCCCATCCTGTTCATTTAATACCTTTATAACAAGCTTTCAGTGAAACAATGACACATTTTAATCTCTCGCTTCTTTCTGTTTCTTCTCATGAAGGGCCTTGTTATAGACAAAGTGGATAGAAACAGGCACAATAAACTCTAAGGTTAATCCTTTTCATCCTTGTTTTGTGGCAGTTCCGGCTCACAACGCGTCCAAAGCAAGATAAGATATGAACATAAAAATGAACAACTTAGTAGTTTTTAGTGTACAGTATGTATGAAATGTTACAGTTTTCAAACAGCATACAAGAAGACTGGGGTTCAAACCCTGGCCTTTTCTTGAACCAAGCTATTTGAACTTGACAGACAGTGAAGGTGAGACTAAATTGGACTGACTAAAGTCAGACCCGTGTGAAAGTGTTATTTTTACCACAGTGCTTCAGACAAACACTTTTTAAATCCACCAAAAAATGTTGGTTAATTAACAAATCCAACAAGAATTTTGTATTTTAAAGGGGCCATATCATGAAAATCTGACTTTTTCTATGTTTAAGTGCTATAATTGGGTCCCCAGTGCTTCTATCAACCTAGAAAATGTGAAAAACAACAACCCAGTAAGTTTTGGTAAACCATTCTCTGCAAGCATCCCCTTGTGATGTCAGAATGGGATAATGCCACCCCTTAATTTGCACAATCCAACCACGGCACTGCCATTTAGTACAGAGAACAGCTCATTTGCATTTTAAAGGACACACCCAAAACGGCACATTTTTGCTCACAAAGTGTCAATTTTAACATGTTATAAAAATTATTTATATATTTTGAGCTAAAACTTCACGTACGTTCTCTGGGGACACCAAAGATTTTTTAACATCTTAAAAAACTCTTGTGAAATGTCCCTTTTAATGTCCTGTATTTTAAAATTCACGTAGCCTAAAAATCTCAGTGAAAACATGCTCCCTTAGTATAAATGCACATGACCGTTTTAGACATTGGCATGTTAAACTAAGCATGTTTCATGTTAACATTAGCAGGTTCGAGGCAGAGGTACATTTAACAATTAAACTGTCAGATTCATTCATCTATTGGTTATAAAATTGCAGACTTGCATTACCATTGAGTTCCTGTTGCCTGTTCCTGATCAGCGAATCATGCCACCCTGTCACATCCTAATCAACTTTGCCAAATTTATTCAGGAAATGTGCAGGATGTGGCATTTCATCGGTTTAAAAGCGAACACGACGAAAATAACACTGCGACTGACTGAAATGGCTCCCAACCATCAGAAGAGCTCTTTCCAACACATCTCTGTTCGCCAAGAGCAGCGCTGGTCGTACTGTCCCGGGTGCAATTAACTGTAATCCATCCTGCACGTTAACAAAGCCCACGTGTACTTTTATTACATAATTGGGGACGGAAAAAGCTAAAACCAAGACAGGACACCACCACTTCGTTTATACCAGCTCATCAATGTGAGCTTTGACGTTACGACTACTACAGTAGTTACATATGCAGCACCTTTTTATATTTTCATGGACGTCGGTCAAATGCAAAAGGATTTGCTGCTAATGTTGGTGACAAAAATAAAAAGTCGATAAAATACAGAATACAAGAGGAGTGAGTGGTTTGTGTTTTCCTCTGTGTTATAATTAAGATGATTTTAAAAGCAAAGACACAGGACACAGTCACATATGGCAGATGGATAAGAGCAGAGAAGAAACAGACTTTCCGGATGAATATGAAAGGGTAAGAGGACGGAGCGAAAGCATTAAAGCGAGAAAAATGCACCCTCTGTATCTCTCTCAGCGTCCTCGGGCCTTGCTAATGCTTTGCACAGGCCAGCTTTTGAAGGTCATCCGATAGCTGCTCACCCAGCTGTTTTAATATTTAGTTTCTGCATCTCTGTTTTTTTCTCTTCGTCCTAATCTGTCACACTCCTGTAGATTATCACCAGAGGCAAAGATTACCAAAAACACGACAACAAAAAAGAATTAAATAAAGAGGAATCTGCCAAGCTCTTAATCCTACGGACGGACAGCGGAGCGCCATCTCCGTGCAGCCCGAAGCGTCCTCAGCTAACCATATCAGCCAGTGTGGCTAATGCACAGGAGGAGACTTTTAGCAGGGATGCAGAGAGATTACAGCTGGGCTCAGAGGTGTGACAATAGCGCTAGGGGCTGTAGACTCTCCTGCTGTTGCTACTTTGACTCTGATTTACGACAGGCCTGAGGGGAGAGCAGGACTAGGCCGTGAACCGCAGGGGTATTTGGTTACCGGTCACCCTGTGCCAACGAGCAGGGTCACAGCCCACCAAATGTGCCTGTTTGTCGGTGATAGAAAAGTGGCTGCACTTCTGGGATTGACTGCATGAGGTGATTTGCGCAAAACACCACACGCATTGTTGAAGCGAATGCGGGCGGTGTGCTTTCGGGGGACCCCAGAAGGTTTGCCTTTGGGCCACACGCCCAAGTAGAATGGGCGCTTACCAGTTGAGACCCTACAACTCAGAACCGTTCCCTCGTGCCGAGAAGAGGCGCATCTTCATCTCACAAATGCCTTTCCTCAGATGCGCATGCCAAAATGAGTGCCGTCCACCTTTCAGCACCATCTAGGCCGCCTTTGCTGACGTCTTTCTATCTCTCTCTCTTCCGTTGCACCTTTCCACTCTATAAACAGGCCGGTGCTGGGTGCTGTCGAGAAGGGAACGGTAAACACACGGAGAGGGTTTGAGAGAGGGCGAGCACAGCGTGCATGAGTCCTGATGAGACCGAAGTATTCACACCAGCCCCTGACCGCCAGCTGACCCTCGCCGACCAACAGCTGCCGCGTGTTTGAAGTCCCCCCTCGACAGCTCACGTTTCATTCAGGGGCTTTTTCTGACAATATTATTCGAGGGAATAATCTGCGCAGTTAGATGATTTTGTAACACCCAATCTAATGCGACTGCCACTGAGCATCGGTTACCGATCCAAGGGCCTCTACAAAAACCGACCATTCCGATTACTAGGAAAGACTCAGCTATTTCTGTGAAGGTACAAAAATAGGTCTGTCGGTTGCAAACGCATACATGCACTCAAAAACATAAGCAGATGGAAAAAGATGTGTTAGAATCTGTACTCGACTTTATGGCATGATCGAGATGAGGTGTGCTCAGATCTCTCAGGGGTTCTTCAATGCACACTAGCACACCCCCTTCGTATGTGTGCAGTCAGTGAAGAGTGATATGAGCAGATTCCCCCTGCAGCACTGCCTAAGGCAAGAGAGCAGCTTTAGTCATTTAGCAGAGCGTAAGAGAGCGTAAAGGAATAATGCACATCTCATCTCAACACACACCACTTCTGACCTCTCTGCAATACGCATAAAAACACCTGAGAAAAAATCTGATTAAATCAATATGAGACATATTTCATCAGTCAATTCAAACTATTGGGCTAATCACACCAAAAGTGTTTATGGCAGTTGCAGGCGCCTTTTTTGAATGATATTCTATGGGTAGGACGTGTTTGCGCGCTGTTTATGCGCGCCGAGCGCCTTGGGGTTTTTGCCGCCTGCCGCGCACGCGTTTTTGAAGGAGCGCTGAGAGCGAAAAAAGCGCCGGACGTCATTCGCGTCTTTTCATTGTCTAATCAAATGAGGGGAGATGCGGGCTTTGAAGAACTGGACCTCACTCCTTTACTCTCTCCTGCGTGTTTCTGCACCTCTCACCCTCAAACCAGGTCAGAGCAAGCGCCCTCTTTTTAAAGTTTCTGCTAATATGACAGTTAACAACAAAAGAGCGCTCACGCTTCAATATTTGATTGACAAGACAGCTGACTCTGTGGTTGCTTAGCAATATAAAAATCTGCGTCGCGCCTTGCGTTTCCAAGTGTTTAAAGCGCGATTGGTGTGATTAGCCCCTAACAGACCTACG
Source organism: Misgurnus anguillicaudatus (assembly GCF_027580225.2). Classification (NCBI taxonomy): domain Eukaryota; kingdom Metazoa; phylum Chordata; class Actinopteri; order Cypriniformes; family Cobitidae; genus Misgurnus; species Misgurnus anguillicaudatus. The sequence continues at coordinate 23,234,381 of NC_073360.2, read as the reverse complement.
GTATGTGTTTTGTGACACAAATACAAAAAAATCCATGTCAGCAATTTTAAAAACGTTAGTGTCTACACTCTCAGAAATAAAGGTACACAAGTTGTCACTGGGACAGTACCCTTTCAAAAAGGTACACTTTTGTACCCAAACAGTGCATATTAGTACTTCAAAGGTACATATGGGTGATTCTCGCGAAATTAGACTTATGTCATGAAACATTTTGATAAAAAAGTAAATGCAAAGTAAGAGTATCAGAATAAGAAGCATATATTTTGTTGTTTTTTCAACATTTAAGGGGAAATTTTTCATTACCGCAACATGTCCATGATTGGATTTGGGTTCTTTGGCATGAAAAATGTATAATTAAAAAATCTAAAAAATAAAAATCTTTAATGCATGTTGTACTATAAACATTTACAATAAAGAAATGTGTGGTATTTGGTGATCATTGGTAAATAGAGACAATAATAAGGAATATAAATGTGTCCAAGACCAATCAACAAATTTCAATCATTGTTTAAGCTCTCAAGGTACTAACATTTTCATAAAAAAATTGATGGAAGGGACATAATTGACTGTGACACTCAAGATGGCTACCAAGTAAACAGTTATAATTTTTTCTCTCCAGATAAAAGTTGAAATTTTGTTTGTCATAGTACCCAGACAACTTTTTAGTTCTCATTACCGAAACATGAGTTTGTAAATGCATATATTTAATGTAATAACATGTTGCGGTATTGATCATTTTTGATAATGATAATCTAAAAAAATGTAAATAATTCTATAGGAAATATCTTTTAAATCCTCTAAAAATAATGGTTATAGTAAGTCCAGACCTTAATCTTATATGTGCAAAAAAATTGTCTTCAAGGGCTTTTTAAAATTCTGATGCTGGACACCTTCTAAGTCTGGATTTGGTGAGAATCACCCATATTGGTAGTTCAAGATACATATTTGTACCTAAATGGTACATATTAAGACCTTTTATAAAGGGTACTGCCCCAGTGACAGCTTTTGTACCTTTATTTTTGACAGTGTACACAACCCAAAAATTTGGATTGTTTCTTTTTATGTATTTCCCCCCAAAAACATTCACTGCAAAAGCATGGCATAAAATCCTTCTTTCATGTTTGAAAACGTCACAAAGGGGTCATAAATCAGACATTACTTCACAAATATAAAAACAATTCACTTCCATTTATGGATACATAAATAAAACACACATACAGACACGCAAACACATACTACAATAAGTCACACAACAAGTTTAACAAACCACACTTTCTGCCTCATTACTGCCCGAACTCGGCGTATAATCAGCCTTTGTCTGAGCACAAGGAACAATTTTAACCCTTAGTCCTGTCATGCAAGCGTATTACCCCAAAAGCACGTAGAGGCCAAAAGCCCAAATACACAACAGCAGGATTAGCTAATCTACCACTCCTGCTAGCACAACAGGCACTCTATGCAATGACACAGCCCAAAGTTTAAGGTCTTTGTCTCATAAATTCAATGTTTATGAAAAATCTGCAATCATGTTTACCTGTATGTGTATATAATAAAACTGCAGTTTGTATATTCTGTTTGTGGACAGTGCAGCTGGTGGTCGTGATTTTTCGGTTTGTCACTCTTTCTGCAACTTTCCAAAAGTTCAAGTAAAGTTGAAAGGTGAGGAGGTCAAGGCGGTTGCGGAAAGCTGGGCTATTGGAAAGGGGGCACAAACAGACATGCAGTCTGGACAGTGTGGTGTATGAGGGGGGAGTGTGTACCCGTTCCCTTTTCTTTTAATCTCTCACACCAGAAACACATAAAACCGCAAACACATACTGTACATGCATACACATTCTCTCTTGCTTCACACCCTCACATATGTGACTAAACATACTCAAAGTGTGGCCAGATAAAAAAAAAAGGCACACAAATCATTTAGTATTTGAAACGATCGCCTAAAGTTTACATTCTTTCTTCGAAGAAAGAAACAAATATGAATGTGTGGATTGATGCTTCATTTTAATGCATGTGAAAAGTGCACGCCGAGTGCTGTTGAGTGCACACTTACTAATGCGTCTAAAAGCCATACTGTACGCCTACTGAAATAAAGATGGAGTAAAATCAGACCAGAGTTAGGCCAATGTAACCCATCAAAGGTTACTGAGTTACATGTGGTGCTAAGCTCCAGGGGGAGGACTGCATACCCCTCCGCCTCTGGCCTTCTTTAATCTGGGGTCCCGAGCTGCTGGCCCTGGCTTATTCCTCTCAACACTCTCATAAAGATGACAAAGCCCTGATCAAAGCCAATGGCTGGCCCCTCGGTTTATTTGAGAACAGAGTCATTCACAGTGCAGAGCAGAAACGCACACATATACGGTCTGGTCTCGCACTCGGACAGGACCTCGGCCCTCGGCCACGGTGCTGAGTCGAGGGGAATCGTTTAAAAGCGACTCAGCCTGAACGAAAGGGACACCGAATTGCCACAGCACTGAGAGGAAGATGCCAAAACAACAAGATTTTAGCACGTCGGAACAAAAATCGCTAATGGAGAAGACATGCTAGTTGAGGGTGATAGCTCTGCGAAAGCCATTAGCTGGTCGGACCCCTGACGATCATTTCCAAGTCGCTGTTTTTCCCCTCTTCTCCTCCTCTCATCAGTCCTGTGGTTGGAGGAGGCTCGTGTTTCTCATGGGGAGAGGAGGTGTGAGCGGAGGACATCTTCGACACCGAACTTGAACGTTTGAACCCACAGCTCTCAGAGAGCTCAGTGGGGAAGAGGGTGAGATAAAGAAGTAGAGCAGAACGTGCGAGTGAGATAGTTCAGAGAGCCTTTGATCCACAAACACTGCTCTATAGACGCAGTTTTTACAACGATTTGACGGGGATAAAAGGAAAATGCTGAGTTTCATCTGGTCGTCCTGAGTTAAGAATGACAATGGCCACATGGTGAGAGCGAAATTATTGGACTGAAGAAAAAAGTCAAATGAGTACATGGGCGGAGCTAGAGGTGGGTTTACGGGCTTTAAGCCCAGAATGTTTTGGTAAAGCACTGAAAGTTACGCTTTTCAATCCCTTGTATTTTTGTCACTAATAAAATATTTGCGAGCTGCATGTTCTGCTCTATAAATCAGACAAAGTGACACAAGCCACATTTTTTACTATTTTGCACAAAGTGTGGCATTTATCTGGCCACAGAGTAAAAGCTCATTTAATTACGGCCGCAGCTTTTCCATTCAGACGACAGCACTGAAGAAATTACAGGAAACTGTGTTGTCTTTGGCCCATCCAGATGCAATTAGCAGCAAATAATTCAAAAACATAACTAAAAAAACGAAGTCGAAATATACAGATGTGTTCAAGGAAACTAAAAGGCACAAAATTTGCTACATTTTAAATAAGACACCCAGTGAGCTACTAAAACAAAACTGTTACATGGATAAAATGCGTGTTAGACTACAGAAAGCAAGAGACTAAATCTTTAGTTTAATCTTTTATTTTTGGTAAAACTTTACAATAGAGTGCGGCAGGAATTATGTATTTTTGTAGGCTAACCAGGAAGTTAGTGCAATACTGGTTCCCTTGGAAAAAAGACCATACAGTTTTCCTACAAACTTTTGGATTATAGACCGTTTCATCGGACGCACGTGCGGTGAAGTCGGACTTGTCTGGTCAGAACTTTCCATCCAGTTTCTGTTTTTTTAATGGTTTGACTAGTTGCTGAAACTGAACTTGTAAACAATGTAATCTACGTGTTGTTTATTTTGCTTGTTATATAAATAAACTACTTTAAACAGATTTTGTTATTTCGTCTTAGCGGAGTTTACCGGAAGTTACGTGTTTTCCACGAAGGCCGCTTGTTTATGATGTTACTGCTGGAACCGTCTATAGCAAAAAATAAACTCTTGTGTCCAACAAGTAAGTCAAAATATGTATTTCAAAGTAAAAATTCGGCTTTTTATATTTCTTGTAAACGCATTTAGACTTCAAAATTCATAAAATTTGTAAGATTAACTTGATGGAAATAACGCGTACAGTAAGTGTCTTTAATGTTTGTTAAACACAGAGCTTATTTTTTACAAAAATCCAAAAGTCTATCGAGAAAAAGGAAAGGGCTTTCTGGTGAGAGAACCAGTGTCCTGCTAAAATCCAGGTTTAGCCTACAAAATATGTCATCTCTGCGGAACTCTTTATTTTTTATTTTCTCCATATGTATATTTATTTATTTACTCCTTATTTTGCTCGATTGTTGTTATGTTTTTTTAACCTCTTTTTGTGTTTTATTTTTCTAAAAATGCTCTGTTTATTAAAAAGTTCAGTAAAAAAAGAATAGGCAAGTAAACTTGTGAAACAATGAAAGTAAATACAATTCACCAAAATATGGCTCTACAGGTTTATTAAAATAAAGCCATTATTAATTGTCCTAGTGTATCGGTCTTTGCTCTTAACTTCCGTGTAAATCATTTTACATTACGCAAAGAAGGATTTTCAGCACTATGTGCGTGTAACATACGTAGGTATATGCAACACGTGAGTCTGAAACGGGTCCGCAATGGAAAAAAGGTTGGGGACCACTGCTCTATTAGATCGCATTTGCCGCCATGAAACGAAAGTAGTGATTGTCTTATTTTCCCAGTGGTGACGTATATTCGAGTGAATCGGCTTTTGAAACTGATTGAATGGTTTGAAGTTGGGTCATGTTGCTATTTGTTTATTCCTCCGACCTTTTCCCTGACCCCACCCACCTGCCTTACCATATGACCAGAAGTAAAGAGAGATTGTTTTGAGGAGGCGTGGAGATTTGCGTTTTTGATTAAAGATTATAAAAAATAATGAAGCTCACAGATAATTCATTTGTAACAAATACCACAATATTCCAAAACAAATTACAGGTTTTCATTTTGATTTTATCGCGACTTTAACATTAGTAAACGCATTACTAAACATGGACTTAGAATGAGCAAATAATCTTTGTTAATGTTAGTAAAGCCAGTACAATTGATTATGTTAGTTCATTGTGCATTAAGTAGTGTTAACAGCAACAACTGTATAAAAAAATTAAATGTATTAAAGGGAAATTCCACTTTTTCCATCAGTGAAAATAGTCCCCTTGGTTACTTTCAATAGCAGGGGACTATTTTCGGGCAGTGCGTAATATCAGTACACCTGCTGCAGCCATGTTACGGCAGCGAAGTCCTTGATTGTTGCGCCAGAATGAGAGTATAGTTCCTAGCCATATCTGCCTAGAGAATTGCAACTTTTGATTTTCCATCTGTCTTAGTACATGATGTAACTACAGAGGTGTCAGGTTTTGAACAGGAAAAATGTTGAAACTCTTTGGTTACTTTTAGCACGATGCTAATGGTCTAATTAGATTCAATAGATTATGCTAAGCTATGCTAAAAGTGCTAGCGCCAGACCCGGAGATCAGCTGAATGGATTCCAAAACTGTAATAATCAAATGTTTAACTCCTGGGAAGCTGGAAAATTAGCATATTTTCAAAAAAAAGTGGAATGTCCCTTTAAAATAAAAAAGATATATTAGTAAATGGTGCAATTATCATAGACTAAAATGAATAAACGCTGTAGAAGTATTGTTCATTGTTAATTCATGTTAATGCTTTAAGCTAATGCATTAATTATTGTAAAGTGTTGCCATAATTTTTATCTACCAAGAACTTACGGAGTTTTAAACATACAACTTTCTGACCTATGCATGCTACTATGACTAGTAGTTGCAGTGCCAAAAATATCCGAAACGGTAGATCTTTCATCATTTGCTTTAGATGCGCACACACGCATGACTCATCCCTCAAGCTTTTTGACAGGCTAAAAACAGACCCAGCGACACCTAGCTGAGCCACACAGGAGGGCCTGTTATGGAGCTAAGTTTTCAGGTGTTAGTTCACTGCCTGAGGACAACAGCACCTGTCTAGCTTACATGCGTGCATCTGTGCCTAAGCGAGGAGGTGCCTGACTCTGCACTGCTATTGACGCGCACACACATAGCTGCTGAAGAATTAAAAGACGGCATGCTGTAAATGAGAGGGGCTCTTCATGAGAGAACAGCAATTATCAGCACAGATATCACAAGAGCATCACAAGATGCTGTAAAACAGCTGTGGCCATTAACCGTACTTAGCTAATGCAGTAATGCCTCTAAATGACATGATCACACTGTTGATCTGACTGGAGTTGAAACAAGTGTTGTTTTCATTCTGTACAGTATGTGTCTGTCTGGGTGTGTTTAGTATGTTTACATATTTGAGCTTGTTTTACAAGAATAGATAATAGAAACACACAAACAGATTTCAGTCACTAAAAATCCTTAAAAATACCAGTTTAATTATATTTTCTATACTGCTAGCTCCCCAAAAACACTGTAAACATAGTTTGATTTTAAGTAATATAGCCACCTAGAGAAAGGTCTTGTGCTTAAGCCCATTGATAGGCTTTTAAATGTCAATCGCTTAATTTACTGAAAACATGTACAAACTTGCTACAGCCTCATAAATTTGAGCAGCAGGGCTCTGAGAGTTAATGAACAGCTTGTAAAACATGAATGAAGGGGTCAGGGCATTACAACGCGTGATATTGTGAATGAAAACCATGTGAGAGGTTGGAGGATTGTTGGCTTTCTCCCAACCCATCTGACCAGCAGACCAGGAGCAAGGTACAGATGGAAAGGAGGTGGAGGGAAGTCAAAAGACATGAGAGAAACCGAGAGAGAGAGAGAGATGAGGTCAAGACATGAGATGCTTAACAACTGAATACAAAGCAGCACACACAAATCAACATACTGTACAGTACAGTAGCCCCAAATGTATTTGGACATTACAGTAACACTTAAAAATGCCTGAACGTCACTGAAATAACAAACACTTGAGTTACTATTGTATAGAGGTCTGGACATCATGTGACCCATTCTGTTTACGCCACCATACTGGCAGACAAGGACAGCCGGGAGTGAATATGAAATGAATGGCACCAGCAGCAGTTTCATGGCAACAGAGTTCATTGCGCACTTTAATTCAAAAGATATAGATATGTACATGCAAAACTTAAAGTAAGAAACATAACAGATTCCTAGAATGCCTTTAACGTGTATCAGCCCAGCTATTTTCCACATTTTAAAGATGCCAGAATGCAAATTAAATTGTTCTTTGATTTTACATAGGAACTTTATTAAGTGCAATAATTATCCAGAAACGTTTTTACATGTCCATGTACAACCCTAGGAGTTGTCCTCTGAATGAAATGGTCTATTTTTGCCCTATTTGGAAGCTCTGATTGGCTCTGCTCTACTCTGAGGCTCATGCCAGTAGCTCACATTAGCAAACATGTTGGGGCGTACATCTCGACTGTTACATCACAGTCGGTGTTATGTTGAGATTGGCCTGTTTTCCAACAGTCTTTTGCATGCACAAGGTTTACATAATATTAGAATGAGGAAACAAATGCGTTTGAGGCTCACACTATGTCAGAACTTTTATCATTCATCTATGCCTAGATAAATACAGTTTTTTCTTCTATGGCACCTTTAAAATCTTTCATGTCATTTCAGGATTACTATTAAATAGGGATGCACCGATATGGAAATTTTGGCCGATACCGATAACCGATAACTCTTTATATTTGGGGGCCGATAACCGATATATATATAGGCCGATAAATATTCATATTAATTTCACAATGAAAAACTCCCAGACCGCGGACATCTTGTCTTTGCGCTAGACTAGCATGTCATCTTCGTGCTATGTCACAGAAAGCACCAATCAAAACTCCACATGGCCAGCAATGAGCAAGTGAAGTGGTTCAACAAACCAAAATAATCCATCATTTATCGGCTTTCATTTATCGGCCTAATTTTGCTATCAGACTGATAACCGATAATATTAAAATTAAGCAGTTCTCGGCCGATAACGATATGTCGGCCGATATATCGTGCATCCCTACTATTAAACATAAAACCCTTATACAACATGTTGAAATAGTAGGGTTTGTAAGGTATAAACAGTCTGGTTTAAAATTATTGTTTAACCACTATCTATAATGCTCAAGCGCTCTATGATTGTGTGCCAAGAGGGTGGAGTTTAAGATGTGTGATGTCAACCGCAGGAGCTCTATTTCAGGGGTCTCCAACCTCTATAGCCCTTTTCACACAGATATTCCGTAAGATACATGGCACCGGCATCCTGGAATTTTACGGGACCGCTTGATATTTTATTCATTCACACTGCCAAGTTAACCCGGCATATGTGATGGTCCCGGAAAGACACGTGACCTGTTGAAAGTCCCGCCCTCTCTTCTACGCAGCGTCTGAAGTTTGCATATTATTTATTATTTCTCTCTCCAGAAACAACTCGCGTGCATTTTTGTTTATGATAAGACTACAAAGGAGCGCGTGAACGCACAGTTCTATTCTGGTGAATGATCTCAGCTTCTGAGTGGATATTTGACGAGCTCCCTGATTTCTGCTTTGATACAGTTTTCAGACATTTCTCATCGTGATTGTTTATATGCATTTAAAACCCGCATTTTGAGGAGCTGAACGATATTATCTTGTTGGGATGACGCGTGGGTATTTTCGTTTAATATCTGATATCTGCTTCAGTCCAGTTTGCTGCCATTTCTCGTCGTGAATGTTGTAAATCCCTCATTTTAAAGAGTTGAACCAACTTCATGTTGCCATGACACGCGCGTCCTCACTACAGCATGTGCGTCATTGTTTATGCGTCTCATTTATCATTTCTGATAACTGCTTCAATCTAGTTTGCAACATTTCTCGTGGTGAATGTTTATATGCATGTTATCTCTCGTTGTAAGGAGCTGAACCATTACTTGTGTTGTGATGATGACGCGCGCGTCCTCACTTCGACACGCCCATTACGGCATTATTGAGGCTTCTTGTTCACACAGAGGGTTACCCGCGTATCTTACTAGGTCTTCTTTCCGGCAACGATCCGAGAAGATTAACGGAACGAGTTTTTGTTCACACAGACGCTTGTCTGGCAATTTTACGGGTATTTTCTGGGACCAGAGGTCTGTGTGAATGGGGTTTAAGTAAGCAGGGGCTACGACAATGGATACAACAATCTGGAGGGCTACTTATTTTGATGTAGTCTACTTAAAACCTTTTGCTTTACTTGTTGATTTTATCTTACTTTACCTGTTAATATGTTTTATCATTGCTTAAAACGTTAATATAGATAAAAGAAGTCAAGCTAATATAAAAAATGTAATAAATAAATATTAAAATTGGGGCTATTAGTACAATGTGCTTTGAAGGGCAACTCACAGACTCTATGCGGGCACCACATTGAAGACCACTACTCTATTTAATGTAAAGGAAAGCATACCCAGGTGAAAAAGTAGTACACTTCCATAGTCTACTTAAAGATCATTTAAGTTTACTTAACTGTGCTATTTTGAGACACAATGAAAATGAACTAAAATGCAGTGTGAGTAAAGAGTTTTTCCCTTCAATCGTTTTAAAATAATAAGTGAGAAAAACAATAAAGCAATTTGTCTTAGGCAAATAAAAGTTATTCTGTTCAGGATAAAGATGGACAGTATATGGGCACTTTAGTTGAAAAATTATAGTGGAACATGTCTGTGGAATATATTACATTTTTATTCAGTCTACCGTACTTCATACATCACTAAAAATGACATCTGGACCTTTTGGTTAAAAGTAACTGCACTTAAATTTCACAAAAATTTCACATTACTCATTTGCACCGTGTCGATTTGTTTAATATTCTGTTATCAATAAAAGTTCATCTAATTCAGAGACTTTAAAGAGCGGCTAAAGTTTCCAAATACAGGTGTCATGTTTAGCTAGTGTAGTTTGAGTACATTGTGTTCTTAATCCTTGTACTGTTGTATGGAAGGGCTGACCTTTTAACTTTAAGAGGCAAAGCGACCCACACAAAGGTCAGCCAATCAGTGTCAGGGACATAAGGGCATAGGAAAGGATGTATAATTAACTCAATCAGCTTAATTGGTGGGGGAGAGAGCACGGCCAATGTGCCGAAAGCAGAGGAGCAAAGGAAGCAACACCCCCTCAAGCACTAACACACATAAACAAACAGAAGCACACACTTAAAAACAAATGAGGTAAGGCACGTACACACACTCTTAAACCTCCACTTACAGCGAAAGCAATCATTTTAGTTGCCCAGCCCTGTATGTTTAGAAAGACAGACACTTTCCTGTATCTGACCCAACTATCACCTACTCTCTCTTTCGGTTTGAGCCTTATCATCACAGCCCAGCGCTCAGATTTCACAATTTGGTACGATTGCTTTAAAACTGACCCACACTCATACAATGAAGCTCAGTTAAGAGAAGATGGGAAACATGAAAGCCCCCTGTTGATGTCCTACAATCCCCCCTCCCCTCCGGCCTGACCGCATACACCCTTCGCTGCGATCAAAAGCAGGAATTTGATTAACAGAGATAATGGAAGACGATGGGGTGAAAACAAACTTTCGCAGCTGTGCCACCTCGGAGGCAATGAGACTATGACCGAAATGTGGTAAGGCTTCAAGGTGGCCACCCAAACAGATGACAGCAAAGACGTGGGAGATGATCCTAACAGTATTCCCAAAGTTCATGGGAGACTGAACCGTTTGCTGCTTCTTTACACATGCCTGTTGCTTTTCATCACAGATTATGAATTTTGGCTAGACAAGACGAGAAGACGATAATCAGGTCTGATCTGTTCTGTGTGGTTACTTTATGTTTGAAGAGGCGAAAAACATGCACTGCATAAGCAGGACTGTGTGGCTATGGGTGCATACATGAAGTCACAGATGCTGTGAAGTGTGGTGCGCAGGATGATGGCCTTTATGACATTTACATTTATGCATTTGGGAGACACTTTAATCCAAAGTGACTCTGAAAGGCATACACTTTATCAGTATTCATGTTCCCCAGGATTAAAGCAAACATACTTTTGTGCTTCTAACGCAATGGTCTACCATTGTGCTATACAGGAAACTTTTATGACATCACAGGAAGTGAACAGTTTGTCTATTAAACAACTCTCAACTAACACACACGCCCTGCTCATATACTGGCACCAAATTTGTACCAAACATATTTAATATCAACAAGATGCGTCACTGGTATTAATATAAATGGGGAAGATTGCAATGGTTAGAATGGCCACTCTAGTCCCGCCTCCCAGTAAAAAGAGCCAATCGTCAATTAGAATCCCATGGGAGAGGGACTTTGCACATGTGCAGAATCGACTTGTTTGTCTTGTTCTTAACAAGGAGGCGTTGCAAATATGGTGGCGGAGTGACGCAACTTCCGTAAAAGGACTTTCCTTGTACTCAACAGAGCAGCATAATTCTGTACAGCACAGGCTGAAAGCTGAGCAGTGACCATGAGAGCAGTGTGGCCGCTGAGAGGTGTCAGCGTGGAGCCAGACCCTGAGCCTACATTCATGGCTTATCTATTGTGTGGCAACAAGCAAACTCATTCAGGGGGTCTGTGTGTCGCCAAACTCTGCTAATGAGCGTAGCCAGCAGGGCCACGCTGCAACACAGGCCCCCATTCAGGAGCACAATGCAGGGACCAGGTTTCCACAGTGGGCAGTTGGAGTAGGGGGCTGGCAGGGGCGGTGAGGGCACTCAGCCCCTATCAAAAGGGCAAAGCACGATCTCTGTCAGCACACACTTTAATGACCAGCCATTAAAACAAGGACAGTGGCAAAGAGAGAACGTGTGGACAGAGTGAAGAAAACAGACAGAAGCCACAACAACTTTCACAATTACACCAATGGCTGGAATTTAGTGTCATTCCTTCAATGGCTCCATTTCTTTTTCTCATGAAAACCGGTAACTGTGTTGTACAGCTAATAGGGGGTTGTGTCACGTTACGTATATGTATATACACAACCATTCAGAAGTTAAAGTCGCTCATTCTTTATTTGTACACTTATCAAAATGATTTACATTTATGCATTTGGCAGAAGCTTTATTCAGAGTGACTTATGGTACATTTACACGGAACAGAAGCATTAACCCTTTGACGAAAGGCTTGTGGCCGCTACACATGCTCCGGTCTTCCATAAACGTTATTGGCTGACTCTGCCTAGGTTATATGCATAATGCGATCTGATTGGCTGACGCACGCGTTGGCGCTTGAAAAGTTAAGAAATGTTTAACTTCTGCATCGAGCAACGGCAGTGACGCGGCTCCAACGGATCTACAATTCAGTTCGGCAACGCATGACGTCACCCATTAAAAGTGAACAGGCGTCAATGTGAATATAAGGGGACATGCACACCAAAGCTTTTACACTGGTGGCCGGCATATGTTTTCAATTGTTTCCAATGAAAGCGTGCCATTTTTTCAAAAAAGCCAGCAACAGGGGCGTTTTTTCACGCTCAGATTCAACTATAGGGGAAAAGCTCAGCTCGTCAATGTCAGTTCTCACATGGCCATCCAATAACAGTGGAGGAGGGGCGGGACCAATATAACAACAACCAACTGGTGCATCGATCAACAACTGATAAACAAATCAGAAGTATCACAGCAACCAAAGCCCTCATCTGAAGAAAGCTGGCAGACAGCTGAAAAAAAGCTGGCATTCAGCGTACGGCAGGCGTTTTCGGCTGCGTAAAAAAGCTTTGGTGTGCACACTCCCTTATGTGGCATTCACACTAGAAACCCACCCATAAACATGATGGGCCTCATTTATAAAGCATTCGTATGCACAGATTTGATCGTAGAGTGTGCGCAAGCAAAAATCCACCGCAGCGTTCACACGTTCTCGTGGAAAAGTGCTTAGCGCCACGTAGAGCCTGAGCAGACGTACGCACTTTTGCTTGTCCGATGGCTGCAGGTTTTCGGAAATATAAGCCATTCTTGCTCCTATTAGAAAAGGATTTATACATTGACAGGTGCTCTTTATATGTCGATGACATTAATTGGGCATCGTAAAAGCCTGAGATCTGAAACTGTTGAGTTCAAGATCATTTTTGCGATTTATAGATTTTACATCTGAAAGAAAGAAGTAAGCACGTTTTCTGTGCATACGTTTGTTCTATGAATCACACAAGTTTTCTTTGAGAAATGAGACATTTAGGATTTTATAAATGAGGCCCCAAGTAACTGCTAAGCAATGTAATAAAAACCACCCTGTAAGTTTGAAAATATAAATTTTTACGACCAAAAAAGTAGTGCCTTCCACAATCCTCTTCCCATAGCTGACAGGAAAGTAGTAGTAAAAAAAATTAGAAAAAAGACATCTAGATGTTCCCAGCAGTTCCGATGCAAGAGTCACGTGACAACGGCGACTGTAAAAGCAGGCCATGTCAGCTCCCATCAGCCAAAGAGTTTTTTTCACAGCAGCTATTTTCAATGCTCCCAGGAGCAGAAGCGGCCGGCCATTAAAACCCTGTTAAAACACTTCTGATGTTGTCAGCGGCCGCGAGGCGGAGTGCCCGGCCCAAACACCGAGATGCTATCTCCCTCCAGCAGTTGTCAATACTGTGAGCAGGAAGGTGCAAGATGAATAACAACCTAATTTGGGCATCAAAGTTTTATGGCGCTTTCTCCAAGTGAGAGCGGTGAGAGGTGGGGCTTGTGCTTCAGCACCATCATATGACCTTCACTCGTGAACCTTTTAAAACCTTTTAAAACGGCCAGCTAACACTCAGATGTATTAAAAGGATAGAGAAAAAAAGAAGAGAGAAAAACATGCTGGTCTCACTTTTACAGTTCCAACCTCAGGCTGAATTACATTTGCAGCATTTAGGTGGATAATAGTTACTCTCTCAGCACGCCTGGTTGAACTTTCAGAAGCTTTTTGCTCAAGAGGAACTTTATTTATTCACTACATCTGCGGAATCGCAGCAAAACCCATAACGTGACTCAGAGAAACATTTCGGCAACTCCACTTCGCTTTTTAACACTTTTTGCTACGAGGAAGGAAACACCTCAGGAGGGAGAAGTCCAGAGAGATGTCAGAGAGCTTTTTATTGAGATCTCAGAGGGAGGTGGTTGAACCTCGGCCTTAGACGCCAAATCTCTGCGGATGTGCAGGTTTTTTATTATGTTGAATGCGTGGGACTTGATGATGTCTGTTACTGGAGCTCTGATTCTCTGAAAGTGCTGCACGCTAAACCTTCAGGAATCAATATGCGCTTTAAGTTTTCTGGTAGGACACGGGATGAAAGCTGCAAATGAAATGTGCTACAGCAAACAAAATAAAAAGAGTGCGCCTACCAGCTAAAGGCGAAATGCTTCGTCCTCCACCGCAACAGATGGTTCCAGTGTAAACAACCATTTCATTGATTATAATTCGAGTAATTTAGTTTGGACACTCATGTACACTTTGACACATCTTTCTTTACTATCCATCTATCAGAGTGGCTTGGACAGTCACATAAGACCAGGAAAGCACAATATGACGCCATGTAAGACCACAAACACAGCCGCAGATATGACACGAGCCGTAGTCAGCGTTGTAACCATGTTTTGTAGTCTGAGTCCCTCAATGACGCTGTGAACTCGAGCCAAAGCCTATAAAAGCTTCAACACAAAGACGTGCATTGAGCAGGGTGCTGGGTGACTGCGCGTCTCTCCACAGTTCTGAGGACAGATGGGGCAGTTTGACATAATTCAGACGAGCCAATGATGCAGCCTGAGAGTGTGGCGCAACCAGATGAACTTTTAAGACGCGTTATTGGCGGCTTACGGTCGCCTTTTCTGGGAGACATCACGCAAAGTAAACAAACAAGTCAAACAGGGCTGGAGAAATGACTCCTGTAAAACGACCGCAGTGACAGGCAAACTGGCGACTGACATTCTAGTCTATGGTCTGGCTGGGGGTGGAAGTGTGCATACACTGTGTTTTTATGTGTCAGGAAATTACAAGTTGAAATGTGGTGTACATATAGAGTAGTGGCCAAAAGTTATGTCCATCATCGTCTCTTTATTTAAATTTTTTATTAAAGATGGATTAGGAATTTTGTATGCTTGTTGCATCGGTGCATTTGTTGTTTAAAGGATTTAAACTTCGTCTCATGCAAATTTTTCGCTCGAGTTCAATATTTTCAACTTGGGCGAAAACGCGGTTGGGGCGAATAGCGCATGTTTTCGCGGCAAATGCGCTGCCCATATCGTGTCATTCACATCGCCCCACGCGTCTAATCGCGTCTTTGCATTGACTTTGTGTGTAGTCTACTCGCGCAAATTGTTGAACTCGCATCTGGTGTGAACTCACAGTAAGAAACAAATGCATAAAGTTTATAAAGACATCATTTCAAATTGAGCTCTTAAGGTGTCCCCAGAAAATTTCAGAGAAGACAGACAAAGAAAAAATTGTAACAACTATATAACTAATTATTTGGAAATAACATGTGGTCTTTATAATATAAAAATAAAATCTAACAGTTTATTTTACACAATATATATATAAATGGATATATATTTTAGGATGTGGTACCCTGCCATAAGGTTCATCATATTTGGAGGTCCTTGTCTTCATAAAGTTTGAAAACCCTTGGCTAAGACAATGACTACAAAATATTATCCAGGGTTCCCACACCTTAGTTAACTTCAAATTCAAGGACCTTTCAAGGACTTTCCAGGTCCAATACATTTGGGGGACACATTTCAAGTGAGAGCAAGGTTACATCGTGTTACGTTTTAAGATACATTGTTACAGTTCCCTTTCGAGGGAACTCACACTGCGTCACTGCGGTGACACTTTGGGGACGCCTCCAGGGGTAAGTGCGTCTGAATGTGTATATCAAATTCAACCAATGCTGAGGCTTATGGACAAAGACAGGGTGACACAGGAGCCAGGAAGTTTATCACTATCTGAAATATTGCCAAAGACGATTTTACAGGGGCGCAGGAAGTATGGCAAGAGAGACGCAGCGTCTCATTCCCTTCTCAGGGAACAACAGTTACATACGTAATCAGAGACGTTTTCATGTATCAAACACAACTATGCAAAAAAGCATTTTGGTATGAATCAACATTCGCATACAGAAGATATAAACATTTAAAGTGAACAGTTTAACATGTGTGCTTAAAAGGCTAGAAATTTTATGATATTATCCTACACTACACAGGGAATTATATGGATTTTTTTCCAGAAAACTTCTTGCATAAAATAGATTCAAGCACTTTCAATGACCTGTATATACTGTATGTATGCTGTATGTATATACGATTCACGATTTTACATTTAATTTTGTGTGTATTAGTACATGTTAATGATATGCAAAAGGTACAAACCCCAAAGTAAACCATGACGCGAGTTATCGTTTCCCACGTAAATCTCTTTTCTTGGACTACAACAAACACAGGGCTTGCAGGCAACAGTTTACTTCCTGGGCTTGTTGATGTGGACAAGACCGACATTATCATAATTACTACTGTTTGGACTCACCGCCTGTAAGTTAACTCCTGTTAGCATTGCATTGTGAGCGAATCTTTCAAACATGGTAAGGAGCGTCACATTTCCGCCTGATGTTAGAGGTATTCAGACCAATCACAACTTACAGATTAGCTGGCCAATCAGGGACACAGTTCTTTTGTGTGTTTCAGGAAGACAGTATATTTGGAGCTACAAAATTGTACGGTATGTTGAAAATAATGTCTTTTTAACCATAAACCACATGTTTTTAGCAATGAAATAGGAGCCCTTTAATAGTTAAATCTAATCTCATGCAGTATTAAAATCAAATACTGTACAACTTTTCACCCTCCAGACATCATGTTTGGCCACTACTGTACAAAGATAAACCCACCAACATGCAATACATCACTTGTCAGGTTATCTCAAATTGCAAAATAGACCAGCATAAAAGGGCAACTTTGCTGATGTAAAACAAAAAATGTATTTAGGAGCATATCTTCTTTTAAGCAGGACATTACTTTATAAGCTTTTAAAGTAAAAATTCCACTCACAAACTATTTTACTTCCGTGATGACGCATTTCCCAAATAAGACAAAAATATTCAACAAGAAAAGAAAAGCAAAGCATTTCACTTTATCCATTAAGAATTGGATTCTGAAAAATAGTTTCTACATAACTAGTGATTAGAGAGGAATGTCTGAAAAATGAGAAGACTTGATGTCAGCCGAAAAGGAAAGGCATTTTAGAAGTGAAGCACATTGATCAAAGTACTAATGTACTAAAATGAATTAAAAATATTTCCTAGACAATTTTTTTGTGGGGGCCAAAAAATGCAATAAATAATTCACAAAAAAATAATATATATATATATATATGTATGTATATATGTATGTATGTATAAAGTGTATGAAGTGTCAATTTCATGATGACCGTAACTTTTTTATTAAATGAGGTTTTATGAAATGTGGTCCACTGTATAAAGTCTAACAGGTACTTGAAGCCGATGAGTGTACACACGGAGCCGTGGTGTGATCTGGACATAGTGTTTCATAAAAAAACAGATCCAAAATAACTGTGTGATAAAAGAAGGTTTAAGGAGGCTTCGTCTCACTGAACCCTTTCATGGCTTTTATAAGACTGTTCTCAGGAGGCAGGGAGGATTTGTGTGTACGTGTGTGTTTTCCTCGCTCACCTCTGCTCTGTGTTCGCCCCTGCTGAGCAGGAGTTTATTCACAGGAAATGTGCGGGGAGCATCACGCCTGGCTGCCTGATACAGAGTGACATGGAGTCTCTTTTGAGAGGAGAGGTTAGCATGTTGGAGAGGTCATCGGAGGGCACATAGACGGTCAATAAAATATTCAATATGTCCCTTTAATATCATGGCTGGAATAACACAGAAAAGCTGGGGTTTGAAAACGATGTGAAAGATTTTCTCAATTACGATCTAATTGACTTGCTCGCCCCGCGTTAACATCATGGGAAGCAGCATGGATTTTCTCCCAGGGCTCAGTAAAAGTTCAAAAGTGCATGGTGACCTCTTGGAAAGATTGTGGCCATGCATGCTGCACAATGGAGGAGAAAGGGAAGATGTCTTTCTATCCATTCAGGATCGTTTCTATTTTTTGTCTTTCCTCTGGCTATTTCTCTTCTACCCTTTTTTTCTTGTATCCTTCCTGCCTCCAGGCACACAGCTGACCTCATGAGCTTGTGTCTCGCTATTGTTTCAGTATCACTGTGGCATACGGCCCACTGCTTCCCATCACTACAACACAGAGTCAAATATCTGTCGTCAATTCAGAGCAGCCATATGGCCAGATCACATTAACTCTACACTGACTCTATGGAAACCACTCTGAAGGCAATTAGTGTTGTTTCACAATAATGACTGTAAATAAATTGAATTGAAAGTGCTTAACAACCAATTGTAATAGGCTTGCTAAATACTTCACTTGAAGTAGAAAAAATTTATTATGTTATATTTTTATTGATAAAACTGGCACAATGCAACAAAGGGAAAGCTGAATGACCCATGCTGACACACAGAGCATTTTGTGCCCATTTTATAACTAAAAAAGTAAATACTCATTAAGCTACATTGACTACATGAGACTACATTGCAGGTTTGGTTTCTGGCCATTAAACTAAAGCATGTGTGCACACCTGTCGTCTATTTCTGTTAAAAGCATTCACGCACAGCTAAATAAAAAGTGATGCTTTGATGGTTTTTAATTAAAATCAAATGAAGTTGAAATTAGTTTTGTAAAATTATTGTGCTAACATCCAATTTCATATTTTCACAAATTTAAATTTAATTACTATTTTTTTAAATGAATGTCCAATTAAGCGAATAATTAGGAAAAAGCAGCCAATAAGATAACTATATCTATAAAAAAAGCATCTTTTGTCCACTTCTGTCCTTATTACTTTGAGGGCATGGTCTGTGGGCGAGTCCGTCTACTTTTGTTTGGACGTGAGCGGGAGAAATGACGGGTTTAAGTTGATGCACACTAATAATATGTGAGAGACCGCTGCTTGTGTTGTTAGTAAACATGCTGCACAATGTTTTGTATATGTAAAAGCTTTCTCAGATATTTCAGAGCGATTAATCAAATAAACTCACGCAACTTTCACACACTTACAAAGTGAAACCAAAATGGGGCGGAGAGCAACTGCTTTAGTTTTATCAACGAAAGTCTTAAAACAGTGCTGAACACAGTGGGAGTTCGTGATAAAAGTCAGCAGGGTTTCCCGCAGAAAATTTGTTAGTTAAGGTGGTAGGGTTGGTAGGGTAGGCGTGGCTGGGGGACGTGGCAATGAAAGGGGCAGGGTGTACATTCATTTAAAACACTCAAATAAAACTTCATTTTGAGGAAACTATGACAGAAAATGAACACATACTAGATTATTATGAATTCAATGTTTTTAACAGATACGAAAATAGCTGCTTGATGAAGTGAAACTAAAGGGTTGATAAACACAAACTTAAGCAGATTTGTAGAACGTCTGGCTAACGATGATGGATAGCGCGAAGATTGTAAAAACTGATTTTTTCCCTCTATTAATTACATGATCTTAAAGGAGTGTAACTACGGTAGCATGTAAATAATGCACATAAATAAAGTGAGCAAGAGCGCTCAACAATTATATCGAATCAACAGACATGTGCAACCTAGCTAGGAGGTTGCTCAAACAACAAAAATCACCAGCTAACTAACTTTAAATTTGAAGAACTATAGACTAATACAATAACAGGCTTAAATAAACCCAAAAAATAAGTCCACTTACAGTTCTCACGGACACGCGTTTTATCAACTGGCTATCCTCCAGACAGTGACAGACCATTTCGGCCATGTGGCGCACGTGCACGCTCGCGGTGTGAAGCGCGTCCGCGCTATTCTCCGAGATGCACTTGACGGCCTTTTGTGCAGCTAATTTTTTTGGGTTTTTTTGGACGACCTAGTTAAGGCGGTAAGGTTTCTCAGCTTAGGCGGGCCGCCCGAACTGAAAAGTGCTGCGGGAAACACTGAGTCAGGTGCGATGTAAAAACATTGCGCTCAGTAAGTCACACATTAGATCGGAGAGTAGGTGGTCTTTTGTGGCGTCTACTCCACAAAAGCAATCCAGTCAAACGCGTTTTCGCCTACTTCTGAATGTGGTCAAAAGTGGAAGTGCTCCAAAACAGTTTACAGTAGATCACATTTTACACCTGTATTTAGCATCACCCACTTGTGATCCGATCCACAAAAGCACATCTTAATTCCAGGTGTAAACAGCGCATATACTGTACATAGCCTAGACATTAAAGATCACGTTCTTCCTGATCCAATTTTTCAAACTTTAGTTAGTGTGTAATGTTGCTGTTAGAACATAAATAATACCTGCAAAATGATAAAGCTCAAAGTTCACTGCCAGGTGATGTATTTTCTTTGGACTACAGTCCTCTACTTCCCGATTGAATGATGTCAATATAAGAGCTTTTGACTTAACTCCGCCCACAGGAATACGTCAGTCGCCAGCTAAGCTCAAACGGCTCTGGCAAAGCCAAGCTGCTGTCGAATCACACTAAACAAACTACACAATCAGAACTCGATATGTATTTCTGAAGGAGGGACTTCCTAGAACAAGAAAGGCATCAGCTAGTTTTTAGGACAGTGAAATAAGTGCTATACAGATAAGTAAATTGTGTGAAAAATACTGCTTTTTTACACGTGAAACATGAATACATGTTATATTGCGCACTGTTAACACAATCAAAGCTTCAAAAACACAGAAAGAATGGGACCTTTAAGGCTAAAATAAGCCAAAATTTGGTATGTCAGTGAAAAGTAGACATCCATATGGCGCCCATACATAAATAAAACAAAATAACTAGATAAATAAAACCAAAAACCTTGTAATCACTGTTGACGTTGCTTACATGATGGAATAACATACATCTAAGTTATTTTGGCTAAAACGACATGTAACCAAATGTACGTTTATTTTGGCTAGAAGAGGGTTACTCATAGCTGAACTATATTGGGTGGCTATTGCTTTTACATAACAAAGTTTTGATTTATTTTAAATGTGTACTTGTTTACTACTAATAGTTTACTACTATTCTAAAATGTGGAAAAATAATAATAAAGACAAAGTATGTGACCCTTCACATTTGACTGGTAGTGTATCTGTTGTAAGATCTCTTTATCGCCCAGCTGTACACTATAATACATCAGAGAGTTCGGCAAGCTCCACAGCTTTCAGATACCTATAAATAAATGTTTTTTACCGTCATCTCAGGCCTGTTCTGTTGCATGGTGGCTAAACTCACGCAAACATCCACTGATGAAAAACATTCGGTCACTAGCAACAACATGAGCAGTAACAAGAAAGAAAAAGAAAAGAAAGAAACATTTGGTTTGAATATAGACACTCTTCTCTCCTTTACCACCATTTTCACAACAAAACAACTTGCAGGACCTCCCACGACTACCGGCCTTAAAGAGCCAAGGGCTAAAGGAGACAAAAC
Source organism: Misgurnus anguillicaudatus (assembly GCF_027580225.2). Classification (NCBI taxonomy): domain Eukaryota; kingdom Metazoa; phylum Chordata; class Actinopteri; order Cypriniformes; family Cobitidae; genus Misgurnus; species Misgurnus anguillicaudatus. The sequence continues at coordinate 23,213,005 of NC_073360.2, read as the reverse complement.
ACACAAACACGCAAGCGGTCTGTCGCAAAATGCTCTGTGACACAAACACTCAACGGGGCACAAAACAACACACACGGGGGTGGGTTAAGTAAAAGAGAACATGATCGTGATGAAAACGAGTCCACCCTCCTCCTCCTCGACAGAATTCTTCAGATGAAGTTAATCCATCGAAGGAGGGGTGAACAAAATGTGAGTCTACAAAGTCACATACTCGAAGAATGCTGCTGGTCTGGAGATCTACAGAGCTGACATTCAGGACAATGGGGCATATTTTACTAGATGCAGAAAGCCGATAGCACGTGTGCCGGCGTTACAAAGGGGCGCCTCTTTTTGCCCGTTGTGGTGCCGTGAGAAAGGCAAGCTTGTTGCGTACATTAGCACAGGAGCCCGTTTCATTGACGGCCATTCATTACCATCTTAAACACGCCATCTCGTGAATGAAGCCAGGGCCTTGGCATATCTCGGCCTCCCACTCATGAACGCTCAGAGCTTTGGATCTCACACTGCACCCCATCCCGTCGGCTAGAGAAGACGATGACTTGGAAAAGTGGCAACATTTGTTTCCACTTAGGTTATATGATCTCTAGAGGTCTAATTTGAACAAATCTCCCACTACAGCTGCAAATGTTACTCCTCATGTAAGATCTGTGACACACAGGCTGGAGCTAATGTTGCGCTAAAGTAAACATAGTACTGGGTCCAGATAGCAGCGTGGCAGAGCTGGCATGGTCAAGGCCTGAGCTGTAACGCTTCCTTCTGATTACTGCCAAGGAAAGATACTTGAGTAAATGGAGCTTCAGAACCTTGTCATTTAGCAGGAAAGCCCGGCACTGTATCTATAAAAAGCCTTTTTTTAACCAACACATAAGTGTGTGCAAGAAACAAAAAGGTGTGAAAGGTCTTTCTTCTGTAAATTTACCTACCCCGTCCAATTAGAAGTCTATTCAGTGCTACTCTTACTATACTGAGAGGTAGGCGAGCCCCAGGCAAGGCGGTGTCTTGGAGAGCAGGCTGGTGAAATCTTAATGACTTGTCCTGTTCAATCTTCATATCTCTGGCCAAGGAAATGGGACTTTCTTTCTCTCTGTACATGATGCGCTCAGGTCTGGCGAATTCATCAGCAGCGTTTTCTGCCCACACCATTAAGTTTTCATGTTAAATAAAGAGCACTAGGACATGGCTCATGTTTGTGTTGTCTTGAAGTAGAAACAGCTTCCTCCTGTCAGCCCCTTTACCCCTGGGAGAGCTGCGGTCCTATTAAGTAACAGGGAGATGTTTAACCAGATACATATTAGGGATGTGCAAAACTACAAGTATGTTGTGTGGAGTGTTGCCAGATACTCAAAAACAGCACTGCAGACTGGTTTGCATAAAGCATTAAAAGAAAAGTCATGTATTGTTTGTCATCATTATTCCCGACATTTTACCATAACAACAAACCCATCCAAACTTTGGAATAGCAGAAATTGAATTATGGGAATAATGCTGTGAAAAATACAAAAGCTATGATTTATTTTCGCATCTCTAAAGTAGCCACCCTTTGCCTAACGTCTTCAAAAATACCAGTAATTTGGGCATTTCATTTATTAATTTAACATTTTGATGCATTGATTATTCACCAGGGGTCGGTTGCACCAACTGTGTGCAAGTTACAACGTAACCTAGTTACGACGTAAAATGGAACTAAGTTACAACTTACGTACTATTAAATGTTTTTGCGTTGCACCATTAAACTTAGTTTAAACGTAACAATACTTTGTAACTAAATATTTACGGAAGCCTCTGTCCATAAATAGCGGTTGGAATAAGATGTCAGCCAGATTAGATCACATCGATGAGCTCGTAATTGATTATGATTAAGAGCCGCAAGTTCGTCAACGAGTTTTCAATAACTTTTTTGTTTTCTTTGTATCCATCAATTAAAATAAGAATTTCTTCATGACTGAATTTTTTCTTATTGTTTATTTTCTCCTTCATATGTGGGATAAAATAAAAGTGTAATGTTTTGAGTTCGATAACGTTTGCTTTAACGTCTTTTTTAACTTTCAGTTTAGGCCAGTCAAGAATAAGTTTGAATTTACGTACTGTTCAGACTATTTCCTGTTTACCTATTAGAAGGCTTGTGATTGGGTTAAGAAAAATAGACGTCATTCTATGCGACAACGCATTACTTTCAGAGAGCTTACGACCTACTAGCTACGTTCTGCCTTAAAGCAACACTAAAGACTTATTGCTCTTTGCTCCCCCTACAGGTTAGAAGCGTAATTATTCATTACCACTGTCGTAAATATTGCAGCATAACTGGCTCTGATTGGATTGTAGGTCTGCCGTAAAGCAAGTTTTTGTAGTTTTCACTCGAACTACAGGACCACTACCCGACGTTTGGAAACTTCTTTAGTGCGGTTTTGGCCAATAGAGGGCTGCAAAGCGAATGTGAAAGTGCCATTCACCCTGTTTTGAGTGGATGAACCACTGAAACTTTTTTGGAAACGTTATTTTAAGGTAAAAAAACTCTTTGGTGTTGCTTTAAGAACAAATGGTGCAAACGAATAAAGTACAGAGTTATAAACTAGCTAGTAGTTACTAAGCCTCTAGTTTGGACTTTACGTCCCAGTTTAATAAGAAATTACGAAAGACTGGTGCAACCCTACCCAGTACTAGAGGTCCCATCTATTATGTGCTCTTATTCGCTGTTTTTATTTATTATTGAAACATTCTTCAAAATACAATTTTGGTTTACACATTACACAATCATATGCTTTCCTGCAAAACTTATTCCAAATATTTCATCTTAGGGCGTTTTCACATTAGCACTTTTGGTGCGCACCCGGGTTCGATTGACATCAGAGTTCGGTACATTTGGATGATGTGAACGCTGTCTTCCGAACTCGGGTGCCCACCCACGAAACGTACTCGAGTGTGCTTAAAAAGGGTGGTCTGGGGTCCGGTTCATGTGAACTCCAGATCGGTTCGCTGCTGATGTGAGCGCAATCGTACCAAATCGTGGAAGTGAACCGTTGTTAATTACGTATTATATGTAATGTCCCACCAAAACAGACGTGTGTGTTTGTGTGCGTGCACTTACCTTGACAACAAAATGCATAGAATGCTTGCTTGACTTTTGTTCTTATTTTTTTTAAACCTTTGGTTTTGTTTTCAAATAAATAATACAGAAACACACTTGCGTCTGTCTGCCCCAAACATAGTAAAGTTGTTTCGATGACAACGGGCTGTCCGCCGACGTCAATTTTTGCGGAGGCATTCAGAAATCATTACTCTGCTTGCAGTTCGCCAATCGTGTTTGTCATCTTCTCGTTTACAGCGGTTGTCAAGCAACATGAGAATGCGCCGGCTGCAGCTTGATGATGCAAGCGTACCGCGGTTCGAATGCAAAAATAATATGTGAACACAGTCCATGGGGGGCATGGGGAGGGGGGAGCAATCGAACTCGGGTTCAGACCAGGCAATCGCACCAAATGTGAAACCGCCCTTACACCTTCAGATAAAATAGGTTTTTAGGGATCAGAAAAAATATTTATCCTGAATAAATTCAAGATAATCCAAAACGTTGCACCAGTAAAGTAGCCTGGGTAGCCAGACCTACATCAAGATGTAAGGTCTGGCAACTCTTCACACAAACGGCTCAATGCAAGGGGCGGGATATAAGGTTGTCCCTCAAAATGCCTCTGTACGCAATAGGATAGCGCTATGACCAATCAGAGCAACGAAGAAGGTGACGTATGAGTCCCCTGCGTTTCCCCACCAGTGGAGCTAATTGGTATATCAAACTTTAACCGTAACCAGTCGGCAAAACTCCAAACAAATCTTTATTGCTTAAAAAGGACTTCAGTAGGGTTATTTGCTCTTCTCTCAAAGAAAAACATAAGTCTAAGTCCTCCAGAGTCGCGGCCAAAGCCGCTTCAAAAGAAAGCTGTTCGCCAGCAGCAGCAGCAGCCATTCTTTGTTTTCAAGTAGGAACCGTCGCAGGCAGCTCTGTCGTCATCATGTTAAGCCCGCCCCACAGACGCTACACACGATGTGATTGGCCTGACCAAATTTAGGTTTTTGGAGCTGTTAAGTGTATTGTGAGTGCCTAGACTAAACCCTGGCAGCAAATATATTTTGCGGCCGCTAGGGTGCGTCTAGATTTCTAGGCTACCAGTAAAGTATATAAAAACAAAAAACATGCATATCATCCCCGTATTTCCCCAACATTTATATAGAAATAAAAACACTTCTGAGGACAACCGCACTGCGTCCCATTCGCTACCACTGGAGGGTGCGGATATTCACTTTAAAAATTTGATTGCCAAAGCTGAATGAGCAAATGCCAATGCAGTAAGTCATACACGCAAAGAGGTCAATCCAAAAAAGAGGTGGAGGAATCTGGTTGGGGAGACGCGGTGAACAGGGCAGGCAGTCTAATGTCTGGCAGATGACAGATCCCTAAATTCCTTCCTTGCGCCTACAGGACAGAAGGCAATGTGGCTGAACAGTGTGGCTTTATGTTAATGCTTCACTCAAGGGCCCGCCGCTGATTAAAATGCTGGCAAAAAAATAAAACTGCCCACTGAAAGGATGAGCCTGAGGTCCTTGTCTGAAATCATATTTTGCAATCTTGTACAGGAACAAAATCGTCCAAGTACATAGATTTTTTTTATTTTCGTCACGTTGCACAAAAGCTGTCCCTTAAATGCACCCTCGCAATGCTGGCCCCTTAAGACTTGTGACTGAAAACTGCTTTGTGCCGCCCCCTACATTGAGGGTAAGTGTAAGCCCCTATTTTCAAGATTTTAATCAAATGCAAAGCAAATAATGCAATTCAAACCCCACACATGGTGTGTTTTCCAGACGCCCCTTCTTCGCCTACACCGTGACCTGACATTTACGTCTGCTGCCCGTGACCTCACTTGTTTTTGTGTTGTTCCCTGAAAATTGTCTGATGGATAGTGCAAGAGGGTCCTCTAACCAGCTAATCGCCTCAATAATTGCGGTAATGACGCTTTATTAAAATAATGACAGAGTGGTGCTGGGTTGCATGGAGAGAGTGTGTGGCTGCCTCGGATTTCGTAGTTAAGTGTAGGGTAAGGACCTTGCATGTGCACTTCTGGGTCTAAACGGAGGAACACGGACTTCAAGCTGGGCTTTCACTCAGTACCTAGTGTCCTAGAAAGAGCTATGGCCAAATGAAATAATCAAACGCCCATCTTCATGCCTCTTTTATATCATTTACATCTCCACAGGAAGCCCAATAACAACACCACAAGCTCTCTGCCCAACTACCCCCCCTCACACACACAAGACTTTGTCTAGTTCCTCTACCAGCACATATGTCAGGCTGAGATGTGAGCGAGATCCCGAGCGTCTGCTTCCGGAGGTCAGAGACGGAGCACACAGAGGAAAAGTGAAGCGGCAGACAGCTCGCTGCATCCCTCTCGACACCAGGCATTAGAGACGAACATTTCAAGAGGCTTCTCAATGTAACGGTGACTGTGGTGACTCTCAACACTCCAAATATTTACACTCGATGGAGCCTCGGTCTGAGAGCCCTGTTAGAGTTATACATATCATTTTACGGGCCCTAGGGTTTCGTAATATATAATAGGCAGAGAAAATGTACACTGATGATGATGGGAATGAAGAAAGAAAAGGACAAGTTTACATTATGTGTTTTATGTTTTTATAAAGTTAATAGATTAATGGGCAAATTCTGTGTGGTAGCTACAAGTTACTTTTCAACAACTCTATGGAGTTTATAATTTAGCAGCTGGTTGTATTTGTTGTACAACCAAGTTAAAAAAATATGAGTAAATGTTTTAATATGTTTTAATTATCTGAAATGAATTCAGTCCTGAAACGGCTAACACAGAGTTCATTTATACACTGTCAGAAAAAAATGAAAAATGGTTCAAATATGTACCCCAGCTGTCATTGGGGCAGTAACCTTTTAAAAGGATAGCTTAACGAAACCGATCATGAGCCCCATTCACTTCCATAGTAGGAAAAGGATTATATGGAAGTCAATATCGGTCATGAATGGTTTGGTTACAAACATTTTCATTTTTGGGTGAACTATCCCCTTACAAAGTAGAGATTTGGACACGTACAGTTAATATTAGAAGCTGAGAGGTACATATCGGTAATAGAGATCATATAAGTACCTACCTACATATTGGTACCAAATGTATACATATCTGTACCCAGTGAAACATATTAGGACATTTTTAACCTCCACAGAGGCTATTTTGGGGATTTTCGCCTGGATTTGGCAAACCCAAATTCTAAAGCTTCCCATACCCACATGCAAAGGTGTACATACAAAAGTTTGGTATCATTTAACATGAAACCCTTTGAAAATACATAAAACAATGTTGAAAGTGCTAAATATGGTTGTATGTGTGTCAGTCCTCTAATAAACACAAAAATAAAAAGGCGCTTTTTGATTTTTTTTTAAGTCTGCATTTGAAAGTGTATAACTCTGGTCCTGTGTGCTCCAGCAACCCGCAGACAGTTTTCTTTGATCCCAGCTGATGTCCTTATAGAGGAAAAAGGAAATTTGTCTCTATCATAATTTATGCTAAAGTTATTTTATTCCAACAGAAGGGAGAAATAATAGCCTTTTTGTATTTAAAGCAACACTATGTAGTTTCCATGTAAAAATGACTTACAGCTCCCCCACGTGGTTGAAAAGCACAACAGTGCCTGGTATCAGACACTCTTCTGCAGGCAGGGGGAGGGGCGGAGCTGTGTGCTCTACCCTCCACCGCCACTTTCAGAGTGTGCTTGTAGCAGCTAGGAGGCTGCTCAGGTTGCAGCAACAGTACAATTTGTCCAGTTAAAAGTTGTTCTATCACTGAAATAATTTTAGAGACATTATTTAAAGGTAAAAAAACTACATAGTGTTGCTTTAATGTCCGCCTAAAATATATGAGGTGTCTGCACTGCCCTCAGCACTCAAAATGCAACAAACAGCACTGACTTTAGTATTTTGTTGCATATTGACATGCGTATGCATATTTCATCATTTACAGCTGCCTTTTACATAACATTTGGACTCTTGTGTATAGATGATAAAACCAAGATGTATGCAAAGTGTACATGATAAAAAAAATCTCATTTACACAGAACCAAAGTGTTAAACATTATTTTGCTTTTATGAAAGCACTGGATAATTTTTTTCTTTCCACCACAATGTAATTTTTAAAATAACTTCTATATAAACACAATAAAAATATAATTTTTCAAACAATGCTCCACTGACCAGCAAAACCAGAATATTTGCTTATAAATCGGCTTGCCATTTACTTTTATTATAGACATTCAACCACAAAGACACATTTGCTTATATTCTTTCTAAAAAATTATATTTCAACAAACACTGATGCAACAACAATTAAGTGAATCAACTGAGACACCTCTCAGACAATATGACATTATGATACAATTTTTAATTATGCGCTAAAATTTGCCAAAAATTTACTCCCTCCTTGCACATCTGGAGCACAACAACCGATTTAATTGCGATTTTTCCAGTCCTGCTCATCAAACTCTACCTCATCCTCTGTAAGCTTCCTCACTTTAATCAAATTCAGCTCTGCCTGCATTACACATTTTTCACATAGTTAGTGATAAGAGACAGCTACTTATGCCCTAGGTCTGTGTATGAGAGAGAGACAGAAAGGCTGCCTCAATGTGCGTGACATTTAACACGAGTAGCTGGAGTAAACATGTGTCTCGCTCTGGTCAGGCGGCGGGTGGACAGTTGGAGGAGACAGCATGGCGTTTAGGTTAAGTGGATGTTAGAGTATTAGAGGAGGCGGTATAAAAGTACACAATCTTGAGAAGAGAGCCGTACATCAAATCTAGCCATGCGGATTCAATAATTGTACTTTCCCCTTCAAAGCCGCAGCGAGATCCTTATGTTCTGTCGAAGATCCACCTCTCAAACCTGAGCTGAAATCCATCATAGAAATACAGAAACAACTCGGTAATCACTTGCTGCTGGTAGGCCAAGGTCCCTAATTTTAGCCGGATTGAAAGTCTAAGGGGGTTGGGGGGGATCGCGGCCCAGCATTAGGCTGCGGAAACAAACGGGCTGTAATTTGTGAGCCTCTGGTGTGTATTGGTGATTGCATACAGGCCTTCATTAGAGAAGTGTTGGCAGTGATGATAAAGCGAAGCTTGTTTAGGAGTGATGATCAGAGAGCGGGACAGCGAGAGCACAGAACAGAAAAACCACATGCAGGATATTAACAGTTCTCTTGATGCATAATTAGAGAGAGAAGAGACAGAGCGATGCTGATTTATGCCCGCAAACATGCAGCTGCTTTGACTTCTCGTGTGCCGAGAAACGCATGTGCGTGCTGGTTATGAACCCACAAACAAAACTAACCCAAACCGTTACACACAATTTCAGGGCTACGTGACCTCGGAATGCTCTGGGCCGAAAAGGAGGATCCCTGTACTGCCCTACAAAGGCAGAATACCTTAAAGGGATAGTTCACCCAATATAAAATTAATGTCATTAATGACTCACCCTCATGTAAAACCATTCCAAACTCGTAAAACCTCCGTTCATCTTCAGAACACAGTTTAAGATGTTTTATATTTAGTCTGAGAGCATGTTGACCCATTGAAAATCTACGTACGGTATACTGTCCAGAAAGGTAATAAAAACATCATCAAAGTAGTCCATGTGACATCAGTGGGTCAGTTAGAATGTGTTGAAGCATTTTGGTCAAAAAATAACAAAAATAACGACTTTATTCAGCATTGTCTTCTCTTCCGCGTCTGTTGTAAAGCACATGCGCGAGACTAAAGTCACATGACTGCACTGAAGCGGATGACTTGTTATCTTCAGACAAGTTCCCAAAGTTTTTTTTCAAACTTAGACTGTAAACTAACTCAGACTATAAACGAAGCTCGGGTGCAAAAAAAAAAAACAGCTGGGGCGCACCAGATAACACGTCAGCCGCGTCATACGTCATCCGTGTCACTGCAGTCACGTGACTTTAGTCTTGTGCATGCACTTCACAACAGACGCGGAAGAGAAGACAATGCTGAATAAAGTCGTAATTTTTGGACCAAAATGTATTTTCGGATGCTTCAACACATTCTAACTGACCCACTGATGTCACGTGGACTACTTTGATAATGTTTTTATTACCTTTCTGGACATGGACAGTAAACCGTACATCGATTTTCAATGAAGGGTCAACAAGCTCTCGGACTAAATATAAACCGAAAAAAAAAATCCGAAGGTCTTACGAGTTTGAAACGACATGAGGGTGAGTCATTAATGACATTATTTTCCTTTTTGGGTGAACTATGCCTTTAACTCGCTAAAGAGAGGAGCTGAGAAAAAGGACTTTTTAGTAACTTTAGTGACGTTATTTTCTTCTTGGCAGTTATTTTTTATAAACAAATGAAATTGACTCAATATACTTAACATGATAAAAGAGGTCTTGAGTGTACCAAATCAATGATTTTCGACCAAAAATTAAGTTACTGCCTTTTGCCTTTGTAGGACAGCTTTAACTAGCAATTTTATATCAAATCATTTATATTAATAAGCAAGTATAATATGTGCGGTATTAGTAATTTTATATCACGCAATATAAATGATAAATGTTTAAACTATCACATAGTAGGGCATCAATACAAAACCAGCTTCACATAATGCAATCTATCATGCTATAATGTTAAAGTAGTTATAAGTCAGTATCAAAAATATTGTATAATTACCAAAATACATATGACGGCGGTGCCTAAAAAAATACCAGCACAATTTAATGCCAATTCGTATTTTATGACATGGCTAATTTGCATTCATTGGCACAACAAATCTATAGGTTTTGTATAATCTGCTTTTGCCCCAATGACATTTGGTGTAGGGGGTGAGCATTGCTTTTTTCTAATATTGTAAATGTTTGTATGAATCGCATGAATTCAACTGATCCACCTCATAAAATAGTTATGAATTCCTGTGAGGTGAGGCTGAAATAACCCACAGGCTAATCCCTAAACGCATAATCTCCGCTAGCTAATACATTTCATGGTATATTTCATTGCATGGTTTGTAAGTATAAAAAGATGTTTGTGATAAGTGAATTTGTGATCACTTGGGCTATCACAATTATGAAATTTGGCTGACGGTTAATTGTCTAATAAATTGTGCAATTATGATGATTATTTGCCTGTTTAAAGGCTTTGACGATTATGGCGATTAATTGTCTGTTTTATTGCTTTGACATTTAATTCTCACACATTTTTTTTGTTTGTTCATGAAATAATTTTCTCACATTGTTGTGATAATTTAAATTAAATATTTTGCACAGTTTACCTGGCAGTAATTATGAATACACATAACACATTTAAAAGTAATTAATTCATGAATATTTCTTTCAGAAATTGAAAAGTCTTCAGGTTTTGCAGCATTTCTTTAAATGCTGTTTTTCCAATGTATTGCATGGCTTTGCAATGTCACGTTACACTGTCAGTTAAAGGTGCAGTGTGTAATTTTTAGAAGGATCTTTTGACCGAAATGCAAAATAATATACAAAACTATATTATCAGGGGTGTATAATGACCTTTCATAATGAACCATTATGTGTTTATTACTTTAGATTGAGACGTTTTTATCTACATACACGAGGGTCCCCTTACATGGAAGTCGCCATTTTGTTCTGCCATTTTTCTACAGAAGCCCTTAAAGGACAATTTTTTTACTAAGTTGTCTCCGACAATGACATGTTTGTCCGATGGCGGCTACCGTAGCTTCTCTATGTGTTTCAAAAGCGAGGGGTCAGCCATGGACTAAGCTGTTTGTTGCAATTTGCAACCTCACCAGTAGATGCGGCTAAAATTTACCCACTGCACCTTTAAGGTGTGTCATCTGATATGGTCTTGTTAATGCAGCTCCCCCTTGTGTTTTTTAAAGAGATGTGCAATCATTGCGGTGATCTGAAATCATCACGATGAGGTCAAACTATTGCGGTGAGACGATTATTTAATCATTGTGACAGCCCTAGTGATCACACACAAACAAATGGTCCGATGGCCGCATTTGGTCCATGTGTAAGAAACACATTATATATTCTATAATATAGGCAAGTTTATATGTGACAAATCCAGTCTCATAATCTAATGATGAGATTAGGAGCATTACATTTCATTTAACCTTACTCAGTCAATATTAAATATATCAAGGTTATTTTGCACAAAATTTTCTTTACATTATGCAGGATGATTTTATTGAGAAAACAGTACATCACAAAAAAAATGTTTTACATGCAGGGTCACAACAAGAGCAACTCCTTAGAGAAACAAGAAAATTCAACACAAAACACAAAAGATAATTTTAAGTTTTCTCTGCCATGACAAACTTCAGACAAAACATTTAAACAGAGAAAGCTTGCAACCATCCCTATGTGTATAACTTCAACTTTATTTTAAGACATTGAGATGCTTTCTTTAGATTAAAGCAAAATAAATCACTCTGGTCTGTTGTTGGGTACAAATAAGCCGTAGAGCGTCGATTTAAAAATAAAAATTTGGAAGCGAACAGATACGCTCTTCCTGTGGAGCTTTCCGGAAAGCCAGTAAACACAACAGTGTCTGTCACTGTGGGAGTCTGGTCGAGTCATGGCCGAACCGCAGGAAGGGGTAACACAGACCTCGGTGAGTGTGTGTGTGTGGGTGGAGGGGTCAGTCTCCTTTACACGCAGACCCGTTCTGTTGCCAAATGCCCAGCTGCCGGTAGGTGTCTGTTTACAGGGTAGCCCAGTCTGCGAAGGCCATTGGCTGCACTTGTACTCAGTTTCTTCTTAACACACAAACAAAACAGCATATCCAAGTGCTGGCCTTTTTACTCCTGGTGGGGATAATATCTGGTGCCGTATTCAAATGAGCATCCGATTTCATCTGTCTCTGATCAGGGAGTCGGTTCGAGCTCAGCGTGAGAGCGAGTGGTGACATTTTTGAGAATGAGAGTTTGATTGAGAAAGCGCAGAGCTCTTTAGCCTAATTCAACGTGAACATGGAGGGGAACTGCTTTCTTTCATTAAAAGGTGAGGCCCTGTCATTTCAAACACGCGAATGGGGAAAGATCGGTGGCCCCAAAACTCACCATCTTGTGTTACACGGGACTGTTATAGTGTGGTTGCATGCCTGTTTTATGTAATATAAGTTGATGGCAAAATTGCAAACCACACAGCTAAACTCTGCGATTTCCCCCCCATTTTTGTTCGTGTAAAACATGTCTAAAACCGTACTTTAAAGTAAAGCATATTTTTAAGTGCCATATCGTATTTCTCTAAAGTGGACATTTCTGCTTCATAAGCTCTAAATATGTGGCCGATGGCTTAATACAAATCTTGTCAAAATGGATAATGACAAAATAGTCATCCTGACACTAAAGCCGCAGTAATACTGTCATGCAAGTCAAAACATTTGTATCCGATTATTGACATACAACTTTGTTTTTATCTGCATGTAAATCAGGCAGATCATAAGAACACATTGTGCAGCGAGAAAAATCATTTAAAGAAACAAACATAAATCAATACGCAACGGGAAGAGAAAAACAGAAATGTGTCGTGAGTTCACATCTGTGCATTAAGCTTCACAGCATTAATCTAAAAACTGTGATTATCAGCAAGTACATAATGACACAAAAACCACACGCACATTACCGCAGTCACTTCCACCCATGAGCGTTCAATTGTGTGCATGTGAAATGTGATGATAGCTTTTCTCTTTCCTGTCTGCTTCTCCCACTCCCCCCATTCAGTTCATCTTAATTATGGCACAATTAGGCGCTACAAATGGCGTCAGAGCGCATGCTGGCCGTGTCTGAGCCGGGTCAGTGTTTCTAATTTCCTGCAGTAATGGGCTTGTGATGGCTGCCCCTGCTGTCCTCCACCCTGACCTCACCAGGCTCGGAGGTCATGACCCCTCAAGCTCTGCTGGTGTGTTTAGAGCCCAAAGGGGTCGATGGCCGGTGGCTTAAGGGGGTGCTGGGTTACCTCGAACAGGCCCAGGAGAAACACTGTGTGTCTCTGATAGACAGAACGTAAGTGTGTCATTAAATAGTCACACAAAATAAATCTCTAAAGGTCTTGTGTTTAATGTGCAATGGCAACGTGGACAGTCATCACTCACTTGTGAGGATTCAGTACATTAATATATATATAGAATCATATCCATAAAGGGCCTATGGTGAAGGTGATGGCAAACCACTGATCTCAATTGCTTTTACACATGTGCGCATTTAATACTAATAACCGAGCCACCGGCTTCATACGGAAAGTGCGTATTAAAAAAAGATCCGAAGAGCTGTTTCATTTCTAAACAAAACACATTATTACCTTCTCATGGAAAGGGTTTGAATTGGAGTTTTTCATACAAAGAAGTGAATATGACATCTGCTGGGGGGCGGTTGAAACTTGGCATACGTCTCGGCTGTTTCATTGATTAAATCCCTTCAGAATACATCGAGCCTAATACATCAGCAGCCCGGCTTTCTAGTGGTAAATTTTCAGAGTCTCCCTCAATGAATATCACATGTACTCTTTAAAAACGTTGTCAGGTTGTGTGGACCCCGTGTCAACTTCCCGGCGTGTCTTTCTCGAGCCACTAGCACTTGACACCGGCTCACACAAGATACGCATTACGCGCCGTGTCGAAGATCCGTTCCCAAGCCTTTGGTGCGTACATTACCGTTATTAAGGGGCAGCTCTTCGTCCAGTTCTGAAGTTCCCTGATGCAATCGCTCATTTCCAAAGAGTTACAAATCAAAACCGCTGTAACGTAATATCCACACCAGGACTCTGCTACTTCTGTGCTGCGTGGACTGTCGGATCAACAGAAGACCGGGGAAGGTCATCAAATTTTATTTAAGACCTGTTTCATACCATTATTTCTTATTATTACTTGAAAACGACATGGGCTGGCTATTCACTTCCACGTTTTCCGAATTTCCCAGTGGCTCAATTTTTAATAAAAACAAAGTAGGAAAGCTAAAACATTACAAGTAAGAAAAGGACCGCAAATACGAAACACTGCGAGAGAGAGGATTTTAAAAACAAACAACTCCGAGTATGCATAAGTATCAATAAACACAATTCTTCCGTCTCGGAAGCTTCCTGCTTTATTTGATTAAGCGGGGCGAAAAAACAGAGCAGTCATGCTCATTGCTTTTCTTCCTCTTCCCTTCCCCTGCAATCTTCTGTGTGCCTAATGGGAATCGGAAGTTTAAGTGAAGCTGCCTGGCTAGCCTTGGCCTAACCTCTCCATCTGGAAGGGAACTTGCCAGCCTTGGGGCTACTCCCAACCCTTCCCAGCTGTTGAGTTTGGGGCTTTTGTTTTTGTGGGCTTGAGAAAGCATATTTTTATAAATGATTGCCATATCCACCACCAGCTGCTGACCCTGCGCCTGTCCTCCCCGCGCAGGGGCATGGTTCTCATTTCAGCCGGGACTGACCCTGACTGTCCGAGGGTACGGGCCTGTGACCGTTTTATTGGTGCGGTGAGGTAAGCGAAGGGAGGGAATTATTTTTTTTTTTTGGAATGCGATTGGCTCCACACCTTTATCTTTTGCTAAACAAGTGTAATTACCGGTCTGATTGACATGAAGAGCGAGTTTGTCTGCAAACGCCGAAATGAGATTTGATTAGAGATTTCGGAGTGGCCGGGGCATCTGCTGCAGGTCTGGTGTGTATGAGTCACTAAGCATGTGGTTTGTCTCATCACTACCCCTTTCTTTCTCTCTCTCTTACTCACTCACTCTCTCTCTTTGGTTTAATCAAGGCCTTTGTAAAAGGGAGGAGTCAACCTCCTCCTTCACAGAGTCAACTGCCAATGATGTGTAACTTTAGTTTCTATGGAAGCCTGAATAATACGACTCCCCAAACTTACAGTGAGGGCAGCATATTAAAAACTATCTCTGAATGACTGACGTCCCTAATGCCGTTGCGATGACCTGGTTTGGCTTTTCAAGTGGAAAATATGCTTTCTGCGTGGTCGAATTGTGAAAATGTTAAAGCCTGTGCGCTACCTGCACATCAGAAAAAAACGTCACCGACCTCTGCCGTGTTTACGGCTGCTGTTAAATGAAGCAGGAAAGCTCAGTGTAAATTAAATATACATTGGCCGTTAACGCGTCGGTGGTGCCAATAGGCTGCGTGTTTGCGCTGTTGTTGCAGTATTGATGAGGCTGCAGGCGCTCCATAATTCATCAAGCCTGGCCACCGTGGGTGAGGGCCGCCCAGCACGCAAACACGCACAAAAACCGAAACACACTTACACATACACATGTAACATAAAAAGCACACTACAGGTATATCAGTAAGGTCATTTAATAGACTTTCAATGATTTTATCTAATGATATCATCTAAGCCAACCTCTAAACCTAAAGGGGCGGTTTCCCGAACAGGGATTAGGCTAATTCAGGACTAGGCCTTATTATTATTAGGTCATTTAAGAGGTTTTTACAAACATATCTTACAAAAAAACACTACAGGTGTGCATATTGAGACAAAACAATGTCACCGATATATATTAAGATCAGCCAGGACAAGGTGTTTTTGAATTAAAGCAGCTCAAACATGCATTTAAGTCTGGGACTACGATAAGCTCTGTCCAGGAAACTGCCCGAAAGAGTTTATTTTTGGTTTATTTAGTGGAAAGCAGTAAAATGTCCTCACAAGTTTGTTGTCATAATATTTTACTGTTAGTAAGGACATGTGGCCCTCACATATATAGCTAAAACTGTACACACACACACTTTTCTGTGCACTTTCTCTGCTCAGCTGCTGTGTGCAGTGCACCGCTGGGTAATTGCATGGTAATACTTCATTATGGCAGCACTGTAATTTGGGCACTGGACACTTCAAAGGGAGGCAAAAACCTCTTCACAGACAGCGCAAATTACTGCGAGTCCACATAACCCGTGCTTTGTTTTGACTGGTATTGTTTTTGGCCAAAGATCCCGGTCCAAAATAAACACGCAGAGCAATCAGTGCATATTTTTGATCATATAATCATCGCGGCCGATCACAAAGCACAGCGGCGCGGCGTGAAAGAGTTAAAAATTGGATTTCGCCATCATGTAAAGCCAAGAAGAATAAAATCCTATATATCAAAGGTTTATCCAAACAAATGTCAGCTTCTGAACGGTGGGGCTGCGGAGCAGGCCGGGACGCGGGTCGGGAGGAGGGCCGAGCAAAGGTACTGCTGGACCCTGAACAGCTGGATGGGCTCCATCTTTGAAGCATAATCCACAATCACAGGCTGCTAATTTTTGTTCAATTCAGAGAAGAAATTCACACTTGTGGTTGTTGACGAAGCATGCAGTGCTGTGCACCGCTAAAACTGTCATTGTACTTAACAAAGTGTAATAAAACTCCTTTGAAAATATGCAAATAAAGATTTGATCAGATTCATCAAATGATGATATATGAATGTTAGATGCAGGGTTCCCACACCTTAGTTAACTTCAAATTCAAGGACCTTTCAAGGACTTTACAGGTCCAAGACCCTCAAATTCAAGGACTAAATGTGGGGACACATTTCAAGTGAGAGAAAGGTTACATCGTGTTACCCTTTAAGATACATTGTTACAGTTCCCTTTCGAGGGAACTCTCGCTGCGTCACTGCGGTGACACTTTGGGGATGACTCCAAGTGCGTCTGAATGTGTAGATCAAATTCAACCAATGGTGAGGCTAAACAACAAAGACAGGGTGACGCGGGAGCCAGGAAGAATATTGATATCTGAAATATTGCCAAAGATGGCGTTACAGGAATGCAGGAAGTATGGCAAGGGAGACGCAGCGTCTCGTTCCCTTCTCATGGAACAACAGTAACATACGTAACCCAGGACGTTTTCATGTGTTTTTTGATGATATTATCCTACACTACACAGGGAATATGGTAATATGGATTTTTTTCCAGAAAACTTCTTGCATAAAATACATTCAAGCACTTTCAATGACCTGTATCTATGTAAGTATATTTTAAAAAACTTCCCAGGGCCTTGAATCCCCCCCTCCCCCAGATTCACAAACTTTCAAGGATTTTAAGGACCCGTGGGAACCCTGTAGATGTCACACCGAGAGAAATTAAATCTGCTGAGTCTTTGTTGGCTAGTAGTAAAATCACATGAGGTTCACTCTTTTCATTATTTCCTATTTCTATTTGTCTATTGTAGACGGCAAACACTCTCAAAACAAAAAGTGTGCAAAAATGTCACACTGGGTGTAAACATTTCACATTCATCAAAATATACAAAAACACCCTTAAAGTGGGTACAAAAGCAGCAGCATACAAACTGACAAGCTAAATGTACACATTTTGTTAAGTCTTACTTAAATTAAATGCTTTTCATTGCTGGATTTTGTAAGAACTAAGGTGAACCAAAAAGGAAACCGAAACACATAAATACATACAGTAAAGGAACAAAATAGCTGGCCAGGTGACAGTAAAGTTCAAATACGGCAGGATGCACACACAAACACATCCTTACTTATCAACACACTGATATAATGTATAACTTGAATGCAATGCCAGTCGCTTTGTATAAAATGCATCTGCCGAATGCATACATTTAAATTTGCATTGTTGTGCAATCTTATACACGATGCACACAGTCGGTGGCGTCTGTTATACACAAGTTATGTCTACATCCTCTTTCAAGTTTAAAGGGTATAACTCGTATTTACAAAATAACTTGTACACTCCAAACATGCAGAGATAAATGGATAACTGGGTCACAGAATCAGAAACATCAAACAATTCTGAGCATAAATATTTCCATTTTTTATTTGTCTTTTCCAAGCTAGGACTAAATATACACACCAGTCGAACACATGGCATTAGTAACAACATCACAGCACAGAACAAACAGCCAGGGGTGTATTTTTCTGCAAATTTTAAGCAGATATTTGTACGACACAATAAGCAGCAATACTGGAAATTCATGTTTCGAAAAGCTTATTATTCAATTACAGCATCGATCGCTTGAGTGTGTGCGGTTGCCGTTTTTTGTGCGTTTTGGTGGGAAAATCGGGTAAGGTAGAAAAGCCTGTATCAAAAAAAAAAAGAAACTGTTTACACCTTTATTTATATAGCTAAAGCTATGTTTAGTATTCAGATAATATCACACAAACAAACAAAAAATCACTATAGTAAAATATTCCAAAGTCTGCATATTTGGCAGCGGGTGCTTGGCACCCATTCAAGCTCCACTACAGGTGATAAATGTTACCATTAGAGAAGCTAATGAACAGATCTTTTAGGATGGCTTTAGGGCTATCCCTTTTGTGCTTTATCGTATATTAGATCCACTTATTTAGTAACGGTCCAGAGTATATCTGTCATCCTGCTAAGTGTATGTCTGAACATAGTGAATTCGGGATCATCCTTAACTTAGCCGAAATTCCATAGTGCGCAAGTCTCTAAGGCCCTTTAAAAACTACCATCACCTACCAATGTCTGCACATTCCCTGTCCTTAAAACATTTGTTCATTAACTATTTTTGTTATTGCTTTCAGTAGATCTGGTACTCTCAGTTATGTTAAGCACATCTAAATCCATTCATCTGATTATCCATTGAAATCATTGCCGGTTTCTGTAAAAAAAGAGCAAAAAGTCCAGATTCCATCTGAGAACAGTTTGTCCACATTTTGCACTAGCGCCCCTATGCCTCGCATCACCGGTGACGCAGGGTGTTGCGGTGGACTGCGACCCTCCAACTCTCCAGTCCTCTCCACTCCTCTCCCTTCTTCTTCACTCTTACGCACAACAATGGCAAATCAATAATAATGAAAATGAAGGGAGGAAATGAGGATGAAAGGGGAGGAGTGATCGAGTGGATGTGCATGCTTTAAAAAAGAAGGTCAAAAATAAAAACATTGATATTAAAACGAAAAAGCAGTAATGATAAATGGCAGAAAGATCGTCCTTTAGGATACACCTGCAGAGAAACAAAAACACAAAGGAAGAAAGGAAGAAAAAACAGGCGCGTTTAATGTCGGGTGGACACTTTTTCATGCGTGCAAGTTACTCTATCATTCATGAGTGAGTCTATGTGGTGTGGGCAAAAGAAATGCACACTGGGATAAAGTCAACATATTAACGCTCATGGACCTGTCAAGAGGCTGTGCTATTACTGTAGCTTATTAGAGTCATACTGGCGAATCCTACTCAGTCCGGTAAATGCATTAGCAGGACACGCAAGCTGTACATTAACACCGGGACAAAAAATCCTAAAAAAAAAAAGCTTGGGTTACGGCTATGAAGATTCAGAAAACATAAAAGCAAAGCACAACGGGAGTAAAAACGAAAGCAATGATGTGCCTAAATCACAAGAGAAACACGTGTGCTTGCTCTACTTGTCAGAAGAGTGAAAGCTAGTAAGTGATGTGTGAGTGGCCTGTGTGTGTGTGTGTGTGTGTGTTTGTGTGTGGATGCTGAGTGACGGTAATGATTGTGCTAGCCTGCAGACCCTTTATTTGCCCATCTTAACTCAATTAAAAGAAAATAAGGCCGTCGTGACCTTCAGATGAACTGCTTTCTCTGCTGAAGTACCAGCCTGATTTCAACAAATTTTGAACGTATTTTACGAGTTGGCTAATTCGTATGTACTCATATGAAGTGAATTGTACAAAAACATATAATTATCATTAAAAAAAATAACGAAACCGCATCCCTAACCCAAATGTCACTGGGGAAAAAGCAAATCATACAAAGATGTACGAATGTGGTCGTAAGAATTAATACGAATTAGCCACCTATGTACAAATTGCCATAATATAGCATTGGAATTGAAGTGCGACTCCAAAATTGATGTTCACAAAAAAATGTCAGTTTGGGATCTTGCACACCCACAGGTATATCTACCATATTTTTCGGACTATAAGCCACGTTTTTTTCATAACTTAGCTGCGTCTTATAGTCAGGTGCGCCTTGTAAGTCATTATGAATTAATTTTGACATTTATAAGGCAAGAGACATCATTACCGTCTACAGCCGTGAGAGTCCGCCATATGCTGCTCCTGTATTTATGTAATTCAATGATGTGGAATGACGAGTATGCGAACTTCACGCTAGTTGGCTCGTTCACTTAATTTAGCCTATTCAGCCTCCCAGGTAAGTTTTGCATGTTATGGTTTATCGTTTAAATAACTGATAATATTACTTTTAACGTACAGACATCAATTCAGCCTGCTGTTTTGTCTGCTATTGTTTAGTTGAATAACTTGCCTTTCCAGATCAAATGTGTGTTCTTCAGCTGGGGTTTTGTGAAAAAAAATTCTAAATAAACACGACGTATAGTCCACTGCAACTTATATATGTTATTTCGTCTTAATGACGCATTTTTGAATGATGCGGCTTATACTCCGGTGCGGCTTATAGTCCGGAAAATACGGTATAACTCATGTACAAGAGCAACCAAACAACTGATACAGTATGCAGTTATTTTTTAAAGCCATATTGTACGCAATATGTCTGTTTTGCTTACTGTATATATAATATTAAACTGTTGTATACCATAGTTAGATAACCTGTGTTGATCATTTAAAGGCGGGGTGCATGATTTTTGAAAAACACTTTGGAAAAGGGAGTCGGGCCGAGTACCAAAACACACTTTGAGCCAATCAGCAGTAAGGGGCATGTCTACACTGTTAAAATAAAGTACAAAGCTGTCACTGGGGCAGTACCCTTTAAAAAAGGTCCTAATATGTACCATTAAGGTACAAATATGTATCTTTGAACTGCCGTTACGTACCTTTGAATTACTAATATGCACTCTTTGGGTACAAAGGTGAACCTTTTGAAAGGGTACTGTCCCAGCGGCAACTTTTATAGCTTTATTTCTGAGAGTGTACTAGCCGACATCGTTGCCTCGGTTGCGCATGTGTGAGGCGGGTCCAGATTCTATTGGGTTAGGGGCGTGTTTGTTTTGTGTGATTTCAAATATTAACATTGCCTTTCAGAGATCATGCAACCCGCCTTTAACCAAAACAACTTTGGTTAAATTACTGCTTTTGATGAAAACGTTTCAAATGAAAACATCCAATGGACAAGTAAACGATTAGGATTTTGTTTTTGTAGCAGCACATAAAATTCACCAATACAAAGTCATACAAAGCAAACACATGTTCCTCTGTGACAGGTCAATGTTTTGAATTAAAAAATTAATAAAGTTAAAATATATATATATTGAAAAAAGTATAAAAATGGCATAAAAATTATCAGAAAAATGGGAATCATAAAACATAAACAAGTCTGACTCTGATTAAATTGGCATGTGAATATACTAATAAAATGTAATGCCTGAATGCACTATAATGCCAAATTCATAAAAATTAAAGAAAGAGAGAGAGGGAACGGAAGTTATCAAAATGTTAAAAGCTAGCAAAATCACAATAAAATCACAAAAAGTAACTGTTAGATAATTTGAAACATTACATATATTAGTCACTGTAGATCTAGTCCTCAAAGATATATAAAAAAAATAATTTTAAGGATTTTCATCATTTTGGTAAATATTCTAATTTAACTGAAGTCCGATTAGGGAATATTATTTAATGCAACCCTCTTGCCCGGAGGATGTATGAAGTACAGTATATACATGGTTCTGAACTAAACAAATAGTAGTAAAAAAAAATAGAACAAAAGGTAGTCAAAGCTGCCCTCTACCAGAAGTTATAGAGAGGGGCCGCTTCCTCAGGCTCAGAGACCAGGATAAAAATATCTCAAACCTGTTTGATATGCAACTACACGGAGCAGGAAGAGGAGGAGTGTGGCTGAAGTGAGGGCAGGAAACACCAAGCGCTGCATAAATCTAGAATGTGCAAAGCCCTGCTGAGAAGTAACACCCTCCCAAAATATCAACCAGTGTCTGACGCAGATGAACCTGTGCAATAAGGAAAGTGTTCCCTGCAGTTTGAGTATCATGGGTAGGGGCCAAGTGTGCATCAAATATGACTTATTATTCCTGTACTACACATGATCAGAAACGCTTACCATGCCACTCCATTCATATGAGTTTAAGCAAGCTTTCAGCAGTAGACTGAAGCCAGGGGTCTCTGTACCCTGGGATTGATAATGCGGTCGAGTCATTCTGAGCCCCCGTGGGGCTGCAGTTAGAGCCGATGGGTTAATCAAACTCAAAGATTAAAGAGTTAGTAAAGCTGTGAGATAAACACAGATCAGGGCGCTATGTGAGAGTACATGTGTTTGAAAGTTCAGTTCCGATGTGGATCAAAATATGCCTGTAAGTTTAGCCAAATATAAAAAGGCACACAGGTGTTAAAAAAGCCTAATCACTACAAATACTGTGTGCATATTTACAGTATCTAATTCATTAACTAGGGGTGCGCTACAGAGCTACAACATTTTTAAAGGTAGACTTAAGACTTATTTTTTTAAATTAGCATTTCATTGTTGATTTTATTTTATTATTTGAGTTTTGTGTTCCTTAGTTTGTGTACAGCACTTTGAGAAGTTTCTTTTAAAGGCGCTTTATAAAATAAAGTTTATTATTATTATTATGAAGTAACATTACACAAGATTTTGATGGTCTGGCATTGCACATTTGTAAGGTATTGTATGGCAGATTTGAATCAATAGCTGCAAAATGCACATTTATAAAGAAACAGGGAGGGTAAGAAAGAGAACACAACAGCAGACCCCCTCATCTCCCCTCCACACTTAATCGGAGACAGACAGACAATCCCGTGTGCACAAGTTGAGGACAATCCCTGTACTGTATTTGAGAAGGTGTCAAACAGGGTAAATCCCCTCGGCCCACTCCTTGCCATAAAGCACAAATGCATGCAAAATTAATCTAGAGAGGAGCAGGGGTTAAGCCTGAGGGACAAAACCGGGTCAGTGCAACACAACAAGTCTCCTCTTCCCCTTATTCAACGCACACATACATACACGCAACAAAGAACACACAGACGCCCAAGTCCGACAAGAACAGCTGTTTATGGCTGCCCATTTTCAGCTAATTGCCGAAACAGATTTAAGAGGCGGCGACCTTATTTGCATAACAGTCAAACACGCACACAACGGCATCCGGATGCATTCCTTACCCACCCTTTCGATGCTTAAAATACAGTAAATTAACAATTAATGTTTCCAGTATTGTACACATTCATGCAGTGTAACTGGAAACAGTGGTGGGGTTTTACTGCGAGTGTGATACAGTAAGAGCTATATTCACAGAGACTGACCGTAAATTAGCTCGCTGCACTTACTGTATGTTGATGGAAGTGATTCACTACCGTTGACTAACATCGCAAAAATGAGCCCTGACCGAACTGTTTATATCTTTTGTTATTTTCATAGCATATATCCAAATGTAAATGTCACCCAAATAAGCAGAAAAATTACAACAAAAATATGGTGATGATAGGAAAAGGTGAGCAACCGAATCTTCTCCACACTGTTTATATATACTGTGCCACTAAATTAATTTTGTGACACATTTGCAATGCCTGCCTTCATTCTGTGGTATTTCCTCATACAGGACCGTGTAACAGGAATTAAAGCATAGTTCACACAGACCCAAAAAAACACCAACCGCCAATGATTGTTGTCTTTTCATGTGTTTACACCATAGACTGTAAAAAAAGACACCTGTTCGCTCGCTTCCATTGGTGAAAAGTGAAGCCGCTGTCATGAGCAATTCGGTCCCCCCTGGCAATTCGGTCTCCCCTAGGACCTCGATTGGTATCTAGCACTAATGCCTGTTCAAAAATTTGTAATTGCGATATCTCGTCTGCGTTAGCGGACTAGCAAGCTAATTGTGTTGTACAAAATAGAAGCATACAATTTTTTAAAATAAAAGTTAACAAAAAAATAATATAATAAACTAATATTTATGTTGCAGACACGTCAGTACTTTTGTGGCATCATCTGCTTTACAAAAACAATACTTTTTTTGTAAATTATTAACATATCTTACAAAATGCATTTTTTAAAACGTCTAAAAGTGTAGTAATCATCGCTTATAAATTATAATTTTAATGTGTGATTCAGCTATGTAGTAATCGTGTTTTGTATAAGTAATTTATTAACTTTACCCAGTACAAAAGTGGAAAGGGTACAGTATAAAAATCTAAATAATAAAATTACACAAGCAATGTGTAGATCTCCCAACTATAGCCTTATTTATATACTACTATATGAAACATATCATTTAAAAGACATCAATTGTAATTTTAACAACGTTCTAACTACATAAATCATAACGCGATTTTGTAAGGCGCTAAGAAAACTACCCATGAGGAGTTTTTCAGCCAATGGAATCACGCGGGGGTCCTAGGGGAGACCGAATTGCCAGGGGGGACCGAATTGCTCACGACACCGCCAGTGTCCTGATACGGCGCTGACATCTTGGGTCTTGAGTCTGCGCAGTTGCGATTTCGGGACCAGTCCTGCGTAGTAGTGAGCAGGAATTAAAGCAACACCAAAGAGTTTTTTTTACCTTAAAATAAAGTTTCCAAAAAAGTTTCAGTGGTTTATCCACTCAAAACAGGGTGAACGGCACTTTCACATTCGCTTTGCAGCCCTCTATCGGCCAAAACCGCACTAAAGAAGTCTCCAACTGTCGGTTAGTGGTCCTGTAGTTCGAGTGAAAACTACAAAAACTTGCTTTACGGCAGACCTACAATCCAATCAGAGCCAGCTATGCTGCAGTATTTACGACAGTGGTAATGAACAATTACGCTTTTAACCTGTAGGGGGAGCAAAGAGCAATAAGTCTTTAGTGTTGCTTTAAGCCCGTGAAATCAAGGCCCCCCCTCGTTCTCGCAGAATGCGCATATCACAGCTGTCAATCATGACGTGACGCCACTGTTTTATAGCATTAAATTACTAACTAAAAACAAACTTATTTTAAAAACAAACACTTGAATTTACATTAGCGTGATAAAAACTACAGTAAATGACAGAAACCTGCTTCGGAAAAAAGATAATTGAAGTGTAACTAAATTGTTTAGTTGTTCTCAAGTCCCATTGAATAACATGCAGGAGGGGGGGTTTATGATCTATACTAGGACCAGTCACTGTGGGGCGATCGAGAAGAGTTGGCTTTACTTTTCAGGGCTTGTGCGGCACGCTTGGTTTACACCCTGTTGGTGTTTGTAAAGGCAATTTGAATTGGGTTTTAATTCCCGCTACAGTTGTACATTTCCAGACACTTTATAAGCAACAGCCAATTTAAAACTTGGTGTTTGTTGAGACGGCGGGAATCTGGCTTAATTCTGCGCTATTCACACCAAGTCTCATTTAGTAGATGCAGTAAGTTGAGCGATACGCTCACTATAAGTTTGGAACAGTGTAAATAGACAGGAAATGTGTTAACTGCCGTGTTCCTTGTAAAAACTAAGAATAAGACAGCCAGACTGTTACGCTCACTCCTCTAAATCTCTTTTTCTCTTCTATTCCTCATTCTGTAGTTTATGCCCCGTGGCTCCCAAGCCTTTGATACAGCAGAAGCAAAGCTGCCGTCCGAGGGTTTTTATTGAAAACACTGAGTCTGGGAGGACTGGCGCTGCTCTCCCCAGGTCCAAAGACATGAGCGAGGCTGCTGATTAGAGAGACGAGCCCCAGACCCCTGTAATGAGTTGCAAGGCTGTGCGTCACGGTGCGCTTTGCCAAAACGTAAAACAAAACAACAGAGTAACATTCTTTCGCTGTAACCTGGCTGTGATATGCAAGATCATGGCTGGCCAGGTAGAAGTAATGTGATGGAGATGCTTGCCAAGGCATCATACAGATGTGACTCAAGGGAGAGTCTCAACTTTCTGTGTTTCCGCTCCTCAGGGAAGTAGATTTCCTTAAAGATCTCTCCCGCCTGACACTCTTAAATATGGGCTCGGGGTTAGATATTTTTTTGCTGAGGAACACTGATGGTGCAGTTAGATGACAATCTCACGAGCTGGAAAATAAGGAGGGGACTTTTTCATAGCAAAACCATCACTTGTGTGTGCAGCGTTCTCACGTAGCGCTTCGGTCTCGCGTAGATTCGGCCCTCTGGATGGGAGGATGAAAGAGGTGTTTGTGTGCTGTTAAAATCAAAATCGAATCAAATGAGAATGGCGCAAAAAGAACTGGCAGATCGACACGCAATGCATCAGTCACTACATGAAAATGAAATTAAATGCAGCGAGCGTTCTGGGGTATTGGCTTTGAGTGGCGGGGCTTGAGATGGCAGCTGAACACAGCACTCTTTTTCTGTACAGTACAGTATGTGACTCTGGGTTTGATTTGAGTCCAGTGCATTAAGTCAGCCTCGCATCTTAAACAGCGGACTATGTGGAAGCTGTTAGTTAAATCAAGTTAAGCCATTTCCGCACTTAAAACAACTTCCCCCCTTTACCATGCGCCTGCAGGAAGATCAGAGATTTGATGTAAAATCGTGTTCGCTCCAAATGTGCTTTAAAGACCACGCTTCTCCTCTGCAGTCCAGGCTGATAACATTCTGCTTTCCAGCCTTTTCCTATCAAAGCTTACTGCTGAGATAAATGTGACTCATGTGCAAGCCCAGACCAAATCTGTGGACTCCTTCCCACACTGATTTTGGCGAAAATTCTGCAGAATGGATTTAAATATGGTACACTATAATGCATTGAGTTTAGACATCTAAAGTTTTGGGTCAATTATTATTATTATTGTCACACATACAATTTTAACATTAGTCAAACTAATCTTCAAACGTGTAGGGTTGCTTATGTTTTTACATTTTTGTTACATTTTATCATAACATTTTAACATTAGTCAAAACTAGGGCGGCACTGTATTGAAGAAAGTACGATGTGCGCCAACTTCCTAAACGATGCAATAAACGATTATGCAATATTGAACTAAATAAAAAAACCCTGACAATTATATAACAAACATAGATGTTTCACATTCTTGCTGATCATTTATCATCCTCCACAAGTGCACACACTTTGTCTATCTGCTAAAAACTTTGACTATACACTGTAAAAAGTTATCTAAAAAAAGTTATTTCAGTGAAAAACACTTTACATGAAAATTTTAAGTTAAAATAATTGTACCAACTAGAAATTGAAGTACAATTTTAAGTTTTTTTAAGATGATGCAACTTTAAAATTTTTACAGTGTACATAAAAATCATTCAGTTATTGCAAACTATTGCGATAGGTGCATATTTCCATATGCATATCTGCGATATTACTGTTATTATGATATATTGCACAACCCTAGTCAAAACTATTTAATATAAGTATGGTATCTATTATATAATGATTTTATAATGATTATAGTATATATGTAAATTAATTATTAATGATATTACCTGATTTTATATATGAACATTACATACATAATTTTATTTAAGTATTAATTAAATATTTTTATTATTATGTGGTTCATTTTATTTATTTTAAAAGTATCATTTAACAGCATTTTAGTGTTAAAATAAGTGTAAATTATTTAATTTAAGCTGCAATTAATAATTAAAAAAAGTAATTAAAAACAAGTGATATGTTGGCATTATATTTGTGTTTATAAATAGTGCTGGGAAAAGATTAATAGAAATTAATCACATACAAAATAAAAGTGATTTTTTTGCATAATAAATAAATAAATAAATAAATAAATATATATATGAATACACGAATGTGTGTGTATTTATATATACATAATAATTACAGACAGCACACACTCATTAATTCTGTCTAAAATTACTTTTATTTTGTATGCGATTAATCACAATTAATCTTTGCCCAGCACTACTATAAAACTGATTTAAAATAAATAAACACACCATTCTGGAAAATATGTTTAAGATTATGCGAAACATTTAAGTTGAGTGACACTTAACAATCCTAGAGAAGTAGTATACATTCTGGTTGTCTGTCAAAGCATCAGTGCAGGAGTCTGAAAATGACGATTTTAATTTAAATAGCTGCATTTATTTCAATTCAACTTGATTTAGATCACAGATTTGCAAAGCAGCACACACACAGTGGAAAAAACAAAATAAAAGTTGTGTAATTATTTGTAAAGATATTTATAGGACTGTTAGATATGTGACATAAACAAGCAGTGAGCAGTGTCTCTTTGTGAGCAAGCTGAAGGCAACAGTGACAAGTAAAACTGTAAGAGACTATATATTATATTATTTAATTACAAATTAATTTATGCCTGGTTGTCTTTGGAGTGACAGAACACGACCACACGGTCTGCTGCATGTGTTAAGGGCCCAGCATGTACATTGCGTTAGGTTTACACGATGAACATGTTTGCGCAGGCATAATACATTACACCCAACACAAACTTCCCCCATACTCTCACATCTTAGTTACCCAGGGCTCAGCCATACGGGAGATGACAAGATTTTACACTCAAGATCTGACCAAGTCCTGTGGCCACAGCCAGATGCCGTGCACTTTCCCAAACGCGTGACAGCCAGCATCTCCACGACAGCTGCCCCCCACACCTCCATATTTCCACTCATGGACAGATGGATGAAAAGGTGGAGCACGTCATGCGTAAAGCGGACGGATGACTTGCGGAGTGGGGGGGAGTGGTGTCAGCTCACCCGCTCATCGGGTTCAGCTTATCCGTAAACTATTAATCAGTTCTGAAAGTCCCAGACCTTGGGAAACATTGCAACTAACCAATAAACCACGACACGCTCACAAATCATAATTTACGCTTCGGCAGCGCACCCACTGAAGTCGGTCCAAAGGCAGGTGAAAATGATTTCAATGCAACAAAGTTGACCGTTGCATGCGAGTGTTTGCGAGAACATGCGTTGTGTACTTGTGTGTGCTGCCAACCCAGGCCAAGCTTCTCAGCAGAATTTAATGAACTGAGAACGACCTTGATCAGTGATTCAAAGCTGGGATTAGAGGGCATTCCCCTCCTTTGCCAGGCTCTGCTCTCACATTCATCAAGTGTGTGTTTTGATCTTTCAGGCACATCCCATGTGTTCCCCCAACCAGCGCCAGCAAAGCAAACTCCCATTGACTCGGGCCGTTCTGCAAATTACCCACACACACTAGCAATAATGAAGCGCCCTAACGTCGCCCAAGGCACATCCTACACTGAATCCTTAACTTTTGATTAAGCCTGGACGTTCTTCAGTCCTAATACAGCGGAGAGGGGCAGCTGCAATTAGACTGTGGGACAGCCTGATTGTTTCCACTAAGTTACTAGTAATAACCACAGTGGACTGGCTGCAGAATAAGGAAAACTAATACAGGAAAATTAATTAAGGCAAAGAGAAAATTATCTTAATCACTCTTTCTTCTTATTAACTTTCTCTAAAAAGTATCTTTTGGCAATCATCCTACATGAACGTCCCATAATTTGTTACTGTGAATCAGATTAAAAGAATGCCAGTGTAAATCAGCAAATCTGGAGTTAGTCCAGCAAATTTTCTTTTCAAAACTCTTTTAATGACTGTGTTGCACATTACTGCGCAGAGTTTGTCATTTTAATAGAAAAAACATAATAATGTAGAATCTTTAAAACAAATTATGACAGCTGTAAAAAACACCACAGGCCAATGGCAAAAACAGGCAACACCCATAACAATTATTGAGAGATATTTGATAATAAAAATGCAATTTTTACTAGACAAGCCCTTCCTATGAACCCATCCTGCTAACTTCCTACAAAAAAACTCGCGACTTTCCTTTTCATTTCATGTGGTCTCTAAACTTCAAGTAAAAGTAATGAGCTAATTGTGGCTTTTGATGTCAACTCGCTCGTCTCTCTCTTTTTTAAAACGGCGTGTTATTCTTCGAACTCCATAAAGCATTTCAAACCCTTTTGCAATCGTGGTTTGGGTTTGAGGAAACGGAGAAAAAACACTGGAGTTCATCTAAGCCGGTGTAAATGCAAGGTATTAATTATGCTGAATAGAGGAAGAGAGAAAGAGAGAGCTGGCTGTTGCGCTCAATTTAAAATATGATCAGTATAATCAAGCCCTGCTTAGTATGAACTGAGAGAGAGAGAGAGAGAGAGAGAGAGAGAGAGAGAGAGAGAGAGAGAGAGAGAGAAAGAGAGAGAGAGAGAGAAAGAGAGATTAAAAAAGCTGTATCAACAACAGACACAGTCAGGGGTGACTAACTATTAACGTTGAATATTTAAGCTTTTTGTCATAATAAGAAACTTTATATAAAAATATATGTGACCCAGTCAGTGAAAACCAAGCTAAAGTCGCTATTTTGTGATTTACTACATAATATCGTCCTACATTAATGTAAAGATCATTCTGTTGAAATATAACCTTGATATTTTTAATACTGACTAAGTAAGGTCATGTCAAAGATTGCAATGAATGTGAAATCAATGATTAAACTAAACTTTGATGCTCCGATTCTCATAATTTGATTATAAAACTTTAGCCTGGATTTTACAGACAGGATCAAATATTCATTAAAAAGACTTTAGCATAATGTTTGTTGCATAAAATTTAACTTTTACTCTGATTTGTTACAATGAATAGATCACTTTTTTTAGTAAATAAATGTAAAAAAATATACACAGTATATATATATATATATATTTATTACTGTACTTCTTTTAATGTGTGTACATGTGGAAGTGACTTTTACTCTGATTTGTTACAATGAATAGATAATTTTTTTTAGTATATAAATGTTTTATATATATATTACTGTACTTCTTTTAATGTGTGTACATGTGGAAGTGAGAGAGAGGAACTCTTCAATCTGCGCATCTGATGTCAAATTATGAGGTGTAAACAACTTGAGCAGCCTTGATATATTCAGTTATGTAGCATAATAACTATATGACATGGATCTGCTACAGGAACGCCAATCAACTAAAAAAGACAGAAAACACATAACCTACAAAATTTCATGGAAGTGAGATGACTGAAAAGGAGAGAGAGAGAATAGCGGTGGAAGTGGCACTGAAGGACAATGAGAGGGAGGGCGGTTAACAGGAACAGGAATCGGAATGAAAGAGAAGCCGGACCCGCGGAGCATCGAGGGAGTTGTTTAAGGAGAAACAGTGTCCGTTTGTGGCCGGTGATAATACTTTCCATTCAACAGGGCTCGCAGCGCACTGATTCCTCTGATTGCAGCCTGGCGCCCTGCTGGCGAGGCTTTGCGCTGAAATTAAATCCACTCTGTTCAGTTATAAATTATAATACTCTATAAACAACACCCCCACTGGGAAATGGAAGAGTGGGGGGAGAGAAAGAGATAGAGAGAAAGAAAAACAGAGAGGAGAAAAGGATGAGAGAGGATGTGATCTGTTTCCTACATAACAAAGCGGTTAATGACAAACTAAATGAATCATTCAAATAATTGGAAAACTCGGATTACAGATTATAACACAGGGATTGTACATTTTAGATAACAGTGTATGTGTATTTTCCTCAAATGAATTAGGTTCAAACAGGAGTTTACAAAGTGTGGGTTGCCAGTGGGATAAGGTGGGTCATGCAAAGTCATTGACTGTTGCAGTAAATGATACAAAAACATTGTCCTGGTAGTCATAATGTTTTTTAAGATTGCAACTTACATTTAATTCATACAATGACAATAAAAAATATAAACTAACACATATTTTTTATTCTTAAATGTGTTTTTTCTGTATTTTTTATTAAAAATATTTTTGTGGGACTAAAATAGATTATACCCGTCATAGTGAGACACTGAATTAAACGTTTGAGAGCCTCTGGGTTAAATAATTATCCATCAAAATAATAGCAAGACACCCAACTATGAATTCTGCTCCGGTTGAGACTTTTTCACACAGTCTTGACAAACAATAACAAACCCGACAAGCTCTAGTTTTGCAATATCAGTGTTTGTTGTTTTTGTCTGTGCATGCAGCATGAAAACATGAAATAGATTTTCAATGTATCATTGTGACTCCCACACTGTAGTCTGAGTAATTTCTATTTTAAACCTAGGAAAAATTAAGTTTTGAAATATATTAATACAACAAAAAATACTTTTTTATACAAACAGATTTAAGAGGAATACCAGTAAATACTAAAGTAAATGTTTTTACTGTGTTACAAAAATTTGACCATGTCTATAAATTCCAGGCTAAAGCTTCAACATCTATTTATGAGATTCGGAGTGTTAAAGGATAATTCTGGTATTTAACACTTTGAGTCTCATTTCTGGTTTGTTTTGGATGAACTACAGTGATGGACATAGAAATTTTGACAATGGGTCGTGTCTTGACTTTTCGACTCATTTAGAAGCGTCTCTTGACTGCTTCAGAATGGAAGTCAATGACCATGCACAAACATGTCATTAAAACAACACTTAATGTTCATTTTCAAAACTGTACT
Organism: Misgurnus anguillicaudatus; assembly: GCF_027580225.2. NCBI lineage: Eukaryota > Metazoa > Chordata > Actinopteri > Cypriniformes > Cobitidae > Misgurnus > Misgurnus anguillicaudatus. Next base: position 23,180,674 of record NC_073360.2, on the reverse strand, counting down.
ACTCACCGAGGGGTTCGTGGTGTTCGTTGATGATTAAAAACAAGTTGTGTAGCGAAATACAGTTTCTGTCGTGTTTTATTTGGCATTTTGTAAAATTCCATTGACTTCTCTTGGAAGACTCATTGCTCGCTGATATATCACTCCGCCGCCGGGAAAAGTTTGATTTCAAGCGTTGAAATGGTCTTACTCAGTCAATATGAAAAATATCAAGGTTATATTTTTACTAGGGCTGTCAAAATGAATGCGTTAATAACGCATTAAAGTAAATTCATTTTAATGACACAAATTTTATTAATGTACGATTAACGCATCGTGAAATTTTTTGTTTGGTCTAGCCTGTTGTTGGATAAATTAAGACACAGCCTTATGCTACGTACACACCAAACCCGGGGCATCGCGTTACTCGCTCTAGATTACTCGCGGGAGAACTTCGTGTTTTCAACTTGGGCGAAGACGCGGTTGAGGCAAATAGCGCGTGTTTTTGCAGCAAACGCTCCGCCCATATCGCGCCATTCGCATTGCCCCACACGAGGACATGTCTGATCGCGTCTTTGCTTTGACTTTGTATGTAATCTACTCGCGCAAATCGTTGAACTCGGGTCTGGTGTGAACCCACAGTTAGTAAATAGTAATCAAATGTCTAAAAGTTTTCTGAGAGGTGTACCATCCTAAATGCTTAAAGGAATAGTCTACTCATTTTCAATATTAAAATATGTTATTACCTTAACTAAGAATTGTTGATACATCCCTCTATCATCTGTGTGCGTGCACGTAAGCGCTGGAGCGCGCTGCGCCACTTCGATAGCGTTTAGCTTAGCCCCATTCATTCAATGGTACCATTTAGAGATAAAGTTAGAAGTGACCAAACACATCAACGTTTTTCCTATTTAAGACGAGTAGTTATACGAGCAAGTTTGGTGGTACAAAATAAAACGTAGCGCTTTTCTAAGCGGATTTAAAAGAGGAACTATATTTTATGGCGTAATAGCACTTTTGGGAGTACTTCGACTTGGCGCAGTAACACCCTCCCTCTCCCATTATGAGAGTGAGAAGGGGAGCGGACTTTTCAGGCGAGTCGAAGTACTCCCAAAAGTGCTATTACGCCATAAAATATAGTTCCTCTTTTAAATCCGCTTAGAAAAGCGCTACGTTTTATTTTGTACCACCAAACTTGCTCGTATAACTACTCGTCTTAAATAGGAAAAACGTTGATGTGTTTGGTCACTTCTAACTTTATCTCTAAATGGTACCATCGAATGAATGGGGCTAAGCTAAATGCTATCGAAGTGTCGCAGTGCGCTCCAGCGCTTACTTGCATGCACACAGATGATAGAGGGATGTATCAACAATTCTTAGTTAAGGTAATAACATAGTTTAATATTGAAAATGAGTAGACTATTCCTTTAACTAATACAAATGATGCGTGTCCATCCACTTGCACGTCTATCCACTTGCATTTTGGTTTCAGTTTTAAAACATGCAGGAATTAGAAAATAAAGTGCAGGACTGATGTTAAAATAGTTATTAAGAGAGGTAAAGTTCGGGACCAGATTTATGTTTATTAAGTTATTAAGAGCAATAAGACTAAAAAACGATCTTCCTCGGGCTGACTGACACATCTGAAGCATGCACACAGGCACGACCCCGATATATGTATACATATAAGGAATTATAGTTTTAAAATTATCTGTTTTGAAAAGAATTCACACAGATATAATCTGTTAAGTCTTAAGTTTTTGTATCATTAACTGTTGTGGACAAATATCTGATGTGTGACAATATATAAGGATCAAGAATTATAGTATTAAATATATTAAATATTTTAATCGATTGACAGCCCTAATTTTTATAGATTGTTCTTTTCATTATGACTTATTGTAGAAATCAGTAAATCAAAATAAAATCACTTTAGCTGGGTTTTCACAGACTGGGTTGCATATCTGAAAATAAAATAAATAAATGTCAAAATGACTTTCGAATAGCTCCATAATCAACCATGAAGGTGAATTGTACAAGTAAAAGGGTTGTAAAGAGATAGTGAGAGAATAAAGAGATTGTTGTAAGTTTCAGCTCTCGTTTGAGCATCAACACTGTGTGTGTTGCTCACTGGGGGTTCTGCGCCTCTCTGTCGCCACTTTTGTCTTTAGTCCAGTCCAACGTCTGCAACCCACACAGTGAAATTCAGCACGCTTTGAACCACTAACACACACACTCGCATGCCCTTACTGTTTTTTACTAACACCCACTGTATATGCCTCAAACCAGCCCTGAACTGTTAGAGGCCTGAAACCAATGTCTAATTTCAACATCCATAATTAATCAAACATGCAGTGTTTCAAACCAGTGGAGTATGACTTAAAGCTGGATTAAAGTCAAACCAATTTCAATTACAGAACTGTGTGAGAGTGACCTATAATTAGTTCAGTCGTACACCCCTACGTGTCCATGCCACTGCGAGGGCACTGCAAAAGCCTTTAACTACTAATCCTAAATCTTTAACTATGAGTTCTGTGACTTCTTAGTAAACAGCGGCAGCAATGAGTCGCTCTCGGATGCTTTGTAGAGAATCCAGAAGCAATAAGTGTGGCATGATTTTTCAACATAATGGCATTCTCACACACATACTGTACACAAACTAGATGCTTTAAAACAGCACTGTAAAGTTGAGCTCATAAGTTTACATATTCCTTTCAGAATTGCATAATGTAAATATTTATATTGTTTAGTACTAAGCTACTTCACTAAACAGATGTTTACATAAAGTCCACAAGACAGAATTTTTAACAAAAGTTAACAAAAATAACCCAGATCCAAAGTTTACATATCTCTTTAATGGTGTATAATGTTACCAAAACAATCAATGACTGTTTTTATGTTTTGTGATAAGTCTCTTGTTTGATCTAAGCCATTAGACTTAAAAAAAATCATTCTGGTCCTGCACAATCTCTGCTTTTTCAGGATCTTCCACATATTTGACTGCTTTCCAACAAAGTGATTCATCTTTTCACACTGAGGACAACTGAGAGACTCAAACACTACTATTACAAATAAGTGCATACATTCACTGATATTCAATAATACTAGGGATGCACCGATACCACTTTTTTGGAATACGAGTACTTGCATTTCAGTACTTGCCGATACCGAGTACTTAATTTAAAAAATACATGATTTAAATTTACAGATAACAGCTTTAATCATATAATTTAACAAAAAAACAACGGACTAGTTTTCCAGTTTGTTGTAAACTCTGCCTTTTTGGACAACATTAACCCCTTACACGCTGCTCAAACATAGACATTTCTCAGACCGTGGTATAGATCCCCGATATCGGGGGACTTTTAACGAGTACTTTAGAAAATGTGGTATCGGTATCCAGTATCGGTATCGGTGCATCCCTAAATAATAATACATAAAAAATCCAAGGGTATGTAAACTTTTAAACAAGAATATCAGTTTTAATGGTTGTTAATGACTTAATAATTCAATTAATTTTGTGTTTAAACAACTCATAACTTAGAAATGGTATTACAGAATTTCTTTTTACATTTTTAAAACCTCAATATACCTTGAAACCATTAACCGGCCCCTGGCTATATCCAACATGTTGTGATTCATAAAAAAGAAAATTTTATGTCCATATAACTGTCTACATACTAGGCTTAGTTTGTTATACTCAGACAAAAAATCAAATAATTCAAAACATGTCTTCAGCAGCAATGAGAAATGCAGGTGTTGTTAATTTTTAACCTGGAAACCGTACTGTCAAACCAGACACAAACTTGGCAAACGTAAAACATAACAACAGACACAGAGTTTCAAATGGGAGGTGAGCGACCGTAAATGTCACCATTGTCTTGAATTTGCGTCTCGGGACGGCAATCTGACAAAGAGCTGAGGAGAAAGTTTCCCAGCCTGGATGCTAAATCTAAGTGCAACCAATGAGACTCATTCATCCTCTACGCTACATTTGAAACCTGTTGCTGGGTGAGAGAGAAAGAAAGAGCGAGAGAGCTCTCCTCTTATCGACTGTGCACAGAACAGCATGCGTACGGAGCAGATAGATGTCAGAGGTATAATTGCTAACGTCTGTCTGGTAGCATACTGTAAAAATAGCTGCAGTAACCGGTCCATCCGTCCAATCACAACGCTGCTCTCGTTCCCTGGCCAATTACAGCGCGATTGGCAGAGCAAACAAAGACTTATTGGTTGTTAAGTTGGCCTCTCATCTCCGAAACGCCCTCCCCTCTCCCGTTCGGCACACAACATCTGCAAACACCTGATACGCATCCAGCGCCCCGCTGCCCTGCACTCTTGTTAAATTGTTACCACCTTTCGCTAAGCCAGCTCCGACAATTAACAATACTGCTCTCCACTTCAAAGGGCCACTGGGCCAGTAGGTTTAACCTTGGTGCTCCTAAAGATTTGTTTTTGATTTTCATGAGATCCCAAGACACTTTCAACTTTGTTCTCGCACTCTCTCTGCTGAGTCTACGGCCAGGCTTGCTGCCAGACTTAGTTATATATTACAAATCTCAGGCTTAAGGTAGAAAAATACAGAAAATCTACTGTGAAAAATGTGGAATTCAAAATCATTAAATTTAGTGGGTGAACTGCCCACAATAACAACTTAATTCTGTTTGGCTTGTAACATATTATATCAAGCTTTTCAAATCGTTTACAATTTTCTTATCTTTTAAAAGGTTATTTTGCCACTTATTCATATCGATACAAAAGATAAAAAGAAACTAGAGAGAGAGAGAGAGAGAGAGAGAGAGAGAGAGAGAGAGAGAGAGAGAGAGAGAGAGAGAGTTAAGGGCCGTTGACATTATAACGATAACTTTAATGTTAACTCCAGCAATAACTGGAAATGCGTCCACACCACTAGACTATAATGATTACTTTATGCTTATTCACTTGCGCAAATTATTTACCTTCAGTGGCATTTAAAAGGACACTCCACTTTTTTGAAAATATAATTTTCCAGCTCCCATACAGTTTTTTTACCGTTTTGGATCCCATTCAGCCGATCTCCTTGGTACGACAGCAAAGTCCTTGATTATGATTCCAGAATGAGAGTATAGTTCCTAGTCATATTAGCCTAGAAACTAGCAACCTTTAATTTTCTTAGTACACGATGTAACTACAGAAGAGTTAAATAGGAAACATTTTGAAACTCTTTGGTTATTTTTTTAGCGTGATGCTAATGGTCTAATCAGATTCAATGGATTATGCTAAGCTATGCTAAAAGTGGTACCGCCAGAACCGGAGATCAGCAGAATGGATTCCAAAACGGTAAAACTCAAATGTTTAACTCTAGGGGAGCTGGAAAATGAGCATATTTTCAAAAAAAAGTGGAGTGTCCCTAATATTGCATATTTCCTTTACTAAAATGCTTGTAATTGTTCACGTGCCATTGAATGTGTAAATACGCTCTTCTCATTGCATTTACACAGAGGGAAAACCAGCAGATGTCCTCAACATGCTGTGTTTCGCTTAACTCTAAACAGTGAATCTAGTAGTTTGTGTAATTTAATACCTTACCTTTTGGCATAGTCAATGTAGTAGAATAAAAAGCATTACTGTACGTAGTCAATTTCACAGCAACTGCATTAGTGCTCGATACCTGACGTAATTTTATCTTATGGACCTCAGCAATGAGCTTCTCCACAGTGTCATCTGTCTTTTCAAATGCGCGTGCACTTAAAGTTCAAAAAGATTTGATTGGCTGTCAATGACTTATTGTTCATCAGTTACAAAAAAAGAGCTCAAAAGGTGATTCCAACGATATGGTTCATTGTATCTTTATTGTTATATTTGTGGTGTGAACTTGGCTATTCTCTTTAATATAAAAGGATTTTTAAAACTATATTCTTTATAGTTATCGTTATAATGTGATGGCCCTTAAGCAATGCAAAGGTCATGGGTTCGATCACAGGGAACAAACATAGGAATAAAAAATGTATATAATGAATGCACTGGATAAAAGCCTCGGTCAAATGCATAAATGTAAATATTTAGATGGTTTCAGCAGTAACAACAAAAACAAGCAGCTTTCGTGGTCAACACGTAACTTCCGGTAAACTCGGCTAAGAATAAATAACGAAGAAGTACTTTAAACGTAGTTTATTTATATTACAAGCAAAATAAACAACACATAGACTACCAAAACATTTGTAATTTTCGCCAAGGTATTTGTTCAAGAGTTCAGTCTAGCAACTAGTCAGACCATTAAAAAACTGAAACCGGAAGTAAAGTTCGGACCAGACGCGTATTGCGTCACCGCACATGCATCCAATGAAACCATCTATAGAGGTGGTGACGGAACCGAAAAATGTTGCAAGCCAGATTTGAACCTCAACAGAGCTGAATTCTCAGCACGCAGGCAGCACAAGTTTAATTTTACACTTAAGGAGTGACAGATGAGTCTAAAATGAGAATAACATTAGAGCATTAGATTTACAGCGTAAGTTCACTAAAGCAGCCTGCGGCTCGTGGTGCAGCTGCAGGCCTCTCCGAGCACTCGAAACGTCCAACTGTGTCTCTCTGCTGCCGAACAGAAGCACACTTCACTGAACCGTCCGTGCAGCACAACACTCACTGTACGTGTCTGCAGCCGTCTGTTTTTCATCGAGTGCACTTTAGCACCGCGCGAAGCGCATTCGGGCGCCCCCTCCCAGCGTATCGCCACAACCCCATGAATCCCCCCTCAGCAACAAGAGTGAACTGGAGCAAATGCGTTTATGAATTAATACCGGGGTGCCGGGTGAAAGTGGGCGGGTGTACAGTAAATGTGTGCGTCAGGGAAAGAAAATGAGAGCATGGAGGGGCGTAGGGGGCTTTGTTAGGGTGTGTGCATGCTCTGTTGCTCTTTTTCAGTGATCCAATCCCTGCTGCAGCTTCAGGATGTGAACTGTCACTTCACATAGCTGGTGATGAGGAGCAGAGCTGTCAGGAAAGGTGAAGACGGCCCAGCAAATAGGAGCGAATGAAGAGGGAGACTGACTGACTGGTGGAGACATTTTAATGAAAACTGCTCGAACGAGATGAGGGAAGAAAGCCAAGTGATGCAAAGTAGAAGATTTTCTCGAAAGATGAAAGAAGAGAAACATCTAGAATGACAAATGAACAATGTGTGTGACTACGCTGTAATTTAGAGACAAAATTGTTTTTGATGGATGCATATTTGCTGTAAACTTATATTCTGTCTCTATCTAATAAAACCTCCCTTTGGAGACATCTGGGAACATTCTTAATTGGGAAAATAAACTATACTTAAAATGAAAAAGGGTATTTTTTAAAAGTGGTAGGATACGAATCAGGCTAGACGCCATATTTAATTTCATTCAAGTGAGAATGAACGGTACTTTTGTATATTTTGGAGTGTGTGTGTGCTTTCTTGGCTATAGACGGGGACAAATCTGTCCTCAATAGTTACTCTTTAACATAATAAATGTTTTCCCCTTTAAAAAAAAAAAATTCCCTTCAAATTTAATATATCATTCAGCCTGAATACGGTCTATACAGTATACCATAATATAATATTTACATTTATATGAAAACAATAGAAGTCTATAATGACCTCATTTAGTCAAGCAGTCATGTGTGTGTACAGTATGTGTGCATAACCAAGTCACAGTTTAGGGCTCCAGTGTCCTCAAAACGGTTCACAAAATTTACTGGTTTTGTTATGTGGTTGGGTGTTCCAGATGTTAAAACTTAATTCAAAAATTAGTTAAGTATTACATTTGGCGATATAAAGTTTTAATGCTCCATTCCACTGACCGCAAACATCCTCTTCATTGGAGAAAACTGAGAATAAAAGACATAGCTGTTTGCACCTCCTTACTTTCAAGCCACAGTCAAATTGCTCCACGTTTGGACATGCAATAACCATTATTACATCTTGGTTGCGATTATGGTAATATCACGTATTATTTATCAATATAAGAATGACACGGAGATACTGAAATGGCTGCCAGCGGTATGAACATATGGAATGGGAATGTTTTCTGAGGTTCAACTTGGTAAGTAATTACAAGACAGCTATAGAGATAATAATGGTGTGATTTTTGTGTGGTTGTCTTCTCCGGAGATAAAATCAACAGTCTCAAACAGAAAAAATGTGTAGCTATCAATGCCATTGTAGAAATATCCTAGTCACAGCTGAACTTATCATGCATTATTTATTAAATGCATAACTAAAATCGCCTAAATAAAAAGTAGTAGCAGCTGGTCTTGTGATCTCAATATGGAATCTATGCGAGTTGTGCACCCTTATGTGAACTAAAATCACTTTTTCTAATAATCAACTTTGAGTATTTAACACATGCACAGACACATTTTTGTGTCTTATGTTATGCACAGGGTTCCCACACCTTAGTTAACTTCAAATTCAAGGACCTTTCAAGGACTTTCCAGGTCCAATACCCTCAAATTCAAGGATTAAATGTGGGGACAGATTTCAAGTAAGAGCAAGATTACATCGTGTTACCTTTTAAGATACATTGTTACAGGTTTCATTTGAGGGAACTCGCGCTGCGTCACTGCGGTGACACTTTACCACCTCTAGGGGTAAGTGCGTCTGAATGTGTATATCAAATTCAATGGTGAGGCTTAATGACAGAGACAGGGTGACGCGAGATCTAGGAAGTATATCGCTATGTGAAATATTGCCAAAGACGGCGTTAAAGGGACGCAGGAAGCATGGCAAGGAAGACGCAGCGTCTCGTTCCCTTCTCAGGGAACAACAGTTACACACGTAACCCGAGACGTTTTCATGTGTCAAACACAACTATGCAAAAAAGCATTTTGGTATGAATCAACATTCGCATACAGAAGATATAAGCATTTAAAGCGAACAGTTAAGCACGTGTGCTTAAAAAGTCTAGAATTCTTATGATATTATCCTACACTACACAGGGAATAATATGGATGTTTTTTCAGGAAACAGAAAATAGATTCAAATACTTTCAATGCACTGTATCCATGTATGTATATTTTCAAAAACTTCCAAAGGCCTTGGATATTTTCCCCCAGATTCACAAACTTTCGGGGATTTCAAGAACCCGTGGGAACCCTGCAACAAACCACTGCCTTATACAGTATAAAAAATATTGTTAAGTAGAAAAAAACATTTTAAGGGTGCTCATTGGCGAACTTATTATTTCATGATTAATTAATATTCAAATATTATTTTAATATTCAATAGTAAGTCAAAATGACATTTAAAAATGTAATAATCAGTGCACATCCTCACTTTAGATCTACAGTTGGAGAACTGAAAATAAAAGAAAGACCATCAATCCTTTCAATTGAATGCTGTACTGAACACAATGTGTTGTGGCATGGCACACTTTGACTGTAAGGGTGTTGCTGCAATTGGAAATCTCTTCAATATGGAGGTCGGAGAGTTGCATCCAACAGCCGTTGTGAGATCAGCTCCATATGTGAATCTCAACCAATCACAGATTACTCCCATCTCCTCTCTAGCCAATCCAAAGCTAAAAATACGAACACGGACATAACAGACTAATTACAGTCGGATTAACTTCGACATGATGATGTCTTCACGGCCTCAGCGAAGATCCAACGCTATACTTTTCTCCTACGGTTTTTGACTTCACCTCCACAGAATTTGAATGTTGGTCAGGTGCTTGAAATTCAGATGAGCTCATGAGGTTTCTAAAATGCGGGTTTTACCGTCTGACTCATCGACAAGCTCCCAGTCCAACGTTTGACCTTAAAGCAAAGCACGCCGCAGCCCACAAACACATGGCCTTGAGAGACTCCTATATATTGGCTACGAAAAAGCCCACCACTAATTTAAGCCATTGAAGCCACTTTAAAGAAGGACTTATTTAACTTTGATGAAAACGGAATTGCTCTTCACAATGTGTCATTCGGTTCGGAAGTTTAACGCACTGCTAACCAAACGCTCCAATAAGGACTGTGGGATGAAGATCTTGTAGCGAGAGGATGGCTTGATTATTAAAAGGCGTAGTTTTTAAGGACTACGCCTGTATGGAGAATAAAATTTGTTTGTTACATAATAACACGTTGTCAGATTGACAGCACAAGAAGTCAAAAAGTAATTAATTATTTTATGATTGAGCAGTAGACGGTTGTCCCCATTCTACCACAAAGCAAGTTCTACAATTCAGCATAATTGAAATGTTCACACTAGATCAAAGTACTCATGGTTACACTGGTACCGGGAAACTCTACTGGAGCCCCCTGGGGCCGGGGGTATTTTTATTTTAATGTTAGACGTGCCAGCGCTGTGGCTGTCCACATTAGAATTACATTACTGCCCATGTTCTCTAGAGAGCAGTGATTCATTTCAATATCTTTAGCAGGAAGCTTAGGTAGGACACGATACTATGCAAGTAATTATGCAACGGTGCAATGCTAAGCCTCTTACACACAGCATCATTTGCAAATTCATGTAGCTCACGGCACATCTCACCCATAACAATCTGTCAGTATGATCTCATAGCACAACCAAAAACATCCTTAGTTATATCACATGTCTGTTGAATGCTTTATTCTGATTGGTTGAGAATACCGGTATGCATTTTTTTTATAAACTCACACCTGACCTGTCAAATGTCTTAAAATAACCACCTGAGCAATGTCTAATGCAGGGTTCACACCAGACGCGGTAGAGGCGGCAAGCACGAGTGATTAACATGTTAAGTCAATGCAAAGACGCGATTAGGCATCCTGCAATGCGATAGGCCGCTGAACTTCGGAGGATTTCCACGGCGCATTACCCAATCAGGACCTTGCTGTAGTAGTGACGTTATTACAGAAAGCGAGTGGAGTCTCAGCGGAGTCGCAGAAGCCCCTTCCAATGACGCAACTTTCTGTGTGAATGTCTCGAATGACATGTTTAAGCATCCAACAATGCACGAATAGCGCGTTTTTGCCACGTCTATGTGTAAATGAACCATTTGCAATATCTGGTATAAGTAAAAAAATTGACTCTGGTCCTTTAAATTATTTGAAGCACAACTCCGCTTCACGCTGTGCTGCATTACCACTTTGTGTGTGGGTTATTTTCGAATAATAATTTAACGTGGTGTTGTCAATTATTCCTTACATCTATCACACTCTTTCTTACATTACGTGACGCCTGCCTGATTCACTTCATTACAAAGCTGCAACTGATCACATTTTTTACAGTCGTTTCAAAGACAATAATTTTTAAAAATGAAACATCATAAAAAGTTTAAGGATGACATCGAAGAAATAAAATTAATTAAAAAAAGGTTAAGGCCCTTTATAACATCACTTTTATGTCTTGTTCTCTTGATGCCACATAAAACTCCATTAGCGCTTGGAATTATGGGAACGTTTTAAAGTGAGTGCAGCTTGAAATGAGGAGGGTAAAATAAGTACTCAGCATAGGCAAGAATAACAGTCTGGCCAAGCTGCTTCAGAAACATCTGTGTCTTATTACAAACATCCTACCAAAGATCCACAGACACAAGAACAACTCAGGCAAAGCTGAGCGTCAAATTCAGGTTCTGCTAAACACTTATGTTATTTTATTAGGATGGTTTTCAGGAAGCTATTCCTGGGGTGTCTGATGTTTGTTCCCTAAAACACCAAACAAAAGCACGCATCGTTTTGCCAGCTGTGAACCCTAAAAACTGAAATCGGCCACTCCTCCAAGTACATGTCCATGCGAAACAACAATACAAGCCCATGTGGAGAATGTGGGGCTTTTTACCGAAAAACAGCATAAGCATGCTATTCTTAATTTAGTTAAATAACGAACAATGCTGACTTCAAAAGATTTTTTTCTTTTTCCTCTCTCTCTCTAATTTTCTTCATTACTTGATTGGGATACGAGACCGACATGCAGACACACATAAGCACGCACATGCAAACACGAAATGACCATTAGTGTCATACCGCGGCATTTGCATGCCTAGCGTCTGACTTTAAACTCATCACGACATGGCTGGCGAGTGACAGTGCTGATCAATGTCTGTCATGGTGAGTTTATAAGTGTGGGTTACGATGGGAATGATCTAGCGTGGTGGCAGTGTGCTTGTGCGACGTGACCGGCCCGGAGCCATGCTTTTGCACCAGCTTGTCAGCTGTCCATTATCCACAGTGACAGGAGTGGCACTGAGACAGCTTTCTCGCCGATGAAAAGAAACATCATGTTCTCCCTAAGAATTTAAATGTTTTAACCAGGAATAGAAAACCAAATGTGCATTCGTAATATATGCCCTGAATTGCACTTTAAGCACTGAATGCTTAATGTGTGTTTTAAGATCATTAACAACTGTGTCAGGTCTGCATAGTGTCTCTTCACAAGAGAGACCTGTTAAAACAAAATGAAAATAAAACCCTATTTTAAATTACAAAATAACATTTTAGGCAAAAAATTAAAATGAAGGGATCCACAGGGCATCTCATGCCCAATTTTAAAACCTTTATATTTTTAAAAACACATCTCTTCCAAATATACTTGACATAGGTATTGAGCGCATTTCTTTCTCTTCTCCATTTTCAGTAAAAAAAAAGTTATTAATGCAATTATCTAATCAACCAATCACATGGCAGTTGCTTCAATGCATTTAGGGGTGTGGTCCTGGTCAAGACAATCTCCTGAACTTCAAACTGAATGTCAAAATGGAAAAGAAAGGTGATTTAAGCTATTTTGAGCGTGGCATGATTGTTGGTGCAGACGGGCCGGTCTGAGTATTTAACAATCTGCTCGGTTACTGGGATTTTCATGCGCAACCATTTCTAGGGTTTTCAAAAAATTATGTGAAAAGGGGAAAACATCCAGTATGTGGCAGTCCTGTGGGCGAAAATGTCTTGTTGATGTTAGAGGTCAGAGGAGAATGAGCCAACTGATTCAAGCTGATAGAAGAGCAACTTTGACTGAAATAACCACTCGTTACATTCGAGGTATGCAGCAAAGCATTTGTGAAGCCACAACACGCACAACCTTGAGGCGGATGGGCTACAACAGCAGAAGACCCCACTGGGTACCACTCATCTCCACTACAAATAGGAAAAAGAGGCAACAATTTGCGCAAGCTCACCAAAATTGGACAGTTGAAGACTGGAAAAATGTTGCCTGGTCTAATGAGTTTTTTTTTTCTCTAAACTGGTATTGTTTTGGAATAGTAACAAATATCTTGTTAAAGCACCTTTTGTACTATTGCCTCCCGATGACACATCGCTTTTATTGCTTCCTAATCTTTGTAAATCGCTTTGGATAAAAGCGTCTGCTAAATGCCTAAATGTAAATGTTGTATTATTCATCTTTGTACTTTGATGAAATCAATAAACTGTAGCGTGCATGCCTCCTTATGCTTGGCTGTTAGGTCCAAGGGCATATGCTTTAAGCTCAGACATTCGCAAATGATTTAAAAGCCAATTATGCAGTTGTTGCTGTTGTAATTACCCACATACAGATGATAGTTCTGTGGTCCAAGTGATCACAATCAAAGCATTTATTTCATGGAAGGCACAGGGCAACATACACTGAGGGAAAAACTGAAACATTTTTCTAAGTGGTGACAAACATCTTTATTTGACCTCTTCTCTTGTGCATCTCTTTATATACATTTTTTTTATGCAGAGGCATTATTGAAGCATAAACAAGCTGTTGTGAAAACAAGTCGCAAAGGGTTAAAGTCATCATGAAAATAAAATATAAAACTGTAATTTGTTTTGTAATATTGTGGAATTTTTTACAAATGACTTATTTGTGAATTTATTAACTTTATTTAAAAAAAAAACATGTGCCCTCAATCTTTTATCAAAAACGCAAATCTCCTCCCCTCCTCAGACGATCTCTCTTCTGGTCATATGGTATGGCAGGTGGGCGGGGTCCGGGAGAAGATCGCTGCAATTAGCAATTAGCAACACGACCCAACTTCAAATGATCCAATCAGATCTCGATGGACAAATTCAAATCCAGCCCTGCCTTTTTTCATTTCAGAAACCGGTTTCACTCGGATATACGTCACCACGTAGAAAATAAGGCAATCGCTACTTCCGTTTTATGGCGACATTAAATGCAAAATGGTGCATTTGTGACATTTTGCTTTAAAGAGACACTCCACTTTTTTAAAATATGCTAATTTTCTAACTCCCCTAGAGTAAAATATTTGATTTTTGCCGTTTTGGAGTCCATTCAGCTGATCTCCGGGTCTGGCGCTATCACTTTTAGCATAGCTTAGCATAATCCATTGAATCTGATTAGACCATTAGCATCGCACAAATAAATCACCAAAGAGTTTCAATATTTTTCCTATTTAAATCTTGACTCTTCTGTAGTTACATTGTGTACTAAGACCGACAGAAAATTAAAAGTTGCGATTTTCTAGGCAGATATGGCTGAAACTATACTCTCAAACTTGCGTAATAATCTAGGACTTTGCAGCTGTAACATGGCTGCAGGAAGCGTAATGATATTACGCAGCAGCCGAAAATAGTCCCCTTAGTATCTTTCAATGACAGGCAAATTAATATATTTTTAAAAAAGTGGAGTGTACCTTTAAGGTCACCTATACTGTATGTTATCTCTTTAAAGTTGACAAAATTATATATTAGCAGTGGTCATGAGGCTACAATTACAATTACAATGTAAATATCTTACAGCCCTTAAAACATAAGATATTTACATGATTCCTAGTACGCAAAATGATAATTTCGACAAACCATTATGTTCTTCTGTGTAATATATTACTGGCTTTTAATGTGGTATTTTCGTTTCTTAAATATCAGAAATGTTTACAGGCTTGTAATAGTTTTGTATCCCTCGCAAGAAAACTCAAATGTGCCAAAAAATTGGTAATTGGATCATTTTCGTAATCTGTAAATCCATGTTACGAATAAATCTCTCAAACTTTTTTTAAACAACTACTGTAATTTATAAAGCTGTAACATATAAAATAAAATCTGCAACAGGGCTCAACCAAGTGGAACCAACCAAACATGTTGGCAGAGCACAACTGTACTGCCTCTCTTTGTTGGAAGTGGACTAACAATATTGATAACTCATCCAGTACCAATTTTTGTCCGAACAAATACCCCTAAAGTCAGATAGGCCCTGGAATACCTGTGTAGATTACTGTGTCTGTGTTTTCTTAATGTGGCTCCACCAGCTAACAAGAACACCCATGGTGCGTAAAAGACGCTTGAAGAAGCCCTTTCTCTGTTCGAGCTGCTCCTGTGAAGTGACATTTACCTAATTCAGCTCTAAACCTCATTGTAATTAACGGGCGGCTGATAGTGATGTAAGCTGACTCACTCGGGCAGCGGCACAAAACTAGTTCTCACACACCACAGTACACGCTTAGTCCAGAATGCAGGAGCTGGAAGGCTGCAGCACGCTCCAATAAACAGCCGCGTTTGCTACTTGCCCGCGCCACGTTCTTGCGCCTCGCTTCACCCCCTCCGAACACCGGGGTCGAGCCTTAATGGACACTTTCTTTTCGGCTGTTGGTGACTTTTTCCAACTGCAACTGCCAGGAGACAAGCTCCGTAATTACATCTGGGGCTCCGGGGAGAAGTGACGTGTGGGGTGTCCGACTTGTTCGAGCTCGACAATGGATTAGACCAAATCAGTGAAGTCTGGACAAAGAAACACACTAAGGCCTACACACAAAAGGGTGCGCGAGTTATAGTTTCATGCCGTCAGCAAAATGGATGCCAAAAGCAAGAGAACCAATTAGGAGTTGACTGCAAGGCTTTCCTGTGACCTGATTTCTTTCCTTTCTAAAGCACAAATACTATAATGTGGCACTATTGTACGGAGCCATAGAAAGCCACTGGTAAAACATGTTAGGTGTGTGGGTCTTTCTCTGAACGTTACACATGCTCCACATATCATACTATTCAATTTTACCAGAGCTGCAGTCGGCTGATGTAAATGGGTGAGCTCAGCATTTGGATGTCATCTTTGGGGTGCAACCTGCGTCTTTTCATGCCACCATTATATGGCTTTCAATGTAAGCTGACACAGGGTACCACAGTGTGAAACCAAAGTGAATTGAGCCAGTGACTTAGGTCAAAAGAAATATATTGTGGACGCAGAGCTTAATGGAGATGTTGTGTGGAAGGTTTTCTGTTAAAAGGGTCACTTGGAGTAAAGCTGGGAGTTTGTTGAAATGAAAAAACCTGTTGGGAAACAGGATGTGAGAGGTTAATTGGTACCCTGTGTGAAAGCTGTTAACAACTGAAAAAGAGGAACACCCATGATGCACTGGGACGTTTCAACAGTGCCATGAGAAATAAACGAGTGAAGGGAATATTTCCTTTGGCCTCAGCATCATCCTTTCCAAACAATATCTGTCACGCCTGTAAGCTGGACCGCGTTAACATCGTCTTGCCGCACCTCGCCGATTCATGCTGTTGGAGAATTCACACATTTACTCATGTGGAGACACACAATCGCATATAAATGGGCAGCACCTCTTGTGGTTACACGCTGGTTCCATAAAGAGGTGATGAGACAGGAGACGGTGATGCAGAAAAGCAGCCAACATAAAGGCCTGGTTAATCCAGAGGCCGTCATCAGCCTGAGGCCACGGCAGGCATCTTAATCACCACTTTAATGGCACACAGAGTCTTTCTTATTTCCAAGCAGCGTGCCTCAGGTCATCTCACCCATTCAGCTACAATCAGTGTACCACTTTCAGCCACTGAACAATGGCCAATAACAAAAAACATCTTATTCTACATTTCACTGATCCATCATTTAGGCAAACATTTAGACAGGTCTCCTTGCTGCTACACCGATTTAAAGCTAAAAATAAAACAAGCTTCTTTAAGTCAGGTGACAGCCCAAAAGAGGCACCCGGTCCTACCTTACTATGCTTTGAAAATGTGCAGTGCTCACTCAAAAGACAGCTTGTTCGGTCAAATTATATGCTTCTTGCGCTGTGTGTCGCCATGGACGACAGCACATCATCTCATCTTGCATTGCGCCTGCTGTAGCGCAGCTCTAGAGTAACAAGGTGTTTCGCACAAGTGACAACACTTAAGCCTTTTACCCTTTTACTCTGGAAACAGCCCTGCTGCAGTTTTACTCGAGTATAGGTCCGCACCTGACAAAGGCAATGATGCATGAGCAATGGTGTCATTGCTTTCTCTTATATAATATACTGGATTAAATGAGATACTGCTCAAAGGTTTAGGGTCACTTACTTATTCTACGTTTTTTTTCCTCCAAATTTTAAAATAATAGTAAACTCATTGAAAGTAAAGAATAACACATACTATGATGAATCATAACAACATTTGAGCATATTCAACATCATGGAATCAAACCTTTGCCAAGAATTTGCACAAATGTACTTCTGGCATTTATTCAACTAGGGTTATAAAAGCGTAAGTCATTCATTTCAAAAACACATTTTATGTAAATGTTTAGTTTTGTAATAAAATAATTTGATATGCTGGCACAATTTATTTTTTCATTTCGTAAAAAACTCATTTCAAACATTTAAGTATGCTGTGAGGTCAAAAGGTTTTAAAGATCATGAGATACACTGCAGTCAGCTTTTAAATGATAGTGTGTCTGAACATTTACATGCAACCAAATAATCCGCTTATAATTGTATTGATGGCTCAATCGGATTGAAAAACCTTCATGCAAACACCTTAATCATTACAATTGAGGTCGATTGCTGGAAAATTTTGATCGTATTGAAAGATGTGGTGTAGTCTGATTTGTGATCTGATCATCAGGATAAGAACATGTAAACGCATGAATCGTTGTATTTTCTCAATCAGATGCAAAAATACCTTGTGCGCAGAAGAATTGTGCTTAAGTTCATGTCTTATATTTACCTCATATTTACATGATTCTCGTCACAGAAACAATGGCAACACACATTATAAAGGTAATGGGGTCACTGTGTGCATGCAGCGTTGCCAAGTCTTCTGCTTTTTATCGAGTTCAGATTTGGGCTACTGTTTAAACTGTTTCCACAAGTTGTTTTCTTCTGTGGGTTAAAGATGAAAGAATTTTGTTCATTAGTCATTGGGATGTTTTTGTGCTAGTTTTAAATGTCCATTGGGATGATTTTGATATCTGGCAACCATGGCAACCATGCGTAGGGATGGAACAGTATGAAAATTTCATATCATGATTATAGTGACCAAAGTTATCACTAGGGCTGTGTATCGCCAACAATTTCCCGATACGATACGTATCCCGATACAAGACAATTTTGAATTACATTTTTGTTCAGAATTAAGTAACATTATTACTATTATTGTTTAATGTACATTGAATAAGCAGTGTTGTAACAGTTGTCTTTTTGCCATTCATTTATTAGCTTTTGGTGTAACTCTTAGAAATTCTTAAAATCTCAGAGTTAATACTTAACTTATGTTTTTTTTTTAAACAGTTTTACAAAGAAAAAGTGTCTTACTCTAGGCATTATATTTGTCTCTCATTTCGTTATTGTATATCTATGAATATATGTGTAAACATGCAGTCAGACTTAATATTATATAATAGAAATCAGATTATTACTGTGACAGCTATAGTTTGAACAGCTATACTAGAGCTCTTCTCTAGTACATCTAGAGAAGAGCTCTGTATCTCTTCTCTAGATGTACACTTTTCACATGCAAATCTTTGTCGTGTTTCTTCTCTAATGCGTTAGTACTGTTTTATAAGAGATATTAAGTATAGGCTAAGATATCTGCGCTTTCATACTGAATTGATTTTAAATACGCGAGCGAGAGAGAGAGAGAGCGAGAGAGAGAGAGAGAGGGAGAGAGAGAACGCGCCTCGCAGCAACGTGCACCAGCGAGACAGACACGTAAACTGAAAGGTACCCCGCTACCTTTAACTCTACGTACTCCGCGGGACACATGCGTCCTTTCCATATGGATCACGCATCAGCAGCGATTGGTCACGTTACTTTAAAAAGTGCATCCGAATCGATACGGAAGATGCTGTATCGATGCGCGCATCGTCAGGTGTCCACGACGATGTATCGTCGTATCGATATTTTGAACACAGCACTAGTTATCACGATTATCAATATTATCATGGTTTTGTTAAAATGAGATGGAAATGTTAAAAAAAAACTGATACACACACTGAAAACATTTGAACAAGTTTTATTTTGAAAATCACAATTTAATGTCCCTGAAACAAATCTGTCTAATAAGTTTACTGTGAATGAATGTAATACATTATCTCTTAAATGCCTTCTTGTGCAAAAAACGATGTTGCATGAGCGCGCCTGCGTCAAACTGATTCTGGCTGGACAGGATTTACCACGAGTTTTCAAAATCACGGTAATCAAACACTATTGTAATGATACTGTTATTTAATTTTAAACTATAATACTAACCATCATTTTATCGTGGTTAATCGCGAAACTGGTAATCGCCCCAGCGCTTGGGCAGACTTTTGGTTCATATTATATAGAATGCACACGTAAATGCAAATTTTTTTATCCAGATTGCAATGTTTTGGGTGCATGTAAACTGTATTGTCGTAACCTGCAATCGGATTAAATTCGGATTGACAATTTTTTTAAATTTAGCTAGTGACAGCTTCAAATAGCTTACATTAATTCATAAATGCATAGCATCCATAGCACAAGTAAATAAAGAAACAGAGAAAATATTGGTGGATTAAGTGTTTAACATCTGGCAGCCTATGGCTTATCTTATCTGAAGTAGGGTTGCATAACAATTAATCGCGATTAATCTATTGCAGAATAAAGGTTTTTGTTTACATCATATATGTGTGTGTATTGTGTATAATAACTTTGTATAAATAAAAACACACACATGCATGCATATATTTAAGAAATGTTTACATGTGTATATACATTTGTATATTCATGTATAATTTATATAAATATAAATACTTATTTTTTCTTACAATTATACATGCATGTGTGCATATTTATATACATAATTATAATTCACAGTTCACACAAATATATGACGCAAACAAAAACCTTCAATCTGTAACAGATTTATTGCGATTTATCATTATGCAAATAAAATCTAAGGAGAAATTAAAAAATATGACAATCATCAATTTTTAAAGGGAAGCTGGACATGTAAACTAAAAGTTATGTTGTGGTCTTGATATCCAAAAAACAACTGTCGATCTTAAATGACAGTTGTCACACGGTCAAAGCACAACTATTAAAAAACTTGCATTATTAACATGTACAATCTCGTTGCATCCGATGTTGTGGCACCAGTTCCAATATTAGTTACACATGAAATATAAATTCTAATATTACCAGTAATGCCAGACTTAGTACTGTTGCTAAGTGCATCAAAGTTCAAAGGTTGCACCCTGAGTGAGAGGCGAATGTCAGAATTGAAAATAAGCACATTGTAGTTCTGAATAAATTCAATTGGACAGAAAAGCTTGCTACCTTTGGTTTAACTTGACACAAATCTCCCACCGACAACAGTATTAAGCAGCTACTGCTCCCATCTCATTACATAACAATGGCAGAACCTCCACAAGGTCAAAACAAACACAGAGGATGTGGCAGCACATTCACACACAAACTAGAGTGGCAACAACCCAGAAAGAAAAGGTATTTTGATATTAGCTTTTTTTGCTTTTGACCCCCTGACCTTTACGCTGCAAGCACTGTGCTTTTGAAGACATCTCAAACGGTTTAAAATTGTGTGTCTGTGTCTCTTTTTCACACCGTCCCTCCCTTTCCCGTCGCTCATCTGCCACAAGCTAAATGATCCTTTCATTTCCTGCCGGGCCACTGGGCCCTGAGGTGCCGGCTACGCTCGGACTCAGCGGCTCTGCTCCCATGTGAAATTCACTGCTCTTCTTCTTATTGGCTGATCTACTATCATAACAGAGCTTACCATGGCACTTCCTGTCTGGGACAGGATCGCGTGAGTTATGCCACGTCTCACCAGACACATTCGGTTATGTGAGAAGAATAAGTGGCTGAATGTCCAGAAGACAAACTTGCCCCTGTAATTAAGTAAAAAAATGAACATACCCAGATCTGTGTAGCTACAAAAAGACCAACAATAAAAAGGAAAAGACAAATATGTTAAACACATACACGCACAGGTCCACAGTCCTCCTCATGCCCAGTCCACAGAGACCTGACTCCGGAACTGACTTAGGAAGTAACTTAATGGTTACCAAACCTTTTGGGGGACTGGGCGAGCGGCGCAGGGCTAAACATGTGTTTAGAGCAGACAACATCAGCAATCACCACTTGACCTCTCAGCAGAGAAAGGGTCACATACCGCACCCCCTTTTAAAAGCGCTGAAGGAAAAAACGAAAAATGTTTAACAGATAATATAATCAAGTGAAAGCACTAGCCTGTTGTGAGGGGACTGTGAGCATGCTGACTTCCATATGTCTATAATGCACAGAGCGCCGTCAAAAGGCCCCACTGGGGATTTCGCAAAACTCAAAGGGGAAAAAAAACACACGTGCACATGCACACCCCAACACATGTAGTCATCCTTTACACAGCAAAAATGCAATTCCTTGCAGCTGTCAAGAGAAAAATGGAGATCTTCAGAAGAAACTACAACTAACTTTCTGAGGAAACAATGAAAGTGGAGCAAACCCGTCTATCATGATGACATGATGAGTGTTGCTATGTAGTTGCTAAGGGATAGTTCACCCAAACATAAATGAGCACACAGCTGAAGATACCCATTGACTCCCATAGTATTTGTTTTTCCTACTATGGGAATCAATAGGTGCACTGCAAAAAATGCATTTCTTACTTAGAAAATAAACCTAGTTTTAGACAAAAAAAATTGTGCTTAAAAAATCAGCCAATGGGGTTAGAAAAAATCCTAAACTTTTTCTTAAATACTTAAAAAATTCTTGCCCCATTTTCTGATGTTTTTGCTTATTTTTAACACAAATTCACTTAAAGATGACCTATTTTGTTGCTAAAAAATGCTATTTCGTGTATTTGGAATAGTACAATGTGTTTGTGTCGTTTATGGTTATTTTTTTTCTTTATTTTCCACAAATCGCAAATTTTTGTAGCTCCTGATTTAACTCTCTTCCTGAAACTCATCGATTTGAAAAGCGCTGTCCCTGATTGGCCAGCTAATCTGTATGTTGTGATTGGCCTGAATACCTCTGACGTCAGCCAGAAATGTGACGCTCCTTACAATGTTTGAAAGACTCGGTCACAATGCAATGCTAACAGGAGTTGACTTACAGGCAGTGAGTCCAAGTGGGAGGAATTATGATAATGTCGGTCTTGTCTACATCACCAATCCCAGGAAGTAAACTGTTGCCTACAATCCGTGTGTTTGTTGTAGTCCAAGAAAAGAGTTTACTTTTTTTGCAGTGTACCATCAACTGTGTGGCTAACATCATTTATTAAAATATCTTTAGTGTTCAACAGAATAAAGAAACTCATACATGTTTGAAACAGCATGAGGTTGAGAAAATGACGTCACAATTTTCATTCTTGGGTGAACTTTCCCTTTAAAGCCTGTTGTCATGCTTTTGAAAATGTTGTAGATGGTTTCTATAGTGTTTAGGGGTGTAACGGTACGTGTATTCGAACCGGACCGTTTCGGTTCAGGGCTTTCGGCACGGTCCACACGTGCACCGAAAGGCCGAATGCATTTTGTGTGCGCCTGTGCGGAACATAATACGTGCGTTTCCGCACGAACATATTAAGTGGCGGAAGTCTCCGCGTTCAGCGCAAGTCTTCTGTCAAACATATAACATAATTCGGCCCGCTGAAAGATTTTTATTTACTTAGTTGTATATCCGTTTGATTATTAATGTAAACGTTTACGTGTCGTATCTAAAAGCGCATGTTAAACGCGTGTCAACGCGCTGCTTTGTTCTTTCAATGCGTGAGAGGATGCACGTCTTTCGTTGCTACGCATTCATGAGACGCACTTTCTGTGACAGCGAGAATAAGGAATGCGTGATCAGATTTTTCATCTGCACCTCACATCAATCACATCATTGTCACAATGCGATCAGCTGGTCGGGACAGAGAAGAGCTGTAACCTGGGCTTACTCAGCTGTTACTCAGCTGCGGAGGGGTTCGTTACAGCTTACATTGACGACACAAGCAAAGATTAGGAGAAACATGCAAAAGATCAAAGATGGCTATGTATGCAACTCACTAATCTCAAAATGAGTGTATAATAAGTATATCATCATGTTGCTTGCTATGCAGTTACACATAGAGCAGTAATATTATTTTTATACAGAGATGGTACATAGCCAATTCAATACTGTGAGTTAAACAATCCAAAATAAATCAAAACAGAACATTTTTGGTGGCAAAAATGTAGGCTAATAGTTCATAAATGTATTCAGGAATTGAATTTGTTAGTTCAAGGTTTTAGTAGAAAAAGTTTAAGAGAAGGGTAAGAAAAGAGTTACCTTCTGTTATAAAATAATGTAAAAAAGAACTTTGCAGTAGTATTTTATTTATATTTTTTTCATTTTATATATATTTTATATGTTATATTTTAATAAAAAGTGTTTAAAAAAGTGTAAACAAATTGTAAAAAAAAGTTTATAGTAATAAACAACCTGCAGTTTAATGTTTGCATTTCTCCCTTACTGTACCGAAAATGAACCGAACCGTGGCTTCAAAACCGGGGTTTGCACCGAACCGTGATTTTTGCGTACCGTTACACCCCTAATAGTGTTGCTTGGTGGTCCAAAAGACCCTATCCTATCCAAGTCCTCAGACTCATGTTCCCCCCTAGCATTTGGGGGTTTGATCTTTATATCTCTGACCCAAAGCATAAACAAGTGTAATAGTGATGCTTGTTTCAGCAAGCAGCACAAATTGCTTGTGCCTGTGTTTTCAAATGTGTTGTGTGAATGAAAAAATCAAACAAAAGTGAAGTCATTCTTTAAGTATCCCTCCATTTCCTCAGCCATTACAGTAAGTGACCCAACACCTCTGGCTCCCCTGGGCTCATTTATAGCAAATGAATCAGAAATCTGAGAAAACTATGCCCAGTATCCCTAACTGCTTCACATTAGGACTACAGAGCGCTCTTATATACCCAACTGCAGCCTGATTTAAAAGAGAGGAGAAATACAAAGAGCTGGAAACCGTGTGATCTGAGGTACTATACAGAAGACAGGCAAGAAACGTTCACACAAGACACATTTTTTACCATCAGCCTTGTTAAAAGCTTTAACAGCCCAATGGTCCAGATCTTAAATTCTTTGTTTCCAGACAGCGGGTTGTGGTGTTCTGGATATATACAACTGAAGTTTTATTATGAATGGAGAGGAAAAGGAAACAAAAACAATGTGAGAAAGTACCTATTATATGACATAATATGAGGCAATAAGAGAGCAAAAACTGGTGGGAGGACAAAATGCAACTTCAAATACCTTTGCGGGCACAGTTTCATTTCATTGAGCGAGGGTCTGGGACACAGAGCTCAGGTTTCCCTGCAGACTGCATTAAAATGCCAGAGGGGTTAAAAGTGGGTCCAATTGGGTGCAAGACGCCAAAATAAAAGAATTAGCGGCGTGCTCTGTTTACATCTGCGAAGAGGCTGGGGTGACGGAGCTCAGCATGATGTGTCTCAGACACAACGATTGAAAGCCAGAGGGAGGAAGAGCGAGAAGTAGCGCTCTTTAAAGGCCACATTTCCAGAGTTTTCTTAGGGAGTATTGCCAACCTCCTGAAGAAAATGCATCTGCCAAGAAAGCGGTGACAGAGCCGTGTAAAAATGCCACAGCTAGGAAAGGAGGTTAATGGGTGGAAAGAGAGAGAGAGGGGCATTGTGCAGTGTGTTAAAGGTTAGAAGAATACTCATTCTTTTGAAATTGGTAAAAAAAGCTACATAAACATTCTGCCGGATGTAATTTCGAGTGCACGGACACATTTCCCAGTAGAAATCATCAGCGAGAAGGAAATCGTTTAGTCTCCTTAAGTGCCAAATTGTATCCTGATTTTCCTTCCCCAGCTGTCTGAGCAGAGCTGGAGGGTGGACCGCTGACGTTTCTCACCCCTAGACAAAAAAAACACTTTTAGACACGTAATCCCACTGTGGCTTGACTTTCTATAGATTATGAGACACGGCATGTTCGGCGACCACGTGAGAGATATACATAGTCATCCCTATAGTAGTAAGACAAAAAAACAAGAGTTTTTGGTGTTAACATGAGTGAAGGAGATAGGGGTGGAAGAGAATGGAGAGGAACATGTGGAGCTAATTTATTAAAATGACTCAAAATGCTTGCCGCTTAATTCAAGTCATTGTGTTTATTAGAATTCACAACAAAGCCTCGCTGGAAATATTTCCTGGGGTCAAAGAAAGACGTTGTCGGCAGGCGTTTTCCTTGATCAGAGTGACTGTGCTGCACAAGAACAAATGAATGCACAAATAGAGCTTCAAACCGAAAACACTGCGGGCAGGACGATGGTTTGCTGGTAGAAATTGAAAGAGAATCATTTATACATACTTGTAGCTTGAGTCACAATTGTTTTGGCGTCATTTGCTCACAGTCTCTTGTTGTTTCCTTATTTCTGTTTTCTGATTGGCTCAGAGGCTTGGTGTTGTATTTAGTCCAACTAATTTACTGGATTATGTTCCGCTTACCACTCAGCCAAGTTTGGGGCGACAGAAGCGCGGAGAGACACTTGGTGCCCAGGGCTTTGGACTCAGGCTGGTATAGTTACTGTTTCTCCCAACTAGTCAAGACAATCAACACCTATAATGCAACCTTGCATTATACTTCTCACTTATTTGTACAATGCATGTTTTACTGTATATTTGTAAGCAGGTCTCTACTTTCTCCAGCTCATAACTTTTAAATAAATTCATAAAATATTTTATTTACATTATCAATAAAACATCACTTGATGTCACTTGAAATGCGTCACTTGATTCTAAAATGCTTTTTTTCCTGATTAAATGTAAACAATTAATTTAGCCAATTAAAGGATTAGTCAATTTTCTTAAAAAAAAATCCAGATAATCACTCACCACCATGTCATCCAAAATGTTGATGTCTTTCTTTGTTCAGTCGAGAAGAAATTATGTTTTTTGAGGAAAACATTCCAGGATTTTTCTCATTTTAATGGACTTTAATGGCCCCCAACACTTACAGTTAACTCAACACGTAACAGTTTTTTTCAACGAAGTTTCCAAGGACTCTAAACGATCCCAAACGAGGCATAAGGGTCTTATCTAGCGAAAACGATTGTCATTTTTAACAAGAAAAATAAAAAATATGCACTTTTAAACCACAACTTCTCGTCTATCTCCGGTCCTGTGACGCACCAGCGCGACCTCACGCAATACGTCATCATGTCAAGAGGTCACGGATGACGTATGCGAAACTACGCCCCAGTGTTTAAAACTGTGGAGAAAGAGGACCGTTTCGACGTTGTTGTATGTGGAATGATATTAATTAATGTCTTTGTGTCAGTTTATTATTTAAAATGGTCCGCAAATGTGCTTCACAGGACCGGAGATAGACGAGAAGTTGAGGTTTAAAAATGCATATTTTTTATTTTTCTTGTTAAAAATGACAATCGCTTCACTAGATAAGAACCTTATGCCTCGTTTGGGATCGTTTAGAGTCCTTTGAAACTCCGTTGAAAAAAACTGTTAAGTGTTAAGTGAAGTGTTAAGTGTTGGGGTCCATTAAAGTCCATTAAAATGAGAAAAATCCTGAAATGTTTTCCTCTAAAAACATAAATTCTTCTCGACTGAACAAAGAAAGACATCAACATTTTGGATGACATGGTGGTGAGTAAATTATCTGTTTTTTTTAAAGAAAATTGACTAATCCTTTAAATTAATTTAAAAATAAATATATATGAAAAACTTGAACAGTGCACAATGAAAGCAAAATTGAATGTAATCTAATCTAAATGAACCGCACGAGAGTGCTCGCACATTTGCATTGCCTGTGGGTCCACATTAATGCTCGTGCACTCCAGTTGTGCACAAGAAAGCGGCCTGAGACCTATAGTGGGTGCGAGGGGGGTTCAAGCATAACTTCAAAGGCATTGTTTGTACAGGAGTGGAGTACACAGTCCAGACCGAGTGTTGACTGCTAAACCATTTCCACAAGTCAGGCAAAAGAAAGCGTGCACTACCTTCTCAAGGCTTCCAAAAATAACTGAGGTGACTCCAACCTGCCAGCCAGCTTTTCTTGACGGGACTGTAATTAATATGACAAGTCTATCCAGTGCAGAATAAATTATTCTGTACGCCTGACCACCGCTTACATGCGAGCAGTTTGGGGAGTTCATTGGAAACACATGTTTCTGGGAAAGGCCGCTTTGCGTGTTTCGGCGCTCCTGAATACATTTCCGCTCCCATGTGACTGCGTTACGGCTGGCAGTTAAACGCAACAGAATGGGTTCAATGCTGGCTTTTAAGGAGAGAGGTGCATTTGGATAAACCGCAGTGGATGTCAATCAGCAGGGAGCCACTGTGGAGGGCCAGCAATAGCGTCCCGGTCTCATCCTGGTGAGCAGACAGTTCACAGTGATGTGCGCAGGAATTCTGAGAGCAGGGGCCTAGCTGGCAAAGAGCCCTTTGGCCCGAGGAGGGACACATTTTGAGTTCATTTGAATGGCGTTACGCACGGGGGCGCATGGAAGGGAGGACAGTCCACATGCGGAGTCTGTTCGGAGAGCCTGAGGAATATTAATGAAAGCATTTTTCATATTTTCACACAAACTCACATTCTGTAGGCCTCTGAAACAAGAAAGGGAGGGAGTGGGGAAAGAAATCCATTAGAATGATCTGGAAATGATACTTTCCAGCCCTGTGCTGAGACAATGAGGTATAAATTACTGTGATAAGATCTGGGCAAAGTTCAAATCAAGCGAGATTTTCACATCTGGTCCTGTGCTCTTGTCGTCAAATTAATGGATTCTTCTAAAGCCGCGCGGAGCAAGAATGTGATAACTCGTGCTTCCTGTTCTACTGATAACATTCCCGGGGGAAAGGGAGGCACGGAGTCTTCTGAAGTCTACACGGCAGTGGACAGCGAACCTCACGCACTTACTTCTGTAGCTGCACAAACCAACGCTGACATGTAAATGTGTCAAACAAATCGACTTTAATTCAGACCACAAAAAAGGGAAAAAGAACACAGAAAAAGCTCAGTCTAAGAAAACTGTCAAGACCTTTTTGATGCTCCAAAGCAACTTCTCCGGCTTGCACGGCCTGCCAAAACAGATTGTGAGGGAAATGTGCGAGGTGTGCGCTTTTTGCCTTGCATGCGCTCTCTGCTGATGATGCCAGCGCACCTCAGCACAGTGAGACCAACACAGAACTGACATATGTAAAAAGAGGAATAGAGAGAAAGGACAGAGTACATAATAAACAGCATGTTTACATTTTCTGAAGAAATGTGCCGCTTGCCCATGCAATACTCACTACCACAATAGAGACTCTTATTATTACCTGAAGTAAATTAAAAAGTATCGCCAAGCCTCCAAGATATTTAACATTTGCGTTTATTTATTTAGCAGAGGCTTTTACAAAAGGAACTTACAGTTTAGGACTACAGCAAGCGATTCATCTTAAAAAGGTGGTAAGTCCCAGTAATACACTATGTGCGACTGAAACCTCCTTATTTTGGTCCTCATGGGCCAGGCGAGAAACACTTACAATGAATATCACACCACTCCTCAACAAGCTGCACGCTGTGAGGTATAATAGTCATTGAGGTTTGCAATAGTTTCTTTTTTTGCATGATCAACAGTTACAGTGGCAGTAAACAATAACGCTTAAAAACCACTAATGCATCTCTGTAACTCAAATGGCAGAGCATTAAAAGTTGTGTAGCGTAAAAGTTGTGGGTTTGATTTTCAGTGAACTCACAAACTGATCAAATGTGCACCTTGAATGTACTGTAAGTCGCTTAAGATAAACATCTCCCAAATGCAAAAAATGTAAATTTAGTTGCCTAAGCTGCATGTTTCTCAGGGTTAACTGGCAAAGTCCAGCCCAGACATTTCAAACGTTCCTGGCTGATTGGAAACACGCAGGGGTAAATGACCAGACGTTTATTTTCAGGTGAGGAGAGAGAGAGAGAGAGGCTCCTCACCTCTTTCTCTGTCTTCTGGATATCGTTTCCAGGAAGGCCCGCCGGCCGGGGTTAATCTACGGCGCTAAATGAATAAACAAAGGATGGCTCTGTGGGCAGGTGAGCTGAAATCATCTTCCCACACAGAAACTCATCTGCACAGGAAATGACCCGCAGCACCTCACCTCCACACCTGGAGAGAGGAGGGGCCGACCAGGACAATCTGACCATGTCACATTACCTCACCTCCAGAAGAGGAACTCTCCTCTCACATCTGTCAACAGCCCTCCAGTCATCCTTCAACAGCAGCTCATTCCAGCAGCGCGCGCGCACACACACACACACACACACACACACACACACACACACACACACACACACACACACACACACACACACACACACACAAGAGAACATGCCCACTCTAGATCAAAATTGGGTCAATATCAGATTCAATATGCAACTGAAATGATCCTAATCCTGTTACACAGATAAAGCAAAAATTACTTTACAAAAAGGTTCAACACTTTAATTTAAGCTGAAGTATTAGGTTTCATAAACTAACAATCATTTTCTTTTAACTCCTTAAAGTTCTGATGTACCTGGGAGAACTGATGCTAAAGTATACAACCTTGCGTTATTATTGCAGAACGTAAATAATATACAGGGTTCCCACACCTTAGTTAACTCCAAATTCAAGGAGCTTTCAAGGACTTTCCAGGTCCAATAACCTCAAATTCAAGGACTAAATGTGGGGACACATTTCAAGTAAGAGCAAGGTTACATCGTGTTACCTTTTAAAATACATTGCTACAGTTCTCTTTCGAGGGAATAAATATTGCCAAAGACGGCGTTACAGGGACGCAGGAAATATGGCAAGGGAGACGCAGCGTCTCATTCCCTTCTCAGGGAACAACAGTTACATACGTAACCCGAGACTTTTTCATGTGTCAAACACAACTATGCAAAAAGCATTTTGGTATAAATCAACATTCGCAAACAGAAGATATAAGCATTTAAAGCGAACAGTTTAGCACGTGTGCTTAAAAAGTCTAGAACTATTATCCTACATAACACAGGGAATAATATGGATTTTTTTCCAGAAAACTTCTTGCATTAAATAGATTCAAGCACTTTCAATGCCCTGTATCCATGTATGTATATTTTCAAAAACTTCCTAGGGCCTCGAATTTTCCCCCCAGATTCACAAGCTTTCAAGGATTTCAAGAACCGGTGGGAACCCTGAATATAAATAAATATGAACTATATAATTTGCACTTGACTAATGTAATAGTATACATTCTTGAAATATACCGTATAGAATGCTGAATACAACTTCTAATAATGACCAATCTAAAAAATATTATGAAAGTATTATAAGTTTACGTTAGCTATCATGTTAACTAATGCTGGATTATACAAGCTTGCGATAAATCTATAAATGTTATTATTGGGCAACGTGAGAAATGTACACAAACATTAACTACATCACATTTTGTGTTAACTAATGCTAAATTATACAACCCTAAAATAAATCTATAAATGTTATTATTGCAGAACGTAAGAGATTTAACAAACATGAACACATGCACTTGACTAATGAAATAGTATACATTCTTGCAACGTACAGTATATAATGCTTAATACAACTTTTAATAATAAACAATATAAAAAAAGTAAAAGTATTATTAGTTTATGTTAGCTATCATGGTAACTAATGTTAGATTATACAAGCTTGCGATAAATCCATAAACATTATTATTGGGCAACGTGAGAAATATACACAAACATTAACTAATGCTAAATTATACAACCTTGTGATAAATCTATAAACATTATTATTGGGCAACGTGAGAAATATACACAAACATTAACTAATGCTAAATTATACAACCTTGTGATAAATCTATAAACATTATTATTGCGGACCGTGATAAATCTAAACAAACATTAACTACGCCGCATGCACACACACTTGGACTCTTAAAAACATGCAAAACAAATGCGACAGACTTGCTGTCTCCCATCTGGAGAGCAGCGATGAAGAACTGGGCTTTGATGGAAAGCTTTCTCAATTTTCATCCTCTATTCATTTTTAACAGCTCTCTCTGCTCGCAGCCGAGCGCTCGGCGTAACGAAAATGAAGTGGCGTACATCAGGCGCCGGCTCTGAGGTGTAAAAAATACCATTGCAGCTGCCCGATCAATACATTATGGAGTGAGAGTGCATGCTGGGAGAAGATAATGCAGCTTAGTGTGGAGACGTTGTCAGAGTTCATTAACGTCTGGAGGGGTGTGCTGGGAGCGACGGGCATATGTTGAGTCGCTGCGGCCCACACTTCAGAGCAGAGAGCTTTTGTTCTTAGCTTTTAATTGTGGCCCCACCTTGGAGATAGTCTGTCACTCTGAGACCCCTGTCAGAACCCACTTATACGTTCGGATGTGGCAGGCAGGGACAGTGGGACCAAATCTACGACTTGTGCTGTACAGTGGCTGTCAGGCGGGCACACACACACGTACGCGCGCAACAACAAAAATACACAGCGGGGAAGATGGAGACAGAACACACTGCGCCTCAAGCAAGTATGTACTTTCACTGGCTGAGGCGTCCTAACTGCTGTGAGAGGAATGGGAAGCATTTTAGGACCATGAGACATACAGGGTCTGAAATTACCTTTTTGTCACACCGGCAAGGTATGAAAAGTGGGAACATTTAGTAGCCATAACATTTCACCTAATTTATTTTTGTATATATTACATAAGCGCATGCTGACTTTAGGCATCCTATATAAACACACCCTACATAAACACGAAGTAAAAGTTTTTAGAAGACACACGAGTTAAGCATCGAGCATTGATTTGAATCATTCAACCAGCTCGTGTTAAAAAAAATTATTTTTCGAGTTTGCAATATATATAAAGAAATAAACATCAGCCAAATTACATTTGATGTTAGATTGAAAAACTGCATTTATGGTGGGATGGGTCCATATCTCACTGCTGTTTGCCATGATGGCTTTAAGGATCCTAATGGCACATGAATGGCCAAAGTCTGCACATCACCTCATCAAACTCCAACATCTCACCCCACTTGACCAGATGTGCCCCAATAATGCCACACAAAAAACCACAAACACAATGTTCAAGCAAACAAAAGTGGCTGGAAACCATCCAAAAGACTCTTAAATCACAACTCAGATACACAGTCATTTATGGAGGATGAGGAGGGGGTTCATATGTGGACTGTATGGTCGCTCACAGCAGAAATAAAAGCTTTGAGAGAGTACACAGCAGATGCCTGACACATTGGTGTCCATTCGGTTGCTTTCACGAGCAGCTGCTCCTGCCTCTGGCATTACACACACACACAAACACACACATACACGCAAAGATGCCCTCAAATCGCACTTATAGTAGTATTATAGTGACAGCTATACAAATACATTTTTACATTTTTTGAAGAAAACATGTAAACCGTCACAATGCTAGGTGTTTTTGGACTTCGCAATCTTCTAAGTGTTTTGGTTGGAAGGCGCTTAAACAAATTATTACACTATTGCATTATATACACAGACACATGCAAACATAAACTATAGGCAGAAAGACCGTCGCAGTAATGAGCATGTCCATTTCACTACACATAAAAAAGACAATGTGTTCAAACCATTCTGCTCTCTCCTAACAGACAATAAAGACACAAACACTACTGAGACAAGTGATGAATGATTTACAATAACCACAGAGAGAAGTAGAGTGTACACTTAATACACTGCATGAAATGTTTATATTGCATGTGAAATTAGGAGAGCCAAGGAAATATGTATGAATATCTGAAATGAGTTGATAATATGATTGTATCAACATGTACATTTCTTACAAAATAAAAATTTTACTTAAAATGTTTTTTTTTAATAGATTACTTGAACTGTGCCGATAGACAATACTATTGTGTATCGACGAACGTAAAACATATGGCAGACGGTGGGCTTTCATGACGATAGTCGGCGATAGTTATTATTATTATTATTATTATTATTATTATCATCATCATCATCATAGTTTCACATTAACATGTGCATTGCATGCTTTTCCTCGCATGAGAGGGTGGGCTTCACTTTGTTCAAGGTAGCTTGTAATGTGCGCGCATTCGAAAAGCAGTAGGCGAGGCGAGTAGTATGTCCGAATACAAAGTATTCGAAAAACAGTATGCGAAAAGTACCCGGATGACCTACTACTTCCGGTTAGATTTTGAAGTGTGCATACAATGGACACTTCACTATCCCATGATGCCCCGGGAGAGGAGTTATCCAACGAAGAAGAAGAGGCATGTGGCTGTTTTTGCACTGGAATGACATGACGTGATGACAACGTATGTCACGTGATGTAGCAACATGGCGGATGTAGTACGTCCGAATGTAATTCATACAACCAAGATTCCTACTATACAGTACTTACCGTTTTAACGGCAAGTAAGTAGGTACTTCATCTTATTCAGTACCTACTCTACAGTATCCGGTTTCAGACGCAGCCCTGGACTTAAAGGCGGAGTCCATGATGTTTGAAAGCCAATGTTGATATTTGAAATCACCTAAACAAACACGCCCCTACCCCAATAGAATCTGGACCTTCTGTTGATAGACCCGCCCCACACATACGCAACCCGGCATTTTATTTGATTTGATTGGCTATAAGTGTGTTTTGGTAGACGGCCCGTCTAATTTTCCAAAGCGTTTTTCAAACATCGTGGACTCCGCCTTTAATGCGAGCGTCTTGGACTCTTGCTCGGCCTGAACGCTCGCGTCTTGGACTCTTGCTCGGCCAGAACGCTCGCGTCTTGGACTCATGCTCGGCCAGAACGCTCGCGTCTTGGACTCATGCTCGGCCAGAACGCTCGCGTCTTGGACTCTTGCTCGGCCAGAACGCTCGCGTCTTGGACTCTTGCTCGGCCAGAACGCTCGCGTCTTGGACTCTTGCTCGGCCAGAACGCTCGCGTCTTGGACTCTTGCTCGGCCAGAACGCTCGCGTCTTGGACTCTTGCTCGGCCAGAACGCTCGCGTCTTGGACTCTTGCTCGGCCAGAACGCTCGCGTCTTGGACTCTTGCTCGGCCAGAACGCTCGCGTCTTGGACTCTTGCTCGGCCAGAACGCTCGCGTCTTGGACTCTTGCTCGGCCAGAACGCTCGCGTCTTGGACTCTTGCTCGGCCAGAACGCTCGCGTCTTGGACTCTTGCTCGGCCAGAACGCTCGCGTCTTGGACTCTTGCTCGGCCAGAACGCTCGCGTCTTGGACTCTTGCTCGAATTTTCTTACACTAGAGAAGTTGTTGGGCACACAGGGGTTTAAAACCAGCAAGTTTTTTGTTCCTACTCCTTGGCACGCAGAAAATTTCAGAGCGCCTGGCCTTTAATGACGCGACTGAATTAATGGCATCAGTTGCCTCTAGAGTAAATAAGCTTCTTTTTGTCCACCAATCAAGTGACTTGTCACAAATGAGTTAAAAATTAACAAATAAATAAATGAGTAAACTATTGTCCCGCCCCTGACACTATGTGTATCGGCGATCTCACAGGCTGACGATAGGACAATCTCAAAATGGGGCATATCGCCCAACACTAGACTGATTCATGAACAAAAAGCAGCCCACAATAGATGAACTCCTTCAATACTGTTTTTAAAAGCATCCCAGGGTCACATCTCAAGAAGCAGCTTAATAAAATGGCAAAAAAATCTGCAAATTCTGAGCTAAGGATGGCTCCTTCAAAGATGCTATAAAAGGTTTGATATAAGTTTACTATTAATTTGAAATGTGGATGTAAAGGTGACCCTAAAGTTGTGTGAATATTTATAATAAAGCCAATGCTTTCAAAATGAAAGAGAAAGAGAGAGAGATGGGTAGAAACAGGTGGGAAAAGATGAAAGTGGGAGATAAGAGAAACTAGGCCTCTGATTCTCATACTGCAGGTTGATGATAAGAATGGCATCTTTCACAGTCAGATCTTCCAATCTGGCCAGGCGTCCGTGGCAGCCTCTGTATTGTGGCGGGGACTTCCAGGTCAGAGGCAGAAGAATAGAGTCAGTAAGTGTGGCGTAGAGGGGGCCTGGGGCAGGTGGCGGGCCGCTATTCAAAGAGACAGGCTAGGGCGGCAAGCAGATCGCTGGGTCACGGGAACGATCCCCCCCATCTATAGGCGGCTCAAAAACACCTCTCATTGTTGAAGGAGATCATGTGGCACGGGGTCCTCCTTGAACCGCGTCAGGATCCTTCTGGCCTGAATGTGTGCAGTATCTCCAACAACAAGCCACCTTTATGCCCATCCAGGTAATTACAGACCACGGGTGAGGATCCATTACTGCTGGATGCAGGTAGTGTCCAGGTGCCTGGTCTCTGAGCGCTCAGCCATGCTAGGAGAGGAAACCAGGGGAGCGCTCAGGCCTGGCTCACTAGCCTGAAGGCATAACCAGCAAAGGGGAGTATACTATACTGCACTGAATAACACACAGAGATTGCTTTGTTTTGCCACTCACTCACACACACATACAGCTCTGCACCTGACTTGAGGGCTGTTTGAGGGGTGGTAGATAAAGACACATAGCAGCCACACTCTGGTGATGATAAGTATCGGTGAGAGCAGTTTTATAGTCTCATTGTGATAAAGGACATCAGCACATAAGCTTTTCAGAAACTAATGTACAGTAGATTAGTGATGTACAAAAAAATCAAAAGTTAACTTTTAATGCTAATAGAGGGTAAACATAAAAGCAAATATTTGTTAAAATGCCCTAAAAACCAGACGGTTGTGTGTTCAAGCAACATGTTCAAGCTTGCTTTTATTTTGTTTTAATGTTTATTTTGTCAATCATTTAACATAACAAAAATGTATTAACTTGAAAAATTGAAAAATGAGAGGTTAAAAAAGGAAAAAGTTGAAAAAACCTTTAAATATTAAATAATCTTCAAAAATGACACTGAAAAAATTTGGCTGTTGTTGACGTTGTCATCCCTGAGTGAGGCGAACAAAAAAGTTAAATCCCACTAGTAATCTAGAGCAAGGAACAAGATGCAAATATCAGTTTCGCTTTTGGTGTGTACACAGCATAATAAGTCACTTTGATAAGTGTAAGGATAATGTAATGTAAATACAGTAATTAAATCAGTTCAAGCTACAGTACTTTGCAAATTCACATTAGCATCTATTGCATTTGTGTTAAATCTGAACCCTGGCAGTGCCCCACCATAACAAAATATACACTCACACGGATGAGCACAAACAAAAACATGTGTCTTCACCTCCGATACAACAAGACACGCTTGCAGCCCTCAGCAAAGCTTCCTCAAGAACATGATAGCGAAATCACAACACGCCTGCATCTTTCGTGCACTGTCGCCCACTCATCTCCTGATCTCCGACAGGCCCTGCCACCCCACCATGCCACACACATATCAACTGGGCCAGGAAGGAAAAGTGCTCTCGCTGAACAAATGACAGGGTGTTTCTGCCACTGAGTCATAACAAAATACAATCAAAAGAGACTTGTGTAGCTGCTAGCTTTATCGTAGGTTTAACTAGATTAAACGCCTCCTGTCTTTCCTCGCACAATGCGCTGTGTAGTCTAGCAGGGCCAGGGTGACGCTCCGGGGACCAGATAGGTGTATCGATAATGCCGGCTACATGTCCGATTGATTTTGGGAAGCTGAGACACTGTCTCTTGATATGCTGTGTCAAGCAGATAGATTCTGCTTATAAAAGGGTTTAGTGTCAGCATCCGGTATCGAGGGCAACACAGAGTCCCGACTCCCTTAGGGGTGGTATATAACACAAAGGACGCCACAAACACACAGTGGATGAGCAATCATTAAAACATAGCATCCAGTAAAGCTGATATTGTGATCTTAAGTATTTAGTTTACAATGTAAAGATCACAGGTCTGTTTTAAAAACTTATTGAACTTCCTGTACTTACTAGGGTAACATCACGCTAAACAGTCATTGAATGTAGCTTACAGGAGACTTGCAATCGATTTCAATTAGGGATGTCAAAAGATTAATCACGATAAATCGCATACAAAATAAAAGTTTGTGTTTGCATAATGTATGTGTGTGTGTACTGTGTGCGAATATGATGTATATATAAATTCACACATACATGTATGAATTTGAGAAAATGTTATGTATATATTTTTAAATGTATATATATTATATAAAATAAATGAATAAATAAATAAATAAAAATTAGTGCTGGGCAAAGATTAATCGCGATTAATCGCATACAAAATACAAGTGATTTTTTTGCATAATAAATGTGCGTGTACTTTGTCTAATTATTGTGTATATTTAACCACACACACATTCATATATTCATTTCAGAATTGTTTTACTTGTATATAATTTTTTAAATTTATTTTTAATATAGAATATATAAAAATATAAATAAATATATATAAACATGTAAATGTTTCTTAAATACATACATTAATGTGTGTGTATTTATTTATACATAATAATTACATACAGCACATACTCATATATTATGCCAAAAATCACTTTTATTTTGTATGCGATTAATCGCGATTAATCTTTGCCCAGCACTAATAAAAATATAAATAAATAAATAAAGCCGAGTGTGCAGAGTTTTATTGAAAATAATGCACACGCGAAGCCGAGTGTGCATTATTTTCAAATAATTCAAAGGACCGGAGTCAATTATTTGTCTTATACCACGGTTACCACAAACATTGCTCTGGTGCCTATTTTTAAGACATTTGACAAGTTAGATGTGCGGTTATCTGAAATGAATGAACATTTCTCAGCAGAATACAGCATTCAACAGACCCGTGGTATATGTAAGCAATAAGGTACGAGAGGCTGTGCTGTATCGTGAATAAGTAACGGCTGAAGGGCGTTGTTAGGCACGACGCGAAGCGGAGTGCCTGCAACCCCTTCAGCCGTTACTTATTCACGATACAGCACTTGCCTCGAGTACCTTATTGCTTTTATAAAACGGTTACTACACAATATTAAAGTAAAACAAATATTAGTGCAACTTTCATGAAGTTAAATCAATAAAAGCATTCCTTCCCCTAGAAAAAATAGTCCCTGACTGCGAACAACAACATGAAAGCTCAAATAAAAACAACAAACTGTTCTCTGACTTTGTCTCATTATATGTTTATGTGTTGCTAAGGGTGTTGCTAAGGGCGCAGTGATATTAAATAAAACCGTTGGGTGAAGCGGTCATAGCAGTGTTTTATCGTGTATAAAGCACACCTATTGACCAATCAGAACGTCTCGGTTACTATCGTAACCTCGGTTCCCTGAGAGACGGGAACAAGACATTGCGTCCGCTGACGCTATGGGGTTAACTCCTCCCACTTCACCAGACACTGAAATCTTATTGAACAACGCCATTGCAGGGCACTGGCCAATCGTCGCCGACCGCGTGACCGCTAGAAGCGTATAAAAAGCGGTGTTAGAGCGACGAGCGCCAGTATTCTCGACTGAACGAAAATACGGATGGCTAGCCGCGAACTCGGCGCGTAACGCAATGTCTTGTTCCCGTCTCTCAGGGAACCGAGGTTACGATAGTAACCGAGACGTTCCCTTTCGAGAGCGGTCTCTCGACATTGCGTCCGCTGACGCTATGGGAACAGTGTTCAAACACGCCGAGAGAGCGGGGAGCCAGCCCAGCAACGCTACGTAGTAAAGAAACAGCCAATAATATTCTGAAACGCAGCGGCCATACCCTTAGGGGGGCGTGTCTGACCAATAAGGTAGCGATATTCCCGAGGTATGAAATTTGCATATCTCAACCTAAGGAACGTGAATCCTCATCACTACACTGCTAGGGTAGAAGACAAGTAATTTGGGTGTAAATACGAAAAGTAAATAACACGCGAGTAGTAAATAGCACGGCTTTGCCGGGCAAATTGCAGTTAATGTAGACTCACAACACAGAGTTAACGGCCTTAGCGGTAACGCCGTGTATGCGAGCGTCGTCTTTGCAAAGACGACCTGGTGGAGCGCAGGGTAGAGAAATGCACAAGCACGCACATACCTATTATCCACCGAATGACGCAGGCATCTACGTAAAGTCAAGACGACCTGCGAGAACACACTGCTGCCATTACATCGAAGCATAAGAGTGGTCAGTACTCACCGACAGGACTTTTGCAGCTAGAGATTGCATATTTAGCAAATAAAACCTTGCAAAGGTGTTATGAGAAGCCCAACCCGCTGCACGACATACATCCTGAATAGTGGTACCTTGAAACCAAGCCCATGAAGAGGCGATAGCTCTCGTAGAGTGAGCCCTGATGTTGAAAGGGGGCTCTAGTCCACTGCTCTCGTAAGCGAGCGTAATAGCCTCCACTACCCAGCGCGAGAGCCGCTGTTTAGACACCGCTCTGCCTTTAGCAGCGCCGCCGTAGCAAACAAACAGTTGATCCGACGCTTTAAATTCAGCCGTACGGTTCACATACATTCTCAGAGCTCTGACCGGGCAAATCACCTCTCGGTTAGTCGCATCCTGTGATGTTGCAGGTGCTGCAGATATCGCCGTTAGTGATATTACCTGATCTCGAAAGGGAGTGGAGAGAGATTTGGGAACATATCCAACCTTTGGTCTTAGGATAACATTACAGTCAGCCGGACCGAAACGCATGCAGTCCTCGTTGACAGCGAGCGCTTGTAAATCCCCAACGCGTTTCGTTGTAGCTAGGGCGAGAAGGAGGGCTGTTTTGATGGTTAGATCTTTGATAGAGCTAGACTCCAGCGGTTCAAACGGTGCTCGAGAAAGCGCATTCAGCACTATGTCTAAATCCCATGGCGGTACCGAAGGGGTACGGCGTGGTCTTAATCTTCTCGCGCCTCTTAGGAATCGAACGACGAGCGCGTTCCTCCCTATTGATTGTCCCTCCAAGGGGGGGCGTAACGCAGCAATAGCAGCCACATAGATTTTTAGAGTCGACGGCGAGCTGCCGGCGTCCATTCTATGTTGCAGGAAAAGTACAATATCCGACACAGGGCAATTAAATGGGTCAATGCTGTTACTATGACACCATCTTTCGAACACTTTCCACTTAAGGTCGTACAAGCGTCTTGTAGACGGAGCACGCGCCTCAGTCAGCGTGAATGCCGCTCGACGCGAGAGTTCGCTCGTGTTATCTACGATCCTCTCACCTTCCAAGCGTGTAGATTCCACAGTTCCGGGCTGGGGTGCCAGACTGAGCCCTCTACCTGAGACAGCAGATCCCTTCTCAATGGAATCTGCCATGGGGGGCTTATTAGCATCTCTCTCAGGTCCGGATACCATGGTTGGTTCGGCCAGTCCGGCGCGACTAAAATCACCGTAGCTCCTTCTTCCCTGATTTTGCACAATACTAGCGGTATGAGCTTTATAGGAGGGAAGGCATACAGACTGACTTTCGGCCAGCGCGACGTCAACGCTTCCCCTTGCAGCGGGGCGTCCGTGAGCGAGAAGAACAGTGGGCAGTGCGTATTCTCGCTCGTCGCAAAAAGGTCTATCGAAGCTCTCCCAAACTGGTCCCAGATCAGCTGAACCGAGTCGGGATGAAGCCTCCATTCTCCGTGGGGAAGGCCGTTCCTCGATAACATATCCGCGCCCTTGTTCAAAGCGCCTGGAATATGCGCTGCTCTGATAGATAGCAAGTGACGATCCGCCCATTGTAGGAGACTGGCTGCCTGCTCGAATAGGGCTTTCGAATGAATACCACCCTGGTGATTTATGTAAGAAACCACCGTCGTGTTGTCCGTCCGCACTAGAACATGTTGACGCTCGAGTTGCGGTTGAAATGCCCTGAGCGCTAACATTACCGCTCTTAATTCCAGCCGGTTTATGTGCCAATCTCTCATCAGGTCTGACCACGTACCGGACGCGGGTGTGCCCTGGCAGACTGCTCCCCAACCCGATGTCGACGCATCCGTGGTGACCACTAAGCGAGAGGCTATCTGACCTAGGGGGGCTCCGATACTGTAAAGGGTCGGATCGCGCCACGGTTTCAGAGTGTTGACACAGCTGTGTGTCACGTGAACTCGCATGCACGTCGATGCCCACATATTCGGCGGGACTCGATCTTTTAGCCACATCTGTAACGGACGCATGTGAAGCAATCCTAGATGACAAACCGGGGCGGCTGACGCCATTAGACCCAAAAGCCTCTGAAACTCCCTCAGGAGGACAACCCGGCCGGGTCTGAAGCGACGCAGATACAGCGTTAATGTTTCTACACGTTGTTGCGATAGATGAGCACGCATCGATGTAGAATCCAACAGAACGCCCAGGTATGAAATGGATTGACTCGGAACGAGTTTGCTTTTCTGAGCATTGATTTGCAGCCCTAACGACTCTAAGTGGGGAAGCAATGCTTTTATGTGACTGATCAACAGATCGCGCGATTGAGCCATAATCAGCCAGTCGTCCAGATAATTCATAATGCGCATCCCACTCGCTCTGAGGGGGGAGAGAGCTGCATCCATGCATTTCGTGAATGTACGAGGGGCTAAAGCTAGCCCGAACGGGAGAACGGAGTATTGATAGCTCGTGCCTTCGAACGCAAACCTCAGAAAACACCTGTGGCGGGGGGATATCTGAATGTGAAAGTAAGCGTCCTTCAGATCTATCGAGGCGAACCAGTCCCCAGGGCGAATTTGCGCTAGGATCTGTCTCACGGTTATCATCTTGAATGCACGTTTGCGTAGCGCGCGATTGATGGGTCTCAGATCTAGTATCGGCCGTAATCCGCCGTCTTTCTTGGGTACTACAAAGTACCGGCTGTAGAAACCGCTCTCTAACTCGCTGTGAGGGACTCGTTCTATCGCTCCTATTGCGAGTAGGTTTTGTACCTCTTGTCTCAGGATTGGGGCATTTTGAGGTGCTGTTAATGACGATACCACGCCTTTGAAACGGGGCGGTCTGCGTCTGAACTGTAGAGAGTAACCGTGCTCTATTATGCTCAATATCCACTCTGACACGCCTGGGATAGCTTTCCACGCGTCTAGAAATTGGCTGAGCGGGCGAAGCGGGCGGTGCGTTAACGCATGCAACGTGTTTGCTACGTTCGCGCCGTACCTTTGCAACGTTAGAGGTGTGGGCGGAGGACCGGCGCTTAGAAACTGGTTCTCGTTTAACGGCTCGTTGGCGGTGTTTGAGTTTGATTGACAAGCACTCTGTATGTTTTGCAAACTCGCGCTGCCTTCCGGCAGGGCATCCGTCTCTGCATAAGGGCTGTGAGGAGGAAATAGCTCTTTTTGTGATGATGTTTGTATCTTTATTACATTT
This sequence comes from Misgurnus anguillicaudatus, assembly GCF_027580225.2. Taxonomy (NCBI): domain Eukaryota; kingdom Metazoa; phylum Chordata; class Actinopteri; order Cypriniformes; family Cobitidae; genus Misgurnus; species Misgurnus anguillicaudatus. The sequence goes on along the minus strand of NC_073360.2, from coordinate 23,138,343 downwards.
GCATTCACACAAACAACATTTACATAATTGAACTTGTCGCCCACAGGAACAGAGGGGGGCAGAAGAACCCGTCGCGTTGACGCTTGCCCCTCCACGAGCAATCTCCTCCTCTCCGCCTTCTCGTCAGGAAGAGGGCTTCCTCGCCTGAGGCTGCCCGCCACCGCGTCGAGGGCTCCGACCACGTCCGTGACGTTTCCTCGGCTGGAACTGCCAATCCCTCTGTCTCACGTCAGGCTCGGTACGAGCGGGCGCGGTGTAGCCAGCCTGAGGTTGCTTAGAAGGACGCTGCGCTGATCGCGGGGCAGAAGTAGAACGCGATCTGGCGGTCTCTTGGTAAGATGAGCGTCTGGGGAGCAGCTGGCTCATAGCTCTCTCGAGGGTTTCTGCGCCTCCGAAAACGCTCAACAACGGACTCCACGGCGTCACCGAAGAGGCGGGCGGGAGTAATTGGAGCATTAAGCAAAGCCTTTCGCTTGTTGTCCTTCAGCTCAGCTAGGGTAAGCCACAGGTGACGGTGAAGGACCACTAAAAATCCCATGGATTTTCCGATGGCTTGAGCGGAGAGCTTCGTGGCCATCAGCGCAAAGTCCGTGGCAGCGCGGAGGTTGCGGACCGTATCCGCATCGACGGCGCCGTCCAGCGACTGTAAAATCTTCGCCTGGAAGACCTGGAGAATGGCCATAGCGTGGAGCGCCGCCACCGCCTCCCCGGATGACGAGTAGGCTTTTTCCGCCAGATGGGCCGTCATCCGACACGGCTTCGACGGCAGTCCGCGATCAGCGCCGAGCGTTGCAGAAGCAGGACAGAGGTGCGCTGCCACGTTCTCCTCGACAGGGGGAATGCGCACGTAACCGTGGGCTTCACCCCCATCGACCTGGGAAAACATCCCCCGAGCATGGACGCGCGCCGACTGGGGCGCAGACCACGATTTAGAGACCTGATCATGAACGTCAGGGAAGAAAGGTGTCTTCCTCCTCGGAGCAGCCTGCTGGCGGCCCGATTGGAGAAACCAGGAATCCAATTTGCACTTAGCCGGCTCGTCGGGTGAGGTCCAGCTAAGATCTAACTCCTTTGCCGCCAACTCCATAATTTTGGAAAACTCTGATTGGATGTCCATGTGACTCGGACGCTCAGGCTCCGCCTCCGACCAGCTAGTCGACGCCGACAGGGACATGTTGTCGTCGTCCTCCTCCGTCACTCCAAAAGAGACGGCCACATGAGAAGTAGAAGGGGGGCGGAAAGCATCCTTCGTGAAGACGACGGGAGGTTTTGGCGGGGGAACGCTGCAAACACAGCTACCGCCGTCATCGTCCCGACGCGGAGCAAAGGAAGTAGATGGTGGGGGACCCGCCGGCGGCACAGAGGCGGCGGCGGGCACATCCCCGGCGAGACTTCGAGCAACGGCTCTCCTAGTCTTGAGCACTCGAATCGGGAGGTCGGCGCAGTGCTCGCATGTAGAATCCTCGAGCGCCGTCTCGGCGTGCGCCAACCCCAAACAGCCGATGCAGTGCTCATGGGAGTCCGGCTGCTCCAAAGGTCCCGCGCAGAGAAGACAGGTAGTCGATTTTGTAGTCTTGATAGAAGATATCAGTCGAGAATACTGGCGCTCGTCGCTCTAACACCGCTTTTTATACGCTTCTAGCGGTCACGCGGTCGGCGACGATTGGCCAGTGCCCTGCAATGGCGTTGTTCAATAAGATTTCAGTGTCTGGTGAAGTGGGAGGAGTTAACCCCATAGCGTCAGCGGACGCAATGTCGAGAGACCGCTCTCGAAAGGGAATCAAGGATTGGAACTAACCGTTTTAAAATATATATATACACACTACATACATGTGTGTATTTCAAAATATATAATAATTGCACACAGTGCACACACATATATTATGCAAAAAATAACAACACAATAAACTAATAATATATTTATACACAAATGTTGGGAAAACGTATATTTGCGGTTTAGGAATATATTTAATAATGAATATTTCTGCTAAATACCTATATGCCTAACTGTAGGTTGTCCTTGCAGGCATAAAACTATAAATATAAAAGCAGTGCACATATTTAATGTTTTTGAAAGCACATACTGATCAAGTCAAGCATGTCTTGCATATATCAGAGGCAAAATAAAAACAACCAAATAAACTTATTTAATCTCAAATAACCATTTGACCTTCATTAAGAAAGTAAAATAAGATCATTTTTAAATGAGACTGGGACACAGTCCTGCAAAGCTGTATCAGATCTTTTAGGACAGCCTGAACTGAAGAGGGACAGTGAGAGAGATCACGGCAGAGGAGGCACATCTGCGCTCCGTGGGACAAACAGGGCCGCGCAGCCTTTTGAAGGCACAAAGACAAAGCGATGAGCGCTGATAAGAGGAGGCGCCACACTGCTCGAAGCCCTGAGAGCTGAGCAATCACACAGACTGATAAGCATCGGCCCATAAAAACGACTCCTGGAGCTCTTCTCCAGACGAGTCGGAGAGAGAAAGAGAGGGAGGGGAGGTGCGTGTCGTGTGATAAAGATGGTTACTTTCTTTCTTTTGGAGGTGAGGGCTCGAGGAGGAGCTGCTGACGAGACAGTTTTCCTGACGGGAACTTGCTAGATGCGAAAGAGCAGCAGGTACGTCTGAAGACACCGCTAAGAGTCAGTGCTATCTTAAAGATGAAAAATACTGACAGCGAGATGCAGTTAATGCCTGCCATAAACATCACAGCAGTCAACACAAACTACCTTCCACTGACAAAGAGCTCGCCAAACGCAGATGTGCTTTGATTTCATGTGAAACACTATGGCACGCATACAGTGGACGCGTGAGCGTACGCAGCAAAATATCACCGGCACGACTGGAAAAGAGCAAACAGTGCAGTGTACTTTGATTTTCTGAAATTGATTTGTTTGGACTGGATCTCTTCACACACACAATATAAAAGCAGAAAAAAATGGGAAATATTTCTGTTGACCGGATTATTCTATCACAATAACTGGATGAAAATACAAACAAAGATGAAGAATCTAAATCTTGTTAAACGACAATCTAATCTTATGAAAAGGTCACACAAAAGCCTACTGCTTAAAATCTGACCAGACTGGTTGTTGTTATTCAGGCGGCCATACGAATATCAAATTGATAATGCCCAGTATATGTATACATATCAAACTGATAGCTGTCCCAATCAACAGATACGATTCTTGTTAAAAAAAGCTGAAGATTATCCAGTGGTCTTACCCGAGCCTGCATCTATGACTGTGGATTGGCCTCTGCGATCGGCCACAAGGCGAGAGGATCCAGGCATGCTGACAGGCTCTGAGCGAACCGGCTGGATCCTGTGACACAAGAACGAAAAACATCATCATAAATGGCAGTGTCGTGGTTGGATAGTGCAGATTAAGGGGCGGTATTATCCCCTTCTGACCTCAAAAGGGGAGACCAATTTCAATTACCTATTTTTTAACATGCTTGCTGAGAACGGTTTACCATAACTAAGTTACTGGGTTGATTTTTTTCATGTTTTCTAGTTGGGGACCCAATTATAGCACTTAAACATGAAAAAAGTCAGATTGCCATGATATGTCCCCTTTAATTCAATAAGCCATGAGATGTATACATTAAGTGAGGCTTTACTGTTGTGGTTTTAATGCAATATGATACAAAACACTAATGTACAATAAATAGCAGTAATTGATGATAATGATTGAAATAAACAGTTCTTCCGCCAAGTAATATAGTAAATTATTGTAACTGCATGCTGCTTACGGTTACAAGAATCATTGCTTGCCGTATTAACGTACTGTGGTCATGGTGTATTTCTGTGCTGTGGTTAGTAACACGAGTCTGAGTGAATTCAGTATGAATGTGTGTGAATGCATGTTTGGCATTGACACCTAAGGCTGTGGAGGTCCAGATCATCTGTGTCGAAATCAAGAAGCGGCTGCTGGGTGTCGCTGGGCCCTTGGGACTGCAGTACAGAAGAGCTGGAGGAGATGACGGTGGTCTGTCCTGATGGATGGATGGTTTTGAACTGAAACTGAGGGCCCATCCACAACCTTCGGTGCGGGCCGGTGTGAGTCACAATCTCCACCTTTTTAAATATACAGTATATAGAATAGGATAAATATAACAGCCTTATATAAAGTGACATACTTACCTACAGAATGATTTTAATCAGGATTTTATTGAACAAAAACTATAGAACAGTTAGAAACTATAGTATGTTATGTAAGAGATAATGTATAGGCAGCCGGTTGCTATCGCAGAAATAAGCCCTGGCAGTGTGATCAGGTGTGATCTTGTATCACACTGAATGGGCTTATTTCACAATAACAACCAGCTGCCTGTACATTACAAGGCTATTTATTACAAAGCTTATTACAAGGCTATTTACGTCATAAGTAAGATAATGAACATTAAATATTGATTTGAATATTCATTTTCAATGAATGCAGACATTCCGTGAGGAAAACCCATTTACTTTCATTTTTTAAGATGATAAAAGACATTCACATGTCACTAACACACTATTTGGTTTAATAATTTGTAAATATAATGTTATACACTCACCTAAAGGATTATTAGGAACACTTGTTCAATTTCTTATCAATGCAATTATCTAATCAACCAATCACATGGCAGTGTATTTCACAATCGGCTCAGCTACTAGGATTTTCACACAAAACAATTTCTAGGGTTTACAAAGAATGGTGTGAAAAGGAAAAAACATCCAGTATGCGGCAGTCCTGTGTGCGAAAATGTCTTGTTGATGCTAGAGGTCAGAGGAGAATGAGCTGACTGATTCAAGCTGATAGAAGAGCAACTTTGACTGAAATAACCACTCGTTACAACCAAGGTATGCAGCAAAGCATTTGTGAAGCCACAACACGCACAACCTTGAGGCGGATGGGCAACAACAGCAGAAGACTCAACCTGTTACCACTCATCTCCACTACAAAGAGGAAAAAGAGGCTCAAATTTGCCCGAGCTCACCAAAATTGGATAATTGAAGACTGGAAAACTGTTGCCTGGTCTGATGGGTCTCGATTTCTGTTGAGGTATTCAGATGGTAGAGTCAGAATTTGGCGTAAACAGAATGAGAACATGGATCCATCATGCCTTTTTACCACTGTGCAGGCTGGTGGTGGTGGTGTAATGGTGTGGGGAATGTTTTCTTGGCACACTTTAGGCCCCTTAGTGCCAATTGGGCATCGTTTAAATGCCACAGTCTACCTGAGCATTGTTTCTGACCATGTCCATCCCTTTATGACCACCATGTACTCATCCTCTGATGGCTACTTCCAGCAGGATAAAGCACCATGTCACAAAGCTCGAATCATTTTGAATTGGTTTCTTTAACATGACAATGAGTTCACTGTGCTAAAATGGCCCCCACAGTCACCAGATCTAAACTCAATAGAGCATCTTTGAGATGTGGTGGAACGGGAGCTTTGTGCCCTGGATGGATGTGCATCCCACAAATCTCCATCAACTGCAAGATGCTATCCTATCAATATGGGCCAACATTTCTAAAGAATGCTTTCAGCACCTTGTTGAATCAATGCCACGTAGAATGAAGGCAATTCTGAAGGCGAAAGGGGGTCAAACACAGTATTAGTATGGTGTTCCTAATAATCCTTTAGGTGAGTGTATATGTTATTAAAATACATATTTATATTTCATTTTTGTGTAATATTAAACTGTACCTTTCAAAATAATTTGCAGCATCTTGGTTAAAGTGTGTTACATTAGTTTTGAGCGGTTGTTATCAGGTAATAACAAACCTGCAAATGTTGCGACTGGCCAATCAGAATCAAGCATTCCAAAGAGACGTGTAATAATGAATAATATTATTTGGTCAGCAGTAAATTATTACACTTTAAGCATAACAAACAAGATATACAGTACACTAATATGCCACTCAGCATAACATACTGGTCACTGTGGTATCTGCTTTAGACCGGCACTGTTAGTCTAAATAACAACGTGTGTGTGTGTGTGTATTAGAGAGAAGAGGAGTGTAATGTGTGTTAGACAGATGCCACTTTTCCTCCCCAGTGGACCACATTTACTGGCACAGAAAGAGACACCATAATCATCACAAGGTATGAACTGAGACAAAAGGAGGAACGGAGATGCATCTCTAAAATGATCCTTATCCTGTCACATTTCTATAAATGAGGCCAGTGGTATGTGTGTGTGTGTGTTTTGTCCGCAGTTAACACCATCGGTGTCGTACAGCCCTGAGAGAAACAGATGCGGCACTAGCGCCGAGGCTAAGGCCAGATGTTGCCCCCTTGCTGCACTTTGCCTTGAGTCTAACATATTGCCTTTACTTCACACTAACAGGACTTACTACACATCACTATGCGTCTAAGAGAACATGCCGTTTCTCATGCTACTGTATGTTGCTATAATACGCAACAGTCATGCAGACTACGTAATTGCAATCACATATGTAAGGAATAATTGGCGACGGGCCAATGAATTATAGGAAAATAATGCACACCCAAGGTGCAATGCGGCACGACGCGAAGCGGAGTTACACCTGTTACACCGCGGGTGTGCATTATTTTTAAATAATTCAAAGGACCAATTATTAAATTATTCCTCTTATACAAACATTGCCCAGGTGCCTATTTTTAAGACATTTGACAAGTTAGGTGTGCAGTTATCAGAAATTAATGCATACCCACGGAACATTTCTCAGCCAATCAGAATACAGCTTTTAACAGACCCGTGGTATAAAAAGCCAATAAATAGTGTCATCAAACAGGATTTAGTCTGTGCTTAGCCAATAAATGCAGTGGCAAGAGTGTTAATGGTGTCATTAGAGACAGGCTGGACATTATGGGGGATGTACGCTGTCGCTAATGCTGGTGCATTAACAACTTTAAAGTTTAAGAGCTTTGGCTGGGACCACAAAGGATTGCTAGACACACGCGCGCTGGAAATACTGCATCTGCATTATCGAAAGCAGAGTATTGAATTATAAAACACACATGATTTAAGTTTTCAATTTGATTGAGCAAAATTTCAACAGATCACGAATAAACATGCTATGCTTCACTTTGGATACAAAAAGCTAAAAGGACAAAACATTTGAAGATCAAACTTAACACAGTTAATAATGGGGCAAGAAATTATTCATGACTTATGCCGGGAGCATTTCTCAAACAGAATCGCCGGGTGATGCATTATCACTGAAAGTGTTTCCCTGAAATGCATGACGTGTGTGTGGCTTGAGTGTTGTTTATTAGGGATGAAGTTGAGCTAATGTAAAGTGGAAGGCTGTGGGAGGAGAAGTTAAGATTCGTACTCACCTGTGACAGCCATTCCTCATCCTCCTGACCACTGTGATCGGATGCAAGGCTGTCATATGACTCGTGCCGGGTGATGGGGCCGGGACTACCAGGTGGTACCACTGCAAGAGAGATTGACAATATTTATTTCTTCAGAATAACTTTTGCCCATCTGTCAAAGTAAAATCATTTTTTGTGATTATTGTTTTCTAGATAATTCTGTGAAAATATAACCTTTAAAGAGGACATTTCACAAGACTTTTTAAAGATGTAAAATAAATCTTTGGTGTCTTCAGAGTACATATGTGAAGATTTAGCTTAAAATACAATATAGATAATTTATTATAACATGTTAAAATTGCCACTTAAAATGTGCTGTTTTGGGTGTGTCCTTTAAAATGCAAATGAGCTGATCTCTGCATTAAATGACAGTGTCGTGGTTGGATAGTGCAGATTAAGGGGCGGTATTATCCCCTTCTATCACAGGGGGAGCCAATTTATAATAACCTTTTTTTTCACATGCTTGCAGAGAATGGTTTACCAAAACTAAATTACTGGGATACTCCTTTTCACATTTTCTATGTTAATAGAAACACTGGGGACCCAATTATTGCACTTAAACATGAAAAAAGTCAGATTTTCGGGATATGTCCCCATTAATATCTTTAATATTGTATGAGTAAGGTCACATTGAAATCAATGAGTCTGAATTTTACAGACAGGGTCACAAAGATATAAAAAAAAGGCTTGCCTACACAGTGCATGACTGAAATCACAATAAAGGATGTACAGGTTGCCTAGAGGTAAAAAAATAGGTTGTAGGTTTAAATCCCATAAAAGCTGATTGTTATGTTGGCACCCTTTAGCAAAGCACCAAACCTCAGTTTCTTCATGGTGACCATCTAATTTGTACAATTAACATTTTGTGGATGTGGAAAGCCAGTAAAAATGTGTATGCTTGGGTATGTGCATGTGAGAGACAGAGAGACAGACAGATAAAGAGAGCATGAAGCTGTCAACAGCAAAGGCAGCACAGGCAGAGACAGATGGAGCACTCGGAGGCTTCACTAAACGGGCGCCAAGTATTCAGACAAATGTGCACAATCAGTGGTTTCCCTTCCCACCTCCAGGCAAACACATGCTTTTGTTAGCAATGTACATAATACAGCAGCGAATAATAAAGTTGTCAAGCCCTCATCTGGAAGACACACATTCAAGCGCCCGTCATCTTCTTTTCCTCTTCTTCCTTCTATCTGTTTTGCCGACGTGCATGTTCACACGCCAGGTGTTCAGAAACACTTGAGGAGTTGTTCCTGTCGGGTGTACCACAAATGCGAGTAAAAGATACACTGACACCTCCATTTAAAGTGGAAATGTGCTCACTCAATCATTAGCCACTACCAAAGCACAGCCTCCACTATCCCAGCATGCTCCATTATGACGATATAAATCCCAGAGTGACTTACTGACCTCCGAAGGGTTTGAACAGAGCCGGACCATGTTACCTCTTAAACACAAGCTCTGCCTGACGTTCCTACCCCCTTTCTAAAGCCCTGGGGAGCAATAAGTGTTGACTAATAAATAATTGAAGCATAAGAACAGTAGCTGGCTCTGTAGATCGAGTTACATTGGGTCCATAATGGCCTGGCTTGAGAGGTCGACGGCTCCTGGACTGTTAAGAGCAGTTTAGAGTGGGGGAAACCGAAAGGCAGGAAACAAGGACTGACCGCATCAACCTGCATTATTACAGTGGCAACCTGGTTATGAAATTTGTTTTGGCCACCAACACACTAACCATACGCCAACATGCTAACAAATGACCTTTCAGGTAAATGATGTTTGTTCAGGTGCATAACGGTGTATGCATTTACACCTGGTGACAGAATCGAGGCAACAGAATCAATGTTGTCATTACTGGAGTTCATTTTGTTCCCACTCTGCCACTTCAAAAACAACTAATGGAATCATGAGTGTTGGGACAAAAAAGGCCACAAAACCAGGAAAAAAGAAGAGATTATGTATGAAAGTATTACTTTGGATTTGTTAAATAATAATCAAGGATGCTATTTTCTCACAAAATATGCTTTTAAGAAATATTGACAAATCTGATGGTGAATGAATTGAATTTTAAACTGATATTGAGCTGCATCTACTGAAGAAAATCTTGAACTATATATTGCATATCGGACACAATAACAACCATTTTGCTTTTCCATAGTTGCACAGTTATTGATAGGACTTATATACACTGGGATAAATTATCTTAACATTCATAAAATGTATTAACTCCTTCAGACCTGATTTTCCAGTGTTAAATCAGTGTGCCTTATTTGGATTGGTTGATCAGCATTTTTATTGGTTTGAACCACAAAACATGTGATGTCTATTCCCGTGGACGCAGGATCTGAAGGGGTTAAGTTGTGCGGTAAAATCTTATTAAACAGGATTTCTTCTTTGCAAGCGATAAACAAAATTACTGTTTCTATAAAATATATATATTAAGAGTTCAATACATCAATTTTCACTAATTTCGGTAAAAATGTGTTTTCTATACCAAGAAAGTGACAAAAAGAAAACCACTATTTTCTGTTACAAACTTTCACATAGCATCTTTAGGATATAATAACATTAAAAAATCTAATCTATAATTTGATTTTCAAAGATATATTATAAAAACGGATTATTTTTCAAAATGCTACAAATCTATTGAATCGATGTATAAATGTGCATTTATCTTTGCCATGTTATATTCATTTAGTTGACTAGTGGTATACACCGATTAAAAAAATAAACATTAATGGCATTAATCAAACACTTACTTGGTCATATTAGGAACACTGTCATTGCTGCTGTCATCCTTGGGACGTTATCGCAGAACTTTTTGACAGCTTGCTCGATTTTCGTTGACTTCATGTAAAATAATGGAAAGTTTTTCATAAGATCCCTGAGGTCAATGTGCCATCAAAATTACTATATTGTTTTTGTTTGTTTGTTGATTACTAAGTACAAAGTAGATGAGGAAAACTAGGAATCTGTATGTATTCAAAGCACCGCCATTGTTGTTTAACACATGGCGGATGTTGGATTTCGCTTAAAATGAAGAATTTACTTTTTAATACTGACCAGATACAATACTGATTTTGGCTGTAACTAAATTTTGTTTAAAAACGTTGTTTATCGCATTTTAGAACCAAACTCTTCATATATACATTTATGCATTTGGCAGACCCTTTTATCCAAAGTGACAAGGTAGCCTATAGACGTTTCATCGGACACACGTGCGCTGACGCTATACACGTCTGGATCCGAACTTTACTTCCGGTTTAGTTTTTTTAATGGTCTGACTAGTTGCTAAACTGATCCCTTGAACAAATGCCTCATCGATAATAACAAAATTTTTGGTTTCCTATGTAATCTATGTGTTCTTTTTTGCTTGTTATATAAATAAATTACGTTTAAAGAACTTTGTTGTTATTTATTGATTCTTAGCGGAGTTTACCGGAAGTTACGTGCGGACCACGACAGCTGCTTGTTTATGTTGTTACTGCTTAAACCGTCTATACATGAATGCAAAATCTGCTAAATGCCACCTCCGTTAAAAACGAGAAAATTATACTGACTGCATGCACTCTGGATATATCATCAAATACTTTCGCTTCAAATCTGCTTATTCCCGGCCTCAGGCCATTCAAAAATACAGATTGGAGGTTTACCGAATATATTGGGATATTGACTGATTTTAGCCTTTTAACTTAAAAAACAAAACAAAAATTACAGTGAAGAGTTATTGGAGTTAAGTGGAGATTACTGCAAATACTTTTTGCAGTGAAAGACTGCATATTTGTTAAATACCAATAACATGATTAAAGTGACATTTGTAAAAATAAAGCATTACAATTACTAATAACCTTCTCATTGGCATTAAAGTAAAATTGCTGAACCTCAACATGAGAACCTAATAAAAATGCAAGAAAACATGTCAGATACACTTAGAGGGTTTTGCATCTGAGCCCTTTACATTTTTATCAGCATGCGTGTTCACTGGGTTCAAGCCCATGAACTTTGCACTGCTAACGCAATGCTTTACCACCGAGCTATATAGGAGCACATATGTATGACATTATTAGCCAACACGGACGAGTGAAGATGTTTGGCCTCTGGGTTTGGTTTATAACAGCTTGGATTAAATATGAGATCCAGGTTTCTTTTCAAGGTGAATGACAGCAGGTAGAAAAGGTAGAACAAATGAGAACAAGTATGCATGAACTCTGCTGCAAGTCAGAGGTGTCTAAGTACACTGTGAATAGAGCTTAAACAAATACTGGCAAGAGGTGTTGGGTAAATTCTGCTAATTCTTAGCTATAATTGCCAAGACCTTCAAACCTACAATTAACAATTACTGTCATGCTAAAAGCAGGAAAGGGCACGAAGAACCTCAGTCAAAGGCTGGCGGTCTGTATGTTCCTCAGCTATGAATGAAACCCTCACACCTTGCCTTAAGAAATCCAGTCTCATTCATTAGAGCTCTCAGACACACAGCCGCCGATCTCTTCGCTAAACAGCAGCTAATGTCGCAAGCTGAGGATTCCCCAGATGGACAGAAGGAGCATCACTAGGCCAGTGTGTCCTTGTTATCTGCCCATCATCTGGGTATCATCAGCAGCGGCTGGGTAATGCTCTCTCTCCTGAGCGCTGCCAAAGCCTGGGCAGATGGACAGGTGGAGATAGTGACCAAGAAGTGGCGCCACGGTTGCTTTTATCACCAGTCGTGCAGGCTCCAGCTCCTCTGACCCTACCGTCCGCATGTTGCATTTTTAATCAGCCAGGTCATCCAATCTAGAAGCAAGACCAGAGCTGTCAATCAAACAACCCTGATGCTGCAAGCCTCCACGCTTTGCGGGTGAGAAGCAAACACCCCGCCCCTTTCTGAGACCGCAGAGCCTGGGAACCGTCCTTTATCTCTAGCTCTCTTTCGCCATCTTTCTTTGAATTCTCCTCTCTTCAGAGTGGGCATTTACAAAGTAATTACAAAGACAGCGTGATAACATTAGTGCCCATGGCAAAGGCCTTTGTGGCTTTCACTCTGTTCTAAAATGTTGCGAGTTGCCTCAATGCCTACATAGTGATGCTTTCAAGGCAGCACCCTAATGTCATGAAATAACAAAAGTGATCATTTTAAAAAGCACAATTAGGGTTGCCACACCTTAGTTAACTTCAAATTCAAAGACCTTTCAAGGACTTTCCAGGTCCAATACCCTCAAATTCAAGGACTAAATGTGGGGACACATTTCAAGTACGAGGAAGGTTACATCGTGTTACCTTTTTCAGATACATTGTTACAGTTCCCTTTCGAGGGAACTCGCGCTGCATCACTGCGGTGACACTTTGGGGACGCCTCCAGGGGTAAGTGCGTCTGAATGTGTATATCAAATTTAACCAATGGTGAGGATTAACGACAAAGACAGGGTGAAGTGGGAGCCAGGAAGTATATCGCTATCTGAAATATTGCCAAAGATGGTGTTACAGGGACGCAGTAAGTATAGCAAGGGAGACGCAGTGTCTCGTTCCCTTCACAGAGAACAACAGTTGCATACGTAACCAGACCAGAGATGTTTTCATGTGTCAAACACAACTATGCAAAAAAGCATTCTGGTATGAATCAACATTCGCATACAGAAGATATAAGCATTTAAAGCGAACAGTTTAACATGTGTGCTTAAAAAGTCTAGAATTTTTATAATATTATCCTACACTACACAGGGAATAATATTAATTTTTTCCAGAAAACTTCTTGCATAAAATAGATTCAAGCACTTTCAATGATCTGTATCCATGTATGTATATTTATGTATACTTCCCAGGGCCTTGAATCCCCCCCCCCCAGATTTACAAACTTTCAAAGGGTTTCAAGGACCCGTGGGAACCCTGGACAATAAAGGCATTGCAAAAATGTACACGTCCCACACAGATTTGTTTTCAGTAATTCTCATAATTGACTGTCAGCAATGCAAAGGTCATAGGTTCCTTCCCAGGAAACACATACTGATAAAAGAAATGTATAGATTAATGTATACTCCAAGTTGCTTTGGATAAAAGCATACAATGCAGAATGTAAGTATATAGATATAGCAATGTCGTACAGTAGCCCACTAGGTAGGAAACTGAACGGTTGTATTGAAATAAAGAAGTCCGTTTCTCCACACATGCGAGACGCCTCCTGTACCACTTCCTCTTTGCACTCACTTTGAATATGACTGTGGTTTCTGCTTACAGCCCAACACAATGCGAGGAAGAATTAAAGGTGGCAAGTCGTGGGCTGCCTGGCACACCGAGAGCCAGAGGCAATGGACGAACATCGCCACATGCATGCCCATATTCTCCCGCATGGCTAGATTATCAGGTTGGTGAGGTTCAGCTGAAACATCAGATCTTTGGTTTATTTTAATTGGACATTAACGTTAACGCGCTGAGCAAGCTCATTAATTCCTTTCGTTCCCCCTGCGGTGGGTGGCGTCCACGCCATCCTGCCATGACCTCTCACGCCCGGCTATTTCATCGCTCTGACACATGCATGGCGATTAAGGCAACTTCCTGAGAATATTCTACCCGTTAGGCCTTGAGCAGTTGGGCTTTAATGGCAGAGAAGAAATGTGAAGCTTGGCCGGAAGGACCCAGACAGCTAATTACTCATTAATGTTTATGATTATCCGGCTAACGCAACAATGCTCACTTATTCAAGATATATTAGATGTGTAGCCAACCGTGAGCTTTCTGCCCTCAAGTTGCGTTCTCCTGCCTTTCATATGTCAACCCAGAGTGCTCCCTTTCTCTGTATACTTATTATTAAATTACATGGGTTTAAAAGCACAGTAATTGGTTTAATTCCACGCAATGATGAGTTTCGACGACGTGACAAAGCCCTGATTCATGACACCACCGAATGAGGAAAATGCTTCACCGATGACCACGTCCACAGCAACCGTGAGGCTCATCTCCCGTGACCTTTATAAAAGCTGTGAGAGACTAAACCAGGGCAGACGGGAGAGATGGTGAGTTTACTGTGCATGATTTTTGTGTTGTGGTGTGCCTTAAAAAAAAAAAGTCTGGGTGAGGCACAGCATGCGGCACCATAACATCGAAAACAAACGGCTCCAGTGAGACAGCCAGTATTAATCAGCAGGTCATGCTATGTTACACTAAACTTTTTATGAGCTACATGCTCACCACCATACAGACACATACTTACAGCCGGCCATGAGGTATTGATAGTACTGCACAAAATCTGAGGCCAGCACCAAGGGGTGATTGCTGTTGAAAGGTGGTTGTAGCTCACTCCACTGCGGTGTCCTACGCAAAACAAACACAGAAATCAATTTAGGAAGCACAGATGTATATAACAGTCTCCATCTGAGCTGTAATGGACTCAGCTCCTTGCAGTCTTGCGGACCTTCCATTTCTTGTCTCATGTGGGCAGCATAAGCTATTCAGTCTAGTACACACAATCATTTAACATTACAATTAGATCAGAAAGCCATTTTATAAGGCAACCCCTGCGTCTTCCATTTCATGCACTCGGTCACGAGCGTTATTGCATTAGGACAGCGTCTGGGTCGGTGACAAGCCGTGACGTTAATCATTTGCTTGCCGTTGACGTGCCCTCATTAGGGGGCCGTGTAAGCTGTTTTATGTAAATGATATGATTACAGTGGGTTGTCAGGTGCTTGTGTCAGGCTGAAGGTGAAGTATAATAGCAGGTGAATAGGTGTGGTGATAAAGCCTCAGGGAAAGACCTGGCAAGATTCCAGCAGGCTCTCGGACAGGTGTTCAGCTCGAGGGGCGTGTCGTCGCCTATCTTCTGCGCCGTGCTGATTGGCCGAGGCTCTAGCACGTGCTCCACCAGGTTTCCGTAGCAACTCAGGATGTAGAGCGATTCAACGACCGCCTGGCGAGACTGATCTGACAGGGAGAAAAGTCAGAAACACGTTTTAAAATAATAAAATATTAACATGCTTACAGATCTTTACAGTTATCCGTTTATAGGTTGAGGTAAACTATCACAATTTAATGCGCAAAGACAACTATAAGCCCGAACACAATGAAATGGTGCTATATAAACATTGCTCTGTTTGTTTGGCAAGCCTTACAAGCCCAATATAGCACACACCCACATTGTGACTCATCAAATTAAGCAATTTTGGGACTCTGAATAATACTGGATGAATGATAGTTTGAAAAAACCATGTAGCTTCAGTTTGAATAAGTTAGCAAAAAATATTGTGTCCAAATAATGCTCATAATAAAATGTTTTATGTATATACGTTCTAAGCCATGTCAGACCTTTCTCTCTTTTCATGCTGGGGTTGGTGATGAACCAGGAACGAGAGGAGGCGAAGACTGCAGCCACACAGAACTCCCCACCAATGGACTTACTAGGTGAGATCTGAGGAGGCGGCTTGGCTTTGCTATTAAAAAATGGACACAAATGAGAGATCGTAAAAGAAAGAAATAAAGAAAAGAAAGAAAAAAAAAAGAAAGAAAGATAGATATACTTCAGAGTAATCTAACAGGAAATAAAAACACAGCACTGACAAGACTCACAGTTGGGATGCAAAATTTCCTGCACATGAATGATATCCAAAAACAAAACGTGAACAATTACATAATGCATCACACATTTCATGCACATAAAAAAATCCTCATCTCTTTGATTCCCAAAGTTTAAAAACTTACCATACTGTAATCTGTTTAACATAATTTGATTATTTACTTAACAAAACATTTTAATTAAATGTGCCAAAAAAGGTCACACTAAATACTGACTTTAGAAATGTAGTTCTGAAAATTGTTTTGTTTTTAATGTTGTGTACATATTTCCAGTATTTTCTGTTAGTATCGAGTAAAAAAATAAATATGCATAGGCATAAAAACTTTTCTAAAACAACAAAGCTGGTGGTGGTGGCTTAAGACTTTTGCACAGTACTGTAAAAAAGTATATACATAGAATTACTGCAGTGGTACATATTGCCATATATTCCCATTGTCGCAGACAACACTCTTAAGGGGGTCGGACACCGTCCGCTCAGCGTCGCGTCGAGTCTAGGACAACTCGGAGATATCGTAAACCGGAAATGCACATTAAATAGCGCGAGCTTCGTCAGATAGCGTCTACTTCAAAATTTAAATTATACGTTAGCAGCCAATGTTAATCGTTAATGATTTGGGACAAATATGATGTTATTTAATGTTAAACTATGTGAGTGGCGCTGTGTGGCGCGACCTACCTTCCTAGTCACAGCTAGGCGGCATGGACAAGCGCCACATGGCGGCGCCGGTGTGCGTATACTCATAGAAAACATTGTGTTCGATTTTTTTAGAACGCTGTGCGATCCCCTTTAGAAAGGATTTACACATCTTTGTGCATTAAGCTTTTAACACATTATGTGTAATTTTAACACATTATGTGTCATTTTGTGTTAAAATGTAACACAAGTTATGTTAAAAGTAACACATAATGTGTTATTTTATAATAACACAGAGATGGGTGGATTCTGGGACAACACATTTAAAGTGTGTTGTCCCAGAATCAACACTACTGTGTTGTTTTTAACACATTCGTTCTAATGACACAAATGGTGTTATATCCTAAATTGTGCCACATCTGGCTATTTTCTCTGCTGAATTTGTTTTAATAGTTTTAGAGGTGATGACACTTTAAGCCATTGTGCTAGCACAGTAAATATAGAAGTCATTAAAAAAATGTTTAGACAATATCTGGGTATCAAAAATAAAGCATTAAAAAGGCATGTCAGTATTGTACCCATATAACACATATTTTACTTGCTAATAATTCAATAAGCAGGTACTTAACTAAATACAGTACATATTGCCATTTTAGGTGATTTCGGACACAGATACATTTTAGGATCATATCTAAATTGTCCGAATTGCCTGTAGCTGAACAGCGCACATGTAACTTCCGACACATGTACAGTAATTGTTTGTAATGTAATAATGGCTATAATTTTATTTCACAGTATTTTCATTCGCAAATACATTTTTTCCACAGTTGACAAAATCAGAAAAACATAGCCTTAATGCATCAATGTCAGATTTAGTTTTTTACATTTCAATTTAGTGACTATAATGGTGCTGTTAAAGCTAAACACACACACGCTGCAGGCGTCTAGACGGTGCAGATACCACATAATGGCTGTCATTTGTTTATAAATCAGCTTCAAATGGAGGCTCTTAAGCTGCTCTGGAAGACCTCGCTTTGACTTGCCATTTGAAAAAAAAATTAGGGCCTATTGAAATTTTATTTATGACAGCACATTTTGATGAAGCAACAAGAGAAAATGGCTATGCACTGTGATAAGGGCTCACATATGGAATTCATCCTAGAACAGTAGCTGCACAGTATTATTGTCTGACTTATCAACACGGTAAACTTGACCTCTGTACCTAAAATGTATAAGAGACTGACTCCCAGAGAAATTAATACTGGCTGTCTGCCACAGTACCAGAATCTAGATCACTGAAAAAAAATTGTTCATTTAATTTACTCTATTTTTTTCAAGTGGTCACAATCAATTTATTTAAGCTACATTTAAACAAAAGTTTGTTTATTTTTTTCACTTTTTTGTTTAAATGTAGCTTTAAAAAAATGTATTGCGACCACTTACCTTAAAAAAATTGAGTAAATTGAATGAATAATTTTTTCAGTGATGCTATCAATCACACACACTCAAATATACACAAATGGATGTGAATGGGCTAAAATAAAATGCTTATGCATTAATGACATTATAAAAGCAAACACTGGGTCCGTTCATTCTGTGTTTTTGAAGCTTTGATTGTGTTTACAGTGCGCAATATAACATGTGTTCATGTTTCACGTGTTAAAAAACACGGTATTTTTCCACACAATTTACTCATCTCTATAGCGCTGTTTTCACTGTCCTCAAAACGGGCTGATGTCTTACTTGTTCTGTAAAGTCCCTCCTTCAGAAATACATAACGAGTTTGGATTGTGAAGCTTGTTTAGTGTGTTGTGATTAGATAGCAGCTTAGCTTGCCGTTAGCTTAGCTGGAGACTGACGTATTCCTGTGGGCGGAGTTTAGTCAAAAAACTGTTCTACCGTAGTGACGTCATTAAAGCAGGAAGTAGAGGACTGTAGTCCAAACCGGCCGTTCGCTGTAGGCTTTGAAAGGCGAATTCTGTTTAAGAAAATAAATAGCCTGGCAATGAATCGCCTCGCAATGAACTTTAAGCTTTATAATTTTACAGCTATTATTTATGCTATTATAGCAACATTACACACTAACTAGGGTTTAAAAAATGGGATCAGAAAGAACGTGACCTTTAATACATTGGTTAAAAATTACAGACTCTGCTCTTTTTCTATATAATGAAAGTGAATGATGACCGAGGCTTTCACTCACTAAGATTTTTCTAATATCTCCTTTTGAGTTTCATTGAAGAAAGAGAAAATCACAGGGTTTGGATCAACATGACAGTGAGAAATTAATACCAAATTAAAATGTTTGGCTAAACTAACCCTTAAAAATACTTTGAATACAGCAAGTCTGACCCAAACCTCCTGTTTGAAGAAAAGATGCATGAACACGGTACAAAAACTCCTCATCAAGCTATTTCATGAGGTCTTTACAAATAAGGGAACTGTCGATTGTAATGAAATCCTTCTATCTAGAGCGTGAAGTCTGGACTTGGAGTTAATGTGGATGGATTGTCCAGTGTTTGAACCGAGACTCTCCAGCCTTGCATTACGCTAATAGGTGTTGAGTGACCTGTTGCTTAGCTGCAATCTCACTCCGTAACTTCCTTTAAAACTGTCATCAAGTCGTAAATTACACTCAGGACGAGGAGTGAAGCTGACATCTTTGTTTAACCGACACCAGGCGAGGGTTCTTGGTTGGCAAGGATTAAAGACAAAAAAAACATACAGAAATATTGGGAAAGATACTGGCGCGTGTTTATTGGTGTTGGATGCGGGTTGGGCCTGCTTAACTAAATAACTACAGTGCGGTGCGTGCTGTTGACAGGGAGATATGAGCAGTTTGTCACTATATCACCTTGGCTGGAGTTACCGTGGTTCACGCTGTCTGTCAGTGTAAAACAGGAGATATAGTCCTGAACAAACACACAGAACCGCCAAAGGATGTGAAGATTTCAGTAGAGTAAAACACATAGTTTCCTTTTTTCCAAAAAAAGGCAGGATTCCCAAGCGGGCCTGATATAATGAGACAGCAGACATTTTTGATATCAGATAACTGTTGCTTTGGCCTAGACATCAGTGACCATAGAGAAAAAAAGTAGAGACTACCTCAAACAAACTTGTAAATCCTTCCTGCCATCTGCAGAGCTCATGGATGCCGGGAAAGTGAATGAGCTTAGCGGTTTTCCAGGCTGGAATGCTGGTGAATAGTTTATGTATTGAACAAAATGTAGATTATTATCTTTTACTGTATTTTACTGCTTACTTGTACTCAGGGTTCCCACACCGTAGTTAACTTCAAATTCAAGGACTTTTCAGGTCCAATACCATCAAATTCAAGGACTAAATGTGGGGACACATTTTAAGTCAGAGCAAGGTTACATTGTGTTACCTTTTAAGATACATTGTTACAGTTCCCTTTCGAGGGAACTCGCGCTGCGTCACTATGGTGACACTTTGGGGACGCCTCCAGGGGTAAGTGCGTCTGAATGTGTATATCAAATTCAACCAATGGTGGTGACGGGGGAGACAGGAAGTATATTGCTATCTGAAAATATTGCCAAAGACAGCATTACAGGTACGCAGGAAGTATGGCAAGGAAGACACAGCGTCTTGTTCCCTTCTCAGGTTACCCGGGACGTTTTCATGTGTCAAACACAACTATGCAAAAAAGTATTTTGGTATGAATCAACATTCAGATACAGAAGATATAAGCATTTGAAGCTAACAGTTTAGCATGTGTGCTTAAAAAGACCAGAAATCTAAAGTCTACAATTTTTTATTCTATTATCCTACACTACACAGGGAATAATATGGATTTTTTCCAGAAACTTCTTGCTTAAATAGATTCAAGCACTTTCAATGACCTGTATCTATGTATGTATATTTTCAAAAACTTCCAAGGGCCTTAAATTTTTTTCCAGATTCACAAACTTTCAGGGATTTCAAGGAGCAGTGGGAACCCTGTGTACTGCAAGTACACCAAAGCTTGTTCTGTAATTGGCTTTTTTAGGAAAAATATAAAGAATGTGCTCACAGCTGCTTTGAATAATGAAGGCAATGTGAATTCAGTGCAACTAAACATTCATTTCTATAAAATTACAGATCGAACCAAACTTCGAATACTTTTATCAATGCCTTAGTACTAAGTGCTTTGCATAATAGATCTGGAAATGACATTATTCTTAATATACATTTCAAGGTATATAATAACCTTGCAAGTACCAACGATGAGACCAAAAACATCAGCTAAAAGCCAGGCATAGCTTCAGACTCTCAGCCAAAAAAGCTGAGAGCTCATCTGCCAGTGGATTTCTGAAGCCGGCCAAGTATGGAAAAAGCTCTTTGAAGAGGCTTTGGTTAGAAGACGATTTGGTCAACATGTTCTTCTTTGAGGGCACGATGGAGATGGATGATGGTGTTTTTTGTGCCTTTTACACTGCATCTAAAATTCCTTAAACCAACCGCTGGAGTTTTTTAAATCACTCTTTCCGTCTTGGTCTCACTTAAAGTGGCTAGAGAACATGACTCGAGTTGCAGTGATTCAGCAGATCGAGTGAACGTATTATTCTAGATAAATATTGGCATGGCGAGTCGCTTACAAAAAACACATCCTAAAATCAATAAATTATGAAGCATAAACATATTTAGTTAGATTGAGAGAAGAGAAGACGGACGTTATTAAAGAAATGCTAAATTCATCCTTATCCCGACCACGTTGGCATTTTCATTGCTACTTCAAGAGGCTTTGAATTTTCCCCCTCTCTTTCTCTAATTCACTGAAAAGACTTCTTGCATGTCATTTCCACTTTAAATTAAACATATGAGAAATCTTGACTTGGGCTAATAGCTTTTCCTCAAGGGCATAATTTAATCTGTGATGTCCACTATCAAAGCCCCTTCACATTACAGTCCTGGTCACAGACGAGGCGCCATCGATGGTAAGGACAACCTCCATTTGTTTTCATAGCTTGCAGCAAACAATTCATGAATGCTCTTTTGCTCAATTCTGTCATTTATGGGAGCGTATAGATCTCATTCCAACTTATTAGAGGACACCAGTCAATTTTATAAAGAAACATTACGATGTTTTGTCCCACTGACAGTTTGTAGGGAACGCTAATCTACACACTTGACCATATGGTTGGTGTACATCAGGCAATGGGGTCTGCATTCTTGAAAGGGTCGCGCAGAACGTAGACATATCTCTCAACATGTCACATTTATTTTCTTACAGCAGCTTATCCTCGGATATGGCTAAGGGAACGCAGCCACGGCGCACACACGCTACCCCGCTTATCGCAGCCATTCGAGAGGCAGACATCAAAAACTAAAAGAGGAATAGAAACTTTTCCCCTCCATTTCCAGTGTTCCACCTCATTGGGATTTTGTTGAGGAAGGTGCATGATTTGGCTCGAGTTTCCTTTTCCTTAGAAATATGCTGGTAAATACAGTATGTGTTGCCCAGCTGTTTGTAAAAAATTCAAGCCAACAGGTTCAGAGGCTTGTTTATTCTTTTCTTTAAAATACTAAAAGGTTTACGTTTCATGGACAAAGGAAAACCTGTCAACAACGTTTCCATAAATCCAGATGAATATCAAACCTGAACTTTCTAAATATGTGCTCTTGAGAGGACTACTGTATTTCTCTAGTCTGTAAAACGTTTTTCGATAAATGTTTACACTTAGTTCCTTTGTGGGGATCAGTAACATCATAACTTTTCAAAGGGTACCAACCCAGTTTTTGTACCAAGAGTGTATGCTATTAAACGTACTGTTAAATATCACATTCTACAGTTAACTTTAATCAATCAAACATTCAGATGTGAATGTAGAGTTCAAGTTGCACCGCTCATTCAAGATGAAACCATGGGGAATATCTAGATTTATAACGTTAATGACGAGCCTTTGAAACACATACGACTTCTGAGATCACAGCAGAGCGGGACAGGAAAAAGATCTAATTAAAACGTATGTGAGGACACCACAACAAAAATTGAAACTGAAGCCGGAGGAGCTCTGGTAGTGCGTAAGGACAACAGCACATGTGATTCATTTGTTTTGGATGAGGGATACAGAGAGCTGAAGAGGAAGTTCGTTTTGCCAAGATCTTTGAGGCCACAACTAAAAATTATTTCATAATGATACAAAGTGTCTGATTTTGTCTGAATGAAATCCAAAAACTGTAATTTCAGTACAGTACATCACATAGCATATAAAACCTGATTTTTCAGCATAAATTCATCTTTTCTGCCATAAAGTAAAAAAATTGAAGCTCAAACTAATGTTTGCTGTAAGTACTGCATACTAAAACTAGATCTTTATGAAGCTTTATATCCCGCACAGGGCTTATACTAGTCCCAAACTAAAATGCAATTTTGAAAACAGCTTGCACTTACATTTATTAACATAAATCATTGACATTATTATGTTGTAAGGTATATTTGTAAAAGCTACTTAAATATAAGGCCTAGCCCCACTGATCTATACCTGTATAAATGACTGGATTGCGCATGACGTCACAATTGTGAAGCCGCCTCGTCGCCATATTGGTATGCCCAAACATTCCATTAAATTAATAGGAGTTATGAGATTTTAATCAAAAAACACTACTTTATCAGTCTCTGTTTTTATATCTGAAGTCTCACTGTTTATTATTATAACGCAAACGTCATAAGCATTGTACATAGTTATTTATTTACAATGGTATATTTTACTTTTTAAACAGTGAGTTACTAAACATAGTCAAACTAACATTTGCAGCAATATAAAAACAACACCCAATTTCGATGCCGCTGTGCTTTTAAAAAGTCATAGAATATACGTTTTTATTTAGAGAAATAACACTGACCGTGTAGGCTTTCAATGTCATCAAACTTTATTTACCCCTGTGTCATTACAACAGAATGCAGCGGCACCCACGCTTAATGTTTTCTATAAATCTCTTATCCTGCCTGATTATAACAATCATTGCAAATAACATCAGAATTAACACTAATTTACATACACATATACTTAAAATTAATCTTGTGTGACTGATACGCTGTAAACCGGGTGAATTTAGATCATGATTTTGAATGTAAGTCAATGATGCCCTTTGTCGGTTGGGCATAGCAAGATGGCCGCTCGAACTCTGCTACGGCTTCACCTCTCGCGGTTGCGGATTGATCTGAATGCCTCTGACGTCAGCCAGAAATGTGACGCTCCTTACCATGTTTGAAAGATTCGGTTGCTAACAGGAGTTAACTTACAGGCTGTAAGTCCGAAGCGGGAGGAATTATGATAATGTCGGTCTTGTCTACATCACCAATCCCAGGAAGTAAACTGTTGCCTACAATCCGTGTGTTTTTTGTAGTCCAAGAAAAGAGATTCGCGTTGGAGACGATAACTCGCGTCATCAATTACTTTAGGGTTGGGGTTTGTACCTTTTGCATATCGTTAACATGTGCTAATACACACCTACACACCAAAAGAAATTTAAAAATGTGAATAAGACAATAGGTGATCTTTAAGATGTTTAAGCATCTTTTATAGACATTTTTTATAGACATTT
This sequence comes from Misgurnus anguillicaudatus, assembly GCF_027580225.2. Lineage (NCBI taxonomy): Eukaryota > Metazoa > Chordata > Actinopteri > Cypriniformes > Cobitidae > Misgurnus > Misgurnus anguillicaudatus. The sequence continues at coordinate 23,114,263 of NC_073360.2, read as the reverse complement.
TATAGGCAGAAAAGACGTTGCAGAGATGTATCTTGAGAAAAATCAATGGCACTGGCATATTTTAAGATTTGTCAGTGCAGGATATTTTTTAGTTGCGACAGCTCAAAAATGTTTTTTAAGCTAGGACCAGCCCTAGTGCTGCGTTTACACCAACCGGGTTTAAGGCGTCAAAATTGCGTCTATAGCGCCTAGTTTGCCACTTGAACAGTTTAAATGCATTCGTGCGTCTAGAGCGAAGTAGACGCGTGGAAAAAAACAAGCATTTTACGCGTGTCAGAGGCGAAATCTGCTTCTTGTGGGAGGGGCAAGTGCTATGCGGTTGTTTGTTTGCAAGAAGGCTGATGTTGATTGTGCATTTATCGAGAGAGTTACCAGTTTGTATTTGGTCTATAGGGGGAAAATAAACGGCGCGGGTCGATAAACGTCACGTGACTCAAAAGTGAAATGTGTATTTACAACTTACCAGGTTGCCCAATATCCTCACTGACACTCTTCCAAGCGAGTTCCTTTTATTCCTGTCTCTATAGAAATAAGAACTTGTGTCGTATAGCTCCGGGTGTCTGCTCACGGACAATGTCAAGGTCCTGATTGGTTAAAGCGGTGCGAAAAACTAAGTTAACTAAGTTAACATCTTTCAACTCGGGGCGTCAGCCGCAAATTCGCATCAAACGCAAAATGCACAAAAGGCATCATTCGGGCGTACCACGGCAGACCCTCAATTCGCCCCATTCGTGTGAACTAGGCACGCAAATCAGGCAGAAACGCGTCTACCTTGCCGCGCTAAACGCCTCATTTGCAAGACCTCCAGACACTCGTTAATGTGTCTTTGAAATCACTCGCGCTCCATGCCTCTACCGCAGCTGGTGTAAACGCAGCATAACATTTAACTTAGTTAAAGTTATACAGTTATAGAGCTTTACACCATATTTTCTATTTCTTTACTCTCATCAAATATGTATATATAGCTTCAATCATTTTTAAAGACAATTATTAAAAACAATTATCCTATTAAGAGTGTAAAGTAGCCATTAGTTAATCTATTAAAACCAAATTAAATGTTCACATGAAGTTAAAGAGGCCATGGCACAAGACTTTAAGATGTCAAATAAATCTTTGGTGTCCCCAGAGCACATATATGAAGTTTTAGCTGAAAATACCCTACAGATAATTTATTATAGCATGTTAAAATTGCCACTTTGTAGGTGTGTGCAAAAATGTGCCGTTTTGGGGGTGTCCTTTTAAATGCAAATGAGTGGTTTGTTACAATTGAAACTCAATTGTGCTGTGAATTATTTACTCTCTCTCTTTTTCTCTGCACTTAATGGCAGTGCTGTGATTGGATAGTGCAGATTAAGGGGCGGTATTATTATAATAAGAGCTCCTTATGACATCACAAGGAGAGCCAAATTTCAATGACCTATTTTCTCATGTGATTGTAGAGAATGGTTTACCAAAACTAAGTTACTGGGTTGATCTTTTTCAAATTTTCTAGGATGATAGAAGCACTGGGGACCCAATCATAGCACTTAAACATGGAAAAAGTCAGATTTTCATGCAATGGCCCCTTTAAGGGGTAAAGAAAATTACTGACTGCAACTTTAATGCACACAGCACCAGCATCATCTTTTTACCCTTATTCCAAATGTCACTGGCCAATAAAATCATAATGACAATAACATGAATGTGAACACAAAGGCATTTTTGGATAAACAATCCTTGTTTTGGAAAAGCGAACCACTTTGAAGAGAAGGTTCGTTTAAACCCCAAGATGGCCTGACAAACACAACTCTGATGTCTAACATAGCAAAACACAATATTTTGTGATAAACGTCAGAAGAAAAACTCTTTCCTCTCTCGCAATGACACCAAAGCAGACTGTTCTAACTAAAACGTCTTAGATCTTCGCTTGTGACCGACAAATGCTTTTTATATAATTCACTAATGTGTCTACTTTGTCATTTAATAGAACATTTACACAACGGCCTTGCTTTCAACTTACATTACAGTACCATTAAACAGACAATCTTTTCAATTAAAACAAATTAGGTTAGCAATGAAAAATACACAAAAGCTTGTGTGGCCATAAGAAATCTGGCAGTACAGTCAAACAGCGATCCACATACACAAAGGGAACAAAAAAGGAACAAAAAAGCACATCTTTCAAATCCTCCCACAGCGTGCTAGAATAAACTGAAAAGAAACCAAGAAAAGGTTTTCGGAAATCAATGAAAGATGGAACGAACGCAGTCGTTTGCTGAAGCGATGGGAAAGCATGCTGGAAGTGAATTGGAAAAACTCACCATGGAGTTTTAATGGAAAAACATCCAGCCCCAAACAGGTAGGGTCTTCATGACGGAAAAGATACACAGAGATAGATGGAAAAAGCATTAATATTGATTCGACTGGGCAAACAACAATAGCAGATTTTAATGCAACTTATACTTTCGTACCAGAGGTAAACGTGTAATAATAAATCAGTTATTGTTACCTCAACTCTAGGTAAATATCCAATGTTTCAATAGACGGCTTATAAAGCTTGTCTTTAAAATAAGAAACTGTTTAATATTAAAGAGTTACAGTAGTACAGAGACAGAAAGTGGGTTCCTGATTTTCAGCCAGACCAATGGATGACCGTAAACATTTTACAGCCAAAAGCGTTTCCCAACAGCAATAAAAAGAAAACAAATTCAACTTTGTTACCCTCTGGCAGAAGTCGTCGTACATATGACAGCCCATTGAATGAGTTTACTATTTAGTAGGGCTGAATCGCTGTCTGTGAAACAAAACCTTATAGTTTAGCAAAGACATTGAATCTTTTCTACTTTATACTGCCAAACATAACTGATTTATAATTAAGAATTTCCCAAACCAAATCAAATGTGAGCGATCACTAAATAATTATGAACAATGTATAACATTATAAACAATGATTTACATTTATACACAGGGCTTAAAATACTCAAACATCACGCCACGGCTGATCTAAATCTAAACAATCAAATGGGTTGCTTGGTTGCATCTCAAGTGGAAATTACTGCTTTATATTTAAGCGAGACACTTCAGCTGAATGAACTCAGTAAATATCCAGCTGTGACAATGGATGGACGCCAAAGTTAAATGAATGAGTTTCCATGGAGACGGTTGAAACGCTAAAATTCATGTTTGTTTAGCTGCATTGATGATTGCTTTGGTGTATAACTGTGAAATAAGTTAAGTGTTACAAGAGATTACGAAAATGACATCTGCAGCTAAATAAGTAGGACAACACTGTATTATCTATCACAACACACTTGTGTATTTTTAACAGGCTTAGACCCGACTTCATAACAATAAAAAAGCAAGCCAAAAGCAGATTTCATCCAAATCCGTAGAGTGCTATGAGTGTACATCTATTGACAGGAAACAAAAAGAAGTCACATGATGACAGTATGTGGTCACCAAGAGCAACAACTTCACTTCAATAATCTTTAACAGGTTTATCTCTCTGCTCGCGAGTGTGTCGCACTTCCAAAGCCATTAACAGATTTGCGTAAACAATTTACGCCAAGACATTTCACATAGACACAGGCTCTTTACAGCTACGCGCACCGCCATTACTACATTATGAGACAATGGCCAAAAGCAGCTTACTTCACGTATTACACTAAGCCTACCAGTGAGGTAAGAGGAATCCCGAATACACTTGTGAATGATTGAAACATCCAGGCGCATTTTGCTATTAGAAAAGAACACCATCAGTTATAAGCTCTGGTGCGGTTCGGTATACGCGTGAAACCAATCCGACCCAATGGACCAACAAACAGACTATCTTATAGCTTTTTTTAACCGTGAACATACCTGAGAGCTCTTTGGTGATGAATTCTGGTGAGCACGTCAACGCCATTAAAAACCAAAGCGCACATGTTCCTTATAAAATGCCTTCTAACTGCTCTTTTCCGCAATGGGTACATGGTAAGAATATTGTCCCACCTAATTTTGATTCCTGCTCACAATAATGAAGTAATATAACCGCATTTACCCCCCAAAAAATACATAATAATCCCGCAAAGCTGCTGTCTGTCAATCTTGACCCACCTTAGCCATTTAAACCCCGGTTTTGATACAAAGCAATCGATCAACAGTTCTGAAAACTCTCTAATGCTGCGTACAGTACACACCAAATGCGTAGCATCGCGTTGCTCCCTCTAGATTACTCGCGGGATTTAGCTTTGTGTCATGCAAATTTTTCACTTGAGTTGAATATATTCAACTTGCGCGAAGGCGCATTTGAGGCAAATAGCGCGTTTTCGTGGCAATCGCGCAGCCCAATTCGCGTCATTTGCATCGCCCCGCGCAATATAACGTTAATGTTAAAATTTCCATTTATGAGCAGATCTCTGCACTAAATGGCAGTGCCATGGTTGGTGCAGATTAAGGGGTCGTATTATCTCCTTCTGACATCATAAGGGGAGCCAAATTTCAATGGCCTATTTTTTCACATGCTTGCAGAGAATAGTTTACCAAAACTAAGTTACTAGGTTAATCTTGTTCATATTTTCTAGGTTAACAGTAGCACTGGGGACCCAATTATAGCACCTACACATGGAAAAAATCGGATTTTCATGAAATGTCCCCTTCAAAACTTGCATGTCTACATATTTAAGAAATCACTGTTTTCTTCCTAAACTGTCAAATGAGAAATAGCAACCAATATTCACAGGACATTTTACTCACATCCAAACATTTGTTTAAAATTACTGCTACAATCAATGGGGTTCATGTCATTTTAGAAAGAACGCTTTAGTGTTATTTATACTAAATATGTCAGTAGGCATGGATCTCACTAAATTGGCTGATTTGACAGCTTAAATCAGGGGAACATAAAAGTTATGGGAACAGTGATTGGTAGAAAGATCACAAAACGACAGAAATTCACACCTATTATTGCCTCACCTGACAGGTCTATCTACTAATTAGCCTTGCATAAGTACTGTATTTAGCTGCTAGTGAAGTATTTTGTTAGTATACCTAATAAGAATATATTTGTTTTCGATTTCACTAAAATAATTTAAAAGTAGACATTCTAAGCATTATGTAGACATTTATCTTTTGTTTCTATGACAACTATTCGTTAAGTTACAGTTAATTTTTCTGACACGTCTCTGAAAGTACTCCACTGACAGAGAGAGAACAGAACACGCATTATGTTTATTTTCTTAATTTTGCAAAAAGGACAACATTCTGTTTTTATTGGGAATGGACAGAAAAAAACTAGACACTTTAACGTTTAAATTATGTATAAATTATATATGTATGTCCAAAATCAGCAGAGTAATCTAAGTCTCTTTGCGGAGTGATTGAAAAATAAAGAGTTTGCGGTGCAAGCGCCCCCAGAGAGTAAATGCTGCAATATACACTGTCACATAAAATGGTAAAAAATGGTCCCAAGCTGTTGCTGGGGCAGAACCCTTTAAAAAGTTCTCAATATATACCATTTAGCTGCAGATATGTGTTTGTTTGGTACCGAATGATAGTTTTTAGTTAGTTGACCTACTTTCTTGGTGGGCAAGAAAGCAGGTAATATACCATGGGCTCTACACAGAGAGGCAGCAAAAGCTGGTCAATTTTCCATCTGTTTCAAGCCACGATTATTTAAATAACCTCTTAAGAAAAGAAAACTTGAATAAAAATATGAACAAAAACTACACATTTTGGGCACTTATGATTATACAAAGCACCCGATTCCATATTTTATAGTCAATAAAAACCATCAGATTAATGACAGACCTCCACTTTGGCTGTGTTTACATGTATTTCGTGGAAAATTCCTCGCCGCCAGGATTACATTAATATTATATCATCATATTGTATTGTTTTATAATATATTGAATCTTATTAATGAAAAGCAATAAAGTTCAGTCTGAGCACAAGTTTATTACTCTTAGCACAACAAATGACCTAATAAAAGTGCAAAGAATTTGCAAACATTGCACTTTTACTCTTTAACATAAATGTAGCATTTTCACAAGACAACTCTTTAGCTAACTTTAGCAGTTAGTATAACTATTAACTATCCTTGGTTGCTTCAGTATGTGATAATCCTGGTAAGAAAATTACGCAAAGATAATGACTTATGGCTAAAATTACAATGATTAATATAGCCAGTGTTTACGTGAGGTTACTTTTGATGAAGTGGTCAATGTAAATACGAGTGTATATTGATGGCTGCCTGCCATTGTTTACCCTAACTGGGCACAGAGACACATACATTTATGACACAAAATTCACAACTTCCTCTTTTCTGTGTTTTCAGGATTGTCTCCTCGTTGCTTGTATTTTATTGCACTACAACCATTAAGTATTTAGGCTAAACAAAAGAAATCACTTACTTCTTAACCTGCGGTCAACGGCACATAGCGCTCTCATGCCCACCAGGGGGACGTTCCCCTAAGTGCGTAACGACACATGAAAACTATCAATATGTACCTTTTAGGTACTAATGTGCACTATTTGGTACCAATATGTACCTTTGATGTACTAATATGAACCCTTTAGGTGCAAAGGTGTACTTTATACAAGGGTACCACCCCAATGACAGCTTTTTTTCTGACAGTGTACTTGAAAAATATATTGAAAGGTTTGGATCAGCACATAAAAAATACTGAACAGGCTGTATTTACATACTTATAACTTTAATTCCATCAGGGATGAAGAGAAGAAAGTTTTCATGTAGCACAACTGGTAGAGCACTGCGTGAGCATCGAAAAAGGTTGTGGTTTCAATTCCCAAGCAATACAAATACTTATTTAAATGTATACCTTGAATGCACTGTACATCGCTTTGGACAAAGCGTCTGCTAAATGCATTAATGTAAAAGTGAGGTAAATGACATTTCATCTGTCCTTCAAATTTAATATAAAAAGCTTGACTAACTTTATAAAGTATTAAATTAAGGTCTAAAAACATAATTTACCATTATATAAATATAATCTATAACATAAAAAGCATGTTATATTTTGTACACAATATGTTGCTGGCCAAAGGCAAATGACGAAAGGCATCCTCCACCAAAAGTGAGTCAAATCAAGTCTAGGTTAAAACAGGTTTAGCAGCTGGTGTGTTTCACATACAATCCTCCTAACACAGATACGTTTCAAACAGGTATGAATGCATCGGACCTACGCACACTTGTGCACTAACACACCAAATAAATAATTAAAGAATCAACAAATACCACAACAAGACACAGATGGTGCTTTACTAATCTGAGCATGCCCAGTCGCACTCACTCTCAGGTAGAGCACTGCAGGGGGCTTTACCCCACACCAGAGCGGCAGTGCGATTCAGCTGCAATGCCAAATGTCCAACTGCATTAATACAGAGGCTCTGTTTGTAAGGTGGAAGGCCTCCCCATGTTCTGGCCGGGCCTTCTACCCTCAGATCAACAGCACTCAGAGCTGTGGCTGGGGAATGGCAGAGTTTTCTGGGCACGTTGACGGGCATAGAGGATATGAGAAAAGACAGGAGGGTGCAGGAAAACAGCTGACACACATAGACGGAGGAGCGCAACGTAGGCCTTCCCTCGTCAGCCAACACATATGCTGGCCTCAGCTAAGGAGAGAAAGAAAGACTCTGAGATAGAAATGAGTTGAACTGGGACTGCAATGTGAGGACAGGAGCCCACTCTGACGTCAACCCTGTCAGCACGATGGCACAACGTACAGTCTTCCACTCGGCATGCGAGTGGAAATGAGCCATTTAAACTGGGGCTGAGAGGCCGGGAAACAAATCAAACACCACTCTGAATTATTAAGACTCCAAACTGATGCACTCTGGATGCGCTGATGGCTATTTAGTCTCACACTGCATGTAACTAGACTGTGAAAAGCGTACTACAGTACGTGACAACAAACAGGAGGGCCTTGTACAGATCTACCACATCCACCCATTTGAAAGCATTGACCCGACCTGCCAGTGTTTCGTTAGCGAATTTCCTATTCAAACTTTTTATTTAAATAAAAATAAACAATTGGAATAAGTCATAATTATGTTTAGTCAGTATGTAAATGCGTACTGCAGTCATTGATACGGCAACCAGTCTTTACCGCCGTCTTCATATTACATAGAGTGACCGCATTCTACGTCCAGTAAATGTAATACATCTGGCTTTGGAATAATTGGACCGCATGCATTAAAGTTCCATATGCGGCAGAAACCAGGTTTGCATGTTTGTGTATATTCAGACAATCATCTGGCAAATGACGGTTTGATGCCACTTAAGTAAGTCCTGCGTAAGTGAGGAGTTCATGCAAAATCATGGTCCAACACGGTTTCGCAAATGAGAAAAGACTAAGCGATTTCACACGCAATCGTTGGAACATTAATACTCTTTATAAGTCTAGTGATTTAGAGCGATCATCGTGTCGTATTATTTTGCTATTCAAGTTGTTTTATACAAGATAGCGTGAATGATAACAGGGACGACCAAAAACTTCAAGAGAGGTACAGTAACAGAGAAATTATACAGATATACAGATAGATAGATACTATAGATAGATAGATAGATAGATAGATACTATAGATCAGTGTTTCTCAAACTTTTTCAGCCCAAGGACCACTTTTTCTTCCAATTTTTTTCTGAGAACCACCTAACAGAATCCCACTCTAACACGCCCCCCAAAAAACAACAAAATAGGAAGGATAAGCTAGTTTAAGTTTAATATGCAACTGTTTCAAGTCAAAAACTATTTTTTAAAACAAATGCAATGCTATGTTCAGAAATTATTATATGAATTTTATTTCATTTGAAAAAAGTAAATGTGAAATGAGTTGCAGCTTAATATGAACAACAAACTGCACATGTGAAAAAAATGCTTTTAAACATACTATAACAGCCTAGGTCCCACTTAATGTCATTCCAAAGAGCCATTTGTTTAAAACTGAGGTGGTGGGTATATGAATCTATGGATGTAACTATGGTAACAATAAAATACTGTTCCCCTTAATGTCCAAAATCACTGAAATTACAGGGTTTTTCACATGAAACAAAAACTAGTACATTATAAAACTAATAGATCTGTGGATTTTAGCTGCTTTCAGTTGACGCTTGATCTTTTCTTTTGACTCCTCTTTGGTTTAGCCACCGATCCATTTTTACGTTATTAAAACAAAAAGGCAAGAACTGATATCACAGTTTTGCAAGTACATTAAAAATCTACTTAAATAAGTGACGATTGTATAAACAGGTCATCTTTTGGTGGACCACTGGGGGGGTTTGGCGGACCACTAGTGGTCTGCGGACCACACTTTGAGAATTACTGCTATAGATAGATAGATGGATACAATAGATAGATAGATGGATACTATAGATAGATAGATGGATACTATAGATAGATAGATGGATACTACAGATAGATAGATGGATACTACAGATAGATAGATGGATACTATAGATAGATAGATGGATACTATAGATAGATAGATGGATACTACAGATAGATAGATGGATACTACAGATAGATAGATGGATACTACAGATAGATAGATGGATACTACAGATAGATAGATGGATACTACAGATAGATAGATGGATACTACAGATAGATAGATGGATACTACAGATAGATAGATAGATAGATAGATAGATAGATAGATAGATAGATAGATAGATAGATAGATAGATAGATAGATAGATAGATAGATAGATAGATAGATAGATAGATAGATAGATAGATAGATAGATAGATAGATAGATAGATAGATAGATAGATAGATAGATAGATAGATAGATAGATAGATAGATAGATAGATAGATAGATAGATAGATAGATAGATAGATAGATAGATAGATAGATAGATACTATAGATAGATAGATAGATACTATAGATAGATAGATAGATAGATAGATAGATAGATAGATAGATAGATAGATAGATAGATAGATAGATAGATAGATAGATAGATAGATAGATAGATAGATAGATAGATAGATAGATAGATAGATAGATAGATAGATAGATAGATAGATAGATAGATAGATAGATAGATAGATAGATAGATAGATAGATAGATAGATAGATAGATAGATAGATAGATAGATAGATAGATAGATAGATAGATAGATAGATAGATACTATAGATAGATAGATAGATACTATAGATAGATAGATAGATACTATAGATAGATAGATAGATAGATAGATAGATAGATAGATAGATAGATAGATAGACAGTATAGATAGATAGATAGATAGATAGATAGATAGATAGATAGATAGATAGATACTATAGATGGATAGATACTATAGATAGATCCTATAGATAGATAGATCCTATAGATAGATAGATCCTATAGATACGATAGATCCTATAGATCCTATAGATAGATAGATAGATAGATAGATAGATAGATAGATAGATAGATAGATAGATAGATAGATAGATAGATAGATAGATAGATAGATAGATAGATAGATAGATAGATAGATAGATAGATAGATAGATAGATAGATAGATAGACAGACAGACAGACAGATAGATTGATAGATAGTGTTTAGAAACCCACCCGGTACGCTTGGTGATGGTGCCCAAGGTCATAGGCTGCTTTATTTGAGCCAGAGGAAGCACGACCGTCAAACTGGGTAGCGGAGACAGGCGTGGGTTGCCCATATTGTTGTTGGTAAAGTTGTTGAAGGATTCTTGACTGGTAAGCTTGGCTGGAAATAAAAATGAAAAATTAAGAGGTATAAAAATAAATCCTTAAATTGTTATTATTATAGATATCAAAATCTTGGATATCTCTCAGCATTGAATTAAAAAGCTGTGACCCTACCTGTGAAAACCAAGATAAATTGTATTTGTTGTTTTACATAAGATCATCCTATATGATATAAAAAGCATTCAGTGAAAATATAACCTTGATATATTTAATATTGACTAAGTAAGGAAATGTCAAATATGAAATATCAAAATCCTATAACAATCCTATAAATGAGATTTTAGCCTAGATTTCACAGACAGGGTCACAAATGGTCTACATCTCACAATGTAACACAGCCTCTTATACTACATTGCTTATTTTTGAAAAAAACACAATTAAGATACATTATTATAAACTCTACATCAACAAATAAAAAGTAGAGCTGTCTAACGTTTAGTCGTGACTATCGTTTAAAGAATAAAAGTTTTTGCTTACATAATAAATGTGTTTGTGATGTGTACAATAATTATATATATATAATTATATGCACACACATGCATGGATATATTTAAGAAATAGTTGCATGTGTATGAACATTTGTATATGTACATATAATTTATATCATATATAAATATTTATTATATCAATATATCTTTCCTCAAAATTATACATACATGTGTTTGTATTGATATATACATAATATTTGTGGATGTACTGTGTATAATAATTATGTAAACAAAAACTTTATTCTTCAAACGAATACTCGTGATTAATCATTAGGCAGCCCTAATAAAAAGTCACATCCGTACTTTCTTACAATTTTAGATGTGAAAACAACTGATCCATGTAGTGCACGTTACACACGCTACACACACACACGCAGCCACGCACACACACACACACACACAAATAAGTACAGCTTTTTTGTTTTTCTAACTCCATTATTCTTTTTCCTTTCAACATAAAATTTTTTGGACCTAGCCAATAATCTCTGCGAACATTTTGCTTGCTTCTATTGTGATATCACAGGAAAGAGGGTATTCAGAAGGTAGAAGAAATACCTGAGACACAAAACAATGATTATCTGAGGGCAAAAGCACTGAGTGCAGCCGTGGCACAGTGTTGGAGGGGTTTTAGATCATTAGCCAGCCTCTCTGTCTCTCTCTAATACCCAGAAACGCTGTCATTGTGCATAACCAAAGAGAGGCCATTTAGGCCTCATGGCCCTCGATAAAGGTCTGCTTTGGCTGGAGACATTACACAAACCCCTGCGCCATTCCACACGGGGCCCGGATCTCAAGGGCCCTTCACATTTCAAAACCACTACACCCCAAGCGCAGCCACCTTTTGTGTGCGAGAGCAGCAGAAAAGAAAAGGAATTCGAACAGGAAGCAGCCTGAAAACCCATAATGGTGCTTCTGACAGACAAAGACTAGAAGTAGAGGAAGAAAAATCTTAATGAATTTAGCATCTTTCTAAGAAGGACACACTCTCTTGGTCTGCACTTCGTAACCCCCTCTAAATCAAAGCCCGACTTAACCCCGTACACGCACGTAAACAGCATCATGGCGGCGAAACTCAAGTCCTCAAAAGGCATACGCCTCGGCGAGACGGCATACATGCGCGGCGGGTGATGTGAAACCCAAGCGCGGAATGACGAAAACCCGAGTGTGGCAGGGCTTGGCCGAAAGCCCCAAGTATGGCACGTCCGAGAGAGGCAAGGCGCCTGGCTAGTCAAAACGACACTGCTTATGGAGCCGTCATTTGATTAATGACTCATGTGTGATGGCCAGCGCAGTGATACATGACAAGCCAATGGAAAGAAGATCTATCAATGCAAATCCACAGCCGTCGCAGGCCTAACTCCAAGAGGGCGGCTGGGTCACCCTGTCACCTGACCCCTCTGTTCAAGCTCACCCCGCCCCATTTGCATTTTCTTCTAATGGCACAAACCTGGGCTCCCTGTCACTGATATCTTGTTTTTCTCTCCCAAGCTGTTCTATTTGCATCTAATAAAGCAATGAACCCAACAAATCAATCTGGACTTAATGTCGTTGTCTGTTTGTTTGAAGGCTGTTCTGAAAAAAAGAAAAACCAACACATAGCAAACCATCAGTCCTTTTAAATTGCAAAAACATTGAGCTGAATTAAGAATTTAGCTACTACCAATTTATCAGTCAGTTTCCCAAATTGTTAAATAGTACTTAATTTAATTTTCACGAGCGCATTTATGAGGAAAAAACAACTGTGGATCTGACATTTCTGAAAGCTGCCCAGGTCAAAAAGTAGTACACTTCCATAGTGTACTCAAAGTGCTTTATTTTTGCACACTGATGTTGTACTTCTTAAGATGTTCTTAAGATAATCTAAGTGTACTTACTGTAACTGTGCTATTTTGTAGGCACCATGAATATGAACTAAAATGCATTTTTAACATACTATCTCGGTATTAAAAAATTTATTTAGTTAACACTTACTCATACAAAGATGGGTTCAAGTTTACTACAAGTGGTACCTAAATACATTTTTAAATACATTTTTAGCACATTTTAGTTCATATTTATGGTGCCTTAAAATAGCACAGTGAAGTGCACTTAGTTATACCACGGGTCTGTTGAATGCTGCATTCTGATTGGATGAGAAATGTTCTATGGGTGTTGATTATTTTTCTGTAAACCGCACACCTAATTTTTCAAATGTCTTAAAAATAGGCACCAGAGCAATGTTTGTGGTAACCGTGGTATAAGCGGAATAATTGACTCCGGTCCTTTGAATTATTTGAAAATAATGCACACCTGCGGTGTAACGGCTTCGCGTCGTGCCGCATTACCACCTTGGTGTGCATTATTTTCTTATAATTCAATGGCCCTTCGTCAATTATTCCTTACATAATCTTAAGAACATCTTAAGAAGTACTAAAGATCATTTTTTAGTATATTAAGTACAAAATTAGTGTGCGAAAATAAAGCACTTTAAGTACACTATGGAAGTGTACTACTTTTTCACCTGCGTGCACACAAATAAATAATTCGGAAAAAAAAGAAAACTTAAACAGAGACCTCACATTGGTATTTAAGACACTAAATATTAATATGAATAGAAAACTTTTGGTAAAAACTTTTTTCAAGGTAAAGTTGATATTTGCATGGAATTGCTCAAAAGATAAGATACACACAATTTTAAAGGAACAGTATGTAGGATTGTGGCCAAAACTGGTATTGCAATAACAAAACTTGTGGCTAAAACTGGTACTGCAATCTCACAACTGGTTGCCAATACACAAAATGACAACATAAACATCAGTTGAGGGCTGCAACTCCACTTTTTAAATGACAATATCCTGACCATACCACTGTTGTCAGTGATATAAGTATTTAAAATGAAAATGATTTCTTAATGTCTAGTGACATATCAGGGCTATTTTATGATTAATTGATATACATTTCGTATATACTGTTCCTTTAAGCAGAAGAGATGAACAAAATCAGAATAAAAAACAATAAAACTGCGCATGTTTACAAAGTTTTTATTGTGGCAAAGGCAGAAACCAATCCACTAATTTGTCTTAAAGTCACAAATTAATTGTTTTTAATATTGTGGTATTTTTACAATTAACTTATCTGTGAGCTTCATTATTAAAAAAAAAAAACAATATGCCATCATAATCTTTAACCAAAAATGCTAATCTCCTCCCCTTCTCAAAACGATCTTTACTTACGGTCATGAGGAATGGCAAGAGGGAGGGGCCAAAAAAATATCACAGCGATTAGCAATAGCAACACGACCTAACTTTCAACGATCCAATCAAATCCCGATGGACAAATTCAAGTCCCACTAAAAAAATGAAGAGACCACTTGAAAATTATTTTCTACATTTACTATTTTAGGTATGCGTGTAAGTAAAATTATAATTTTTGCTTCATTCTGCCAACTACCGACAACATTTCTGCCAAGTTTCTAATAAAAATACTGTTTTTATTTGCATTTATTTACTGAAACTTGAAACGGGTAAAACATTTTCCAAACAAGAAAATGTGTTTTCCAATCTTGAATACTACAGAGAAAACAAGTTCAAATTTATTTCTCAATAATAAAATGCTAATGTTTTTCATGTATTTTAGAAATACATTCAGAAATATATGAAGAGTTTGGTTCCAAAACGCGATAAACGCCAATTTTGAAAAAAATTAGTTACTGCAAAAATCAGTATTATATCAGGTCAGTATTTAAAAGTAAATTCTTATTTTTACGCAAAATACAATATCCGCCGTGTTATTCTGTCATCTTTTCTCCCTTTTCCCCAAAACGCAATAAACGCCACTCCTCCTTTTCTACAGAATGCAATAAATCTGCTCAACAAATTACAGCGAACTATTCCACGCAATGTAAACAAACAATGGCGGCGCATTGAGTACACAGAATCCTAGTTTTCCTCATCTACTTTGTACTTTGTGATCAACAAACAAACAAAAACAAAATAATACTTTAATAGCATTGATAAACCCAATAATTTACGCGAGAGGCGCTCGGGAGCCAATTGCTTGTTCTCCCGACAGCATCAAGCTTCTGTCATGATAGCACATTGACCCCAGGGGATCTTAAGAAAAACTTTCCATTATTTTACTCAAAGTCAACGAAAATCGAGCAGGACCAAAACATTTTACAGCTGATCGCTGTGAAAAACGTTAAGCGACAACGTCAGGTATAACCACAGCACTGACAGTGTTCTTAATATGACAAAGTAAGTGTTTTGATTAATTCCATTCATGTTTATTTTTTAATCAGTGTGTACAATTGTTCAACTAAATGAGTATAAAATGGCAAAGATGAATGCACATTTATATATTGATTCAATAGATTTATAGCATTTTGAAAAAAAAAAACTTGTCATGGATTTATTGCATTTAGTGGAAAAAATTATTCGTTTTTATAATAAATCTTTGAAAATCAATTTTATGGTATACTATAACCCTGATTTTTAACCGCATCTTTAATGTGTCTTTGTATCCACTCAGTCTTTTACATTTTACATTTACATCTCATGAGGTTTGCTTTGGACAGAAATAGTCGTGATACATGTAAATATGATGATTAAAGGCAAAACTGAAGTGGTCTCTTAATTGTATAATGATTTATTTGGGAATTTAGTTTTGTGTTGTAAATTTAGTAAAATGTAAGTATTTCTGTCGAGTAGTTATCTGCAATGGTGTAAAAAAAGTTTAAACATTTTATTAAAAAACATGAACATTATTTTGTTTCAGTTTTTTGGTTTACTGGTACCTTATTCAGTACTAGACTAGAGACAAACCCTAATTTTCACCCAGATCGGATTTTTAGGAAGACCTACATTCCTAAAAAAGAAAATGGCATTCTCCCAGTTTGGGAATACTTTAATATGTTCTGTTTCGGCCATTCATGTGTTCTGTGCCTGTCCAGGTTTCCCAGACATGCTCCTGTAAGAGAGTAGTTCACAGGAGGCCGGGATTAAGAAAGGAGGAGAGGGGGGAAGAGAGAAATGAGTGGAGAGGAGAAGAAACAATGGCGGTACCGCCGTGCTCAGGAGGAAGGCGCTGTCATGTCAAGTCGGCCTGTGCCAATTCCCAGAGCTATCATTATTAAAACACACACTTTCATAGGAGGAGCACTACAAGTGGAACGGGAAAAAAGGAAAGTAAAAGGAGAGGCCAAGAAGTGCCGGATAAAAGCAATCCCAGAGGATGAAGTGAAAACAAATTATAAGAACCATTATAAAACACAGATGCTGCAAAGAAAATAAACTTCACAAGATTTACTGTTTTTAGAAGAATCATACATCGGTGGAAAAGCCATCAGTAGCCATTTCTGGTGGACCGTGTTTGCCTCTTTCACAGCATCTCCTTGCTGCTATTTTCAGGCTTGCGGTGGGGTCAAACCAGCTTATGAGAAAATGGCAAATTGCCAGTCGTTTTCCCCAACCAGGGGTGAATGAGAGAGCTTTTAAAGTGACAGCAGAGGTTTTTCCCCTGCAAAGTTTCGGGCTCGCAATACACGCATTCACTTTAATGAGAAGAAACATTATATGAAACTTCCTGACTATTACCAGACTTTATGCCGTACAAGTAACGACGGCAGACTTCAAACTGCATTAAAACCCGTATGCTTTTTATTTGTCTCTATATTCCATATACTGATTTTATTGCAGCTGCCATCTGATTACAAGCCATTACATCATGACAGAAATAAATGCCTAGTCACCCAATGCGGTATAATACCGTAGCAAAATACTTCTCAAAGAAAGCCATTCAGGCACATAATCTAGTAAAGTACGTTCAAATATGAGTCTGTCTGTAATCAGATCCAATACTTTACAACATGTCAACATTTACAGCTCATCAGAGCAGCACCTTGGTGACAGTGGGAACCTACACTCGTCTGTGGTTCAGATAACAGCCTTACTGAAACCATATGTGAGCATGTTTGTTTGCAAGCCTATTGCATGCATGTGTGTGTGATGAGACAGCTCTGGATCTTTCACCTCAGACGAACAGACGCAGCAAACGGCGCATGAGAAGATGAACAGGAAGGCATCCGCTGACTCAATCAATGCACCTCGGCATGTGGCTCTGATCAGGAGCACGTAATTCGATCATGTCAATGTACTTATGGGTAAGTGAGGACCATATTCTCTGCTCCCAGTCGTGAACGTTGCAGTGTTATTTCAAAGAAACCCAATGCTGCTCTGTCCACAGGATAGGCTTGTCATACAAGTTCAGTCTAAGGAACCAGGATGTTGTTGATATATAGTACATCATTTATGCCTAATTATTTCACTGATGATAGAGGAGAGTGAATGTGAATTTAATATTAAATAATATTAATACTGTAAGTAATTCTCAGAGGAATTACTGGAGAGAAAATCAAAGCAATTGATGAAAATGTGATTTATAAATAGAAACCCCCAAAAAATGTAAACTTAGAATAGTAAATGTCTATAAAGACGTGAAACAAACACAACAAGAGCAGTACAGTATGACTGCAGCACTGTGGCAGCTGAACAAAAAGGAAACATAGCAGAATTTCCTGTTTCGTGTGCCATGGAAGTGTTAAACTGAATTGACAAATGATGTTTCCTTTAATAAATATCTAAAAAAAAAAAATTCCAAGCAGCAAAGAAAATAAAATAATCACAATTTCCTAGAACTAAAGTGCTCTGTTCCAATTCCAAACACCCGCCAAAGTGATAATCTTACCGTGCCTGAACCAATGACTATTTTCTAACTCATTAATGTAATTAAAATATCCGGTATCCAACTTCAACATCAGCCCGGCAGAACTGCCAAAGTTCATAATTACAACCAAAACCCAGAAACAAAGGTGGTTTTGACTGGTAGCAAACTGAAAGCAGTCTGCATTAAATAAAATTATCACGGCGCCTACAATAAGACATTTAACACTAGACATTTCATGATTACTAGTCTCGAATTAGGAATATGGCAAAGCATCTATAACCACCAGCTGTTTGAGTCATAAAATAAGTAATACAATCCATCCGTTTGCTTACCATAGAATTATATTGTACAAAGTGCAAAAATATCAATGCTTTCATTTGTTCAGTGCCACTTGTGGGTTTGATTTAAATTATACATTTAAAGTCTTGTAGGCTTAAACTTAACAGCACAATAAATTATTACAAAAACACTATATTAAAATAATTTTTCAAACTAAAATTGAACAGAATTGTACTTTAGTTCTGCTAGCATGGAGACGAGGAATGCTGCATTGCATCATGGTACAGAGAAAATTTCACTGTGGGACAGTACAGGGACTCAGGTCATGAGAAGTGTCAAAATCACATATCCTCACAGTGGGAAAGGGCAGCGAAATATCATGTCTGATAAAGGCACACCAGCCCACTTAAAAAGTTTTCACATGAGAGCGGGACCAACAAAAAACATACCAGACCACTCAGGCCAAACAACAACATAGCCTCAATGAGATGTTTACAATCACTGTGCCAAGGACAGGATAACGTTAGGACATGATATAAATATCAGAAATCATATAAAAATTGCAGTACACATTAAACATTAAAAATAGATAAATTATTGTTGTTGTTGTTGTTGTTGTTATTAAACTCTAAAAAAATGGTGATAATAAAACTAAAAGTGGTTCACTGTTTTGAATTATTCATGGGGTTTTAACAACAAAATGTATACAGAGTTTAAAAAAGTGGTTCACTGGCTCATAATCATATAGGAAAAACATTTTTAGTGCTTAACAGAACCTATGTATAATCATATTGTGCTATGTAGAACCATAAGTGGTACTATATAGGTGCTTCGTAGTGCTAAAATGGCTCCTCTATGATTTTGACCTTTAAGTACTATTTTTTTTTTATTAATTAGTGTTTTATTATTATTTGTAATAATATTATAATTATTATTTTTGTTATTTTTAATAATAATATGACAAATTTGTATTTTATTATTATTTATAATAATATTTTTTTTTGTTATTTTTAATAATAATTTAATAATAAATTAGTTTGTCAAAATAGTAGGTAAAATAAAAAGATTATATTTAAACAAAATATTTAGTTAAATTATTAATGTGCTCCAATAGCAAAGATAAGATTACAAAATAAATAATTATAATACTAATATAAAAAGGTCTTGACAAACGATGAAAACCATGCATCTTTAAGGCAGAGGCCGGAAATGAAACACTGCTGTTTGCTTTTAAGAGGAGGCCATTCATAAAATTCAGGACAAATTACGGAGTAACTCCAGCCCTTTTGCTGAATTAGATTCATATCAAGACAAAACATAGTGGGATGATTCAGGCCTAAGTATTTTCCCTCTCAGTCAGTGGTGAGGAAAAATGGAGTCATGACATTTGAAAAGTGGGCTGTAACAAAACTCTGAGAACATAGCGCCACGCAGAGGTCTGGACGAGTATTGCGTTCAGCAACAACGCAACACTTTGTAACCAGAGCAATAAATCTTTAAGATGGGGAGTCTGAATGAGACAGTACATGATGCCGGGCTGTGGTATGTTAAACGAGACCGGCTCTTTGATGCCCGGGCTGATTGTACGACTGTTTGGTGAACAGAGAAGCTCAGCTTTATCTTTAAGAGTCGGTGCGTTGCAGTAAGTTGTTTCTGGGATGGAATTTAAGAGTGTGTGTGTGCCACAAACAGGGGAGGAGGCAGACTGTGATTACAGACAGTGTTTTACCGGCCCTGCCCGTGTAGATCAGATCTGCTCATCTGGCTACATCTCTGACAGACACAGACACACACACACAAGTAAACAAAAGTGATTTGTTGATTGTAAATGATTTAGCACAGGACGCAGTGAATGTGACACATGCTGTCTGCCACCCTAGTTGATATGAAACGAAGGACAAAACGGTACCTAAAAGATTGTTTAATCCCATACTTTATTTGCAGCTGAGCATGAGATATCTGGTTTGAACGTTAAACACAAATAGAAGTTGCGTACTGTAAAATGGCAACTCACGCAATGGCAAGGATCTGGCTCACATAGCCATGTCTTCCTGGTTGGATGGCGTGCAGACGAAACAGGCGTCATCTGCAGGCACAGTGTTAAGCTTTCCTAAGCACTGTGATCTAAATATTGTGTCATCAGCTTTGCAAAAGCATCTATATTTGCCTGTGTTTTACTTTACAAAGATAAATGACACAAACAGGCGTTGTTACTGATAATATCAGTCTTAAACCCAAACAAGCTGTGTGCTGACATTAAATGGCTCAGAGGAAGCATCCCTTTATCCTTAGTTTAATAGCAGTGAATTAACTGTTTCCTGTTTCACATTGTTTATCCATTCAAAAAAAAAATTAACTGACTGACAATTTCATGTGGCAGTTAAGTTTAAAGGTTAGTTCACCCCAAAATGGTCCATGAGTAGTTCAATAATAATATTATGAAGCGACGAGAACGCTTGTGTGTGCAAAGAAAAGAAAACTAACGATTTTATTCAACAATTTGTTCTCCTTGGTTGTTCAGAGCGCGTTCACAAGCAGACTATGGCACCTGCTGAAGTGTTTGCCAGCGTACAGACACAGAATAGGCTGGCAAGTAATTTGCGCATTTATATGGGCTGTTTACAATGTTTGCTTATATAGCTTTAATCAATGGTTCCCAACCTTTTTCACTTCAAGGCCGCCTAGTTGCCCACAACAATATTTGAATAAGGCTGGGCATCAATTTAGATGTTCCAGATCGATTAGATTTCGATTCACAAGCTATCGAATCGATTAGATTTCGATTCTCAGTTCGATTTTCGATTCCGATTCTCGAATAAATTTTTATACTCGATTTGTGATTTAACTTAATGAGTACAGATTTAATACAAATACTATATTTATAAAAAAAAGAGGTTTACAAGTGGGTAATTAATAAAAAGAAATTAAAAGCCACAACACTATCGTCGTCGTTTTGCTGGTAAAATCTAAAATGCTTCCATCCCTCTGACTTTTTATGTGAAGGTGGCATCAACGTCGACGAAGCACCTGAAACCGCCATTTTAAGCAATGAATGAATGACAGGCTCGCCTTTCGCTCCTTGGTAACATCGCGCAAAGCAAAAAAAAAGGGTGACGTCTAGTGGAGAAGCCTATTAATTAGATTAATGTTTATCTTACGTCCAATGTTTGCAGAAATAAATATGGGGGAAAAGTCTATTTGTGGCCTTTGAGAATCAATTTTGAATCGACCACGTAAAAAAAACGATTAATTGAAAAATCAAGTTTTTTGCCCAGCCCTATATTTGAAGGCCCCCCCACTCACTCAATTTTTTCCACATTAAATTAAATAGAGCTTGAAATGACTAGACAGATGTATATTCGCTATTAAAATGTCCAAAAAATAAGAAACATCTTGATTATTTTAATGCTTGTTTTGTCCAATATTTAATACTTTTAAGCCATCTTGAGGCCCCCTTGGAAATCTGCTTGGGAAACACTGGCTTAAATAATAATGGCTTTA
This sequence comes from Misgurnus anguillicaudatus, assembly GCF_027580225.2. Lineage (NCBI taxonomy): Eukaryota > Metazoa > Chordata > Actinopteri > Cypriniformes > Cobitidae > Misgurnus > Misgurnus anguillicaudatus. The sequence continues at coordinate 23,092,596 of NC_073360.2, read as the reverse complement.
AAAAAGCGGAAAAAAAAACAAAAAACACTGGCAACTACGTCAGCAGGTGACATCAGTAGCATGCGCCGTAGTCTGGATGTGAACGCGCTATGAACAAACGAGGAGGAGAACAAATTGTTTAATAAAATCATTCGTTTTGTTTTCTTTGCAAACAAAAGTGTTCTTGTTGCTTCATAATATTATTATTGAACTACTGATGGAACATGGGCCTTTTTGGCGATGTCTTTCATTCCTTTCGGGAAACTGAATGTGAACGTAACTGAAGTAAATGGGACAGACAGAAGCCTCTCAGTTTTCATCAAAAATATCTAAAAATGGTTTCCGAAGACAATCAGAGCACTTGTTGGTTTACAACGAACCATCCCTTTAATGGTGACCGTAGCAGTCCAGATGTCCAGCTTTTCCATCACAGGCCTCACACGTCCAACAAAAAGCATTGCACAGCTACCAAATCCAAATGTCCATCTCTGTCTTTAACAAAGCTATAGCTCTCAATAAAAGAAAGGCATACAGCAACAGTGATGCCTAAAAAAAGCATTTGGCATTAACATTCATGCACTTTGCAGGAAGTTCGAATGTACATAATTTACGAGAAAAAGTTTCAACTACATTTGCAACTAACAAATGAATTACCAATCTGTTAGAACCAAGCAAAGAAGGTGTTGTTGAACTACCTAACAATACCATGAACCTAAGGCGGGGGATGTGGCTCCTAAAATAGAAAGGGAAAAATTAAACTGAGACAGAAGAAAGCCGACCGTGGTTTCTATTTTTACTAAGTGCCAGCTTTGAAGGATGTGTACAATTCTAGTTCCTTCCCAAAATCAATGAGTTGTCACAGGAGACAATTGCAAGTCCACTGTTGTGGCTACTGCAGGACAGCTTCTCTTATCAAACACTTCTTTCAGCCGCCTCCTTTCACGCTAACGCTCCCAAAATATTACAAAACAGACGGAAAAGCAAGCAGAAAGTCTGATATCTAATCTCCAAATATTAAGGAAAGGATTTAAAGTGCAACAACAACAAAAACAACTTTTGACTATTTATGGTGCAAAACGTTTCCTTTTCAGAAAATCAGGTTGTAAATACATTGTTTCGCAAGTTAAAAGTAGTGCTGGGCAAAGATTAATCGCGATGTATCGCATACAAAATAAAAGTGATTTAATATAATATATGAGTGTGTGCATTGTGTGATTATTATGTATATATTTAATACACACACATTCATTTATGTATATATTTATTTATATTTTTTTATATATTTTCTATGTTATATATAAACAAAAAAATGGGTATATATAAATAAAAATGTTCTGAAATGTATATATGCACGTGTCTGTGTTTAAATATACATAATTATTACACACAGCACAGATTAATCTTTGCCCAGCACTAGTTAAAAGTTTAATGTCAGCATGAATAAAGGAAACTAAATGGTAACACTTTACAATAACATTCATTAGTTAACATTAGTTAATGTCAGGCTTGTCAACAATTCAGAATTTCAGAATTGGCCTCCATTCAATTCATGAATTGGAATTTAAATTGAATTAACTCCGTCCAACAGGAAGTTGAATTTGAATTGGAATGACAGGAAGTGGAATTAAATTCATGGCAATTCAAAGAAATTCCACAGTCACACAACAGAAAGAATCTCCCAGACATTCAGTTTAGGAAAGTTACTTTGGAAAATTGTTTGGTAACCATTTTGAATAGTACTTGATTAAAGTAAAGCATTCTGGGAAATAAAGTCATGTTCCATTGTGTTCCACAAAATAACAATTACAAAAAAATCTAACTTAATTATTTGTTATGTGGATAGAGATTTTAACATTAAAATAATTTAAAGTAGTTAAAACAAATATAATTTATAGAATATGTAATGCAATCATATCTGACATATACTGAAAGATTCATTTTTAACACTTCACTTACTGTATAATATGTATATGAATTTCTTTGAATTTCTATTGAATTGCAATTCTGCTTCCTTTAATTCAAATTCAAATTGTAATTCTAGATCCTGTTTTTGACATCAATTCAAATTTAATTCAAATTCAAGAATTGAATTGGAATTTAGGAGTCATTCTCGGTCCGTGTACTTTTGCGTCCATTCATTTTTCTTTTTTTAACCAATAAATATAAAACGAAAAATGTGATTTTCTCTTTTTTTGTTTTCAAACTGGTGAAAAGATAATCAAATTACAACGTTATTCTACTTATGTAATAGTATTTTACAATTGAAAAGCAAATAATTTGATTTTTTTTTTCAGTTTTACAAAAATGCTAATTTTGGTTCTTGTAATTTATTTACTTTACTTACACAGATTTGCTGTTTCACATTAAGGCTTCTTCTGGCTTTGAATTCGCAGACGTTTATGCACGTGAACATCACATTCTATTCATTATGATTTGTAAATGTATGTGATTCTGGTCCTCTGGCCCAATATCTGCCTTTCTTACTCATTTAGACTATATTAAAACGCGTAGATTATAACTGGCAAGACTGAACATCTACAAAGATTGAAACTATAAATGTTGATTTATGATAATGGGCTCTATCTTACACCCTGCGCAATTATAATTTTCACGTTTAGCGCCGCATTGTTTAAATAGCAAATGCATTTACGCCCCCTTTTGCACCCATGGGTGTTCTGGTCTGAAAATGAGGTGTGTTCAGGCGCATTGTTAGCCCGTTGCTAATTTGAGGCAACTAAAATAGACAACGCCATTGACCAACAAAAACCTGGTCTAAAGTCTAAAGTCAATGGCGCAATATGTTTTTTTTTTGTTATTTAAAGAGCGCATTAGTAATATGCGCCGAAACAGGACGACAACGCGGGTTTGCTTAACACATACATGAATGCGCAGCAGCACAAAAACGCTTTTAAATATAAAAGATTTAAGCATTGAATGTGAAAGATTATTATTGATTCTCTTGGACATAAATGAGAACTAATTATGAGACGTTAGAAGGCACAAAGAGCTGCTTCACCTGCAGCCTGGCAAGTAAATAAATGCTTTGCTTTAAACAAATGCATCTGTTTTTAAATGTTTCTACCTCACGGATTTATTGTATATGATGACTCTGTACCTGTGGATATGGTGAGAGCAGAAACATTTTTAAGTAATGCTTAAAAAAACTGACGCTGTCCAAGTGCTTAACCTTGCGGAGACTTTGCAAATTCTTTATCTCCTGTATGTGCAACCCTATATCACGCAAATATGTGACTATTTCACGTATGGACCAAACAAATAAAGTATTTTTACAGTACAAACCTTTTCTTACATTCTTGTAAATTATTTTTTTATGATATATTGGATAGCCATTTAAAGCAATTAAAAGCCTGCTTTTTTACTTCCATGACTAAATGAAAACGGGTTTTAAAGGTTTTAATGAAAAAAAAAAATTTAAATACAAGTGTAAAACAACACAATTATTTAACATTAATCTTAAACTGGGGATCTTCTTCCTCCGCTTAGTTTTTCAGTTTCAACCTTTACCATTAACGGCTATTTTCAATCAACAAGCAGTCGGTGTTCATGCCAATTTGATTGTTTTAGATAGAGCCTGATTTGTGAAAATTATAATATATATATTATATATAAATCATATATATAAATAACAAACAAACTACTTTTTTTACTGTTTCAGACGGACGTCTGTCTTTTTTATACTGCATAATCTCTCTATTTTCGCACAGTCCTTCCCGTTCACTTTGAACATTTCTCGTTGTGAATGAATGTTGATTTGCGTTTAAATGCCTGTGTCTGAACCATAACTTGTTGCAATGACAGATGCGCACAGGCTGAATCTAAAACTAGTCAATTGTTTCTGACTGCAACACTGCATGTTCATTGAAAATAGCCGTTAATTATAAAACGTGTATCTGTCTTCTGCATTCACCGGCTTCCCAGCAAGCAATTTTGGCTAAAACAAGGCAAAATTTGGGTTGTCAGTGAACGTCTAATAGTCTAATAGCCCAAGAATAGACGATGCGTATGTTTACAACATGTAAAAGAAATTAAAGCAGACACCTTGAACACCCGTTGCTTACATGATGGAATACAGTACTTCTCCAAGTTATTTAGCCAAAAGCGGCATGTAACCAAATTCAAGGTTATTTAGGGTAGAAGTGTGTTCCTATTGCACATAGCCGGACTATAGAGTCTCGGTTTTTGCTTGCTGGGATAACATAATTTGACAAAACTTGAAGAAATTTACAAAATGCGTAGAATGAAGATGTTTACATGCATGAAGCAAAGCCCTGCGATCACTGCCAAAGAAGTCTGAATGTGAAATAGCTAATAATCGCGTTTTTTAATTTTAGTTTTAAATGTATAATAAAGGTGCAAAAATCATAAACAAAAATCTGAAAATTCATCAATATTTGTTTTTTTGGGGTAGAATGTTCTAAATACAATTATAATTTAAATTTTGAAATTTAATATTGCATTTTAAAAATACAACAACCGTTTATATTTTATTTTTCATATCATGGTTTATAAAGGAAAAATGAATGGACGCAAAAGTACACGGACCATTCTCAATTCAATTCTGAATTGTGCACAAGCCTGGTTAATCTATTAACTAACATGAACAAACCATGAGCAATACATTTGTTACAGTATTTATTAATCTTTGTGAATGTTAGTTAATAAAAATAAAGCTTTTAATTGTTTTTAATTGTTGTTAGTGCACGTTAACAAGATTTTAATAAAGTATTAGTAATTGTTGAAATTGACATTAACAAAGATTAATAAATGCTGTATAAGTGCAGTTCATTATTAGTTCATGTTAACTGATGTAGTTAACTAATGTTAACTAATGAACCTTTTGCAATTTTACCACATTGTAAAGTGTTACCAACTAAATTTACAAATAATAATAAAAATACAATTACTGCAATTCAATTTATTAAAATAATGCGTAATTATCTTTAAAAAAGTTCCATTGCCAAATAAAAAATTATATATTTTGTTTGAAATGGATGTTAAAAGTCCACAATGTTCAAATTTTTAACATCCAGTGTAGGATCATTTAATATTTAGTTAGTTTAATTAAATCTGTTAGATCATTGACAAAATGTTAATTGCTCTCTCATTTCTAAGTTGCTTTGGATAAAAGCATTTTCTAAAAGTAAATGTACTTATATGAAAGAATGGTTTGAAAATTAAAGAACTTGAATGTCAATGGCTGGATATGTAATTGAATGACTCATTACAGCTCCTAGTATGAAACTATAGGAAAGGCCCTTGGAACCACAGAAAAGTGCCGACCACTCTCTCTCTCTCCCGTCATACGGTTTCATCTTAACTCAAAAGCCACATCCCTGCTATCCTCCCATCTACAATCTTAAAAAAATTGGAATAATCCTTACGGTTATAAAATCTGGACGGTCCAAGGTTTCCTCTAAGACACGTGAACTGAACACCACTCCGGGCTGCTGTTTCTTAAATTTCCCCATCCTGTTCCCAGTCCAAAAAATGTCACCTCAGAGCCCCGTTGTCACAGTGGCTCAGCGAGCTGAAGCAGATAGGACTAATTGTTGACAGGTGGTTCTAATGCTGTGCTTTGAAAAGTGAGTCTGATTTACGACAGGGCTTTCTGTGGCCCACTTTCACGGCTGCTGGTAAGCATCCTTAGACGAAACGCCAAGCATTCCAACTCTGTGATGTCACAGCCTTGCTAGGCTCAAAGTGGAAGCAGACAAAAAGTTATTGATCAGAAAAGATGAGTTATGGGTAGGGCCGTCAACTGATTAAAATCAAATTATGATATGCAGAACTACATCTAATCACAAATAAAAGGAAAACCATGAAGCAGTTTACACAGGAAATATTTTGTATTACATCTGCAGCATTAGATTTTTCGTGGTCTGCGCAGACGTGTCAAACATGTCAGACAGGCATCTTTGGTTGCTGCGTCACGCCTCGCTGTTTTTAGCATCTTGCGATTGAAAACCGCTTTTTAAACATGAGGTGTGAAGTCACAAGTAGTTCAACATTGAAAAACAAGTTCTTTGCATTCTGTTATAATGCGTGAAAAGTTCATGCTCTCCATAAGTGTGATTTGATGAACATTCTTCTGAATCCCGCTAAATAAAACAGAATGTGAATCGGCTTCAGCCTTAGCGTGGTGTAGTTTGATAGATGACTTTGGGTGACAGAGTATGTGAGCCTCTCCTGAACTCTTTGAAGGGCTTTGCAAACACACCACGACCGACTCCAAGTGTGTATATCAGCGGGGTGTTTGCGGCGTGTACGGGGTATTGATTAATCAGACCTCTGCTTTGTGGACTGAGGAGTGCTGATAGACAAACAAAACTGACAGGCATGCCAGCTCCTGTAGCAATCAGCAAAGAGTTGAGAAGTGTGCGTGTGTACGTACGGTCAGATGTGGTCAGTGTGAGTATGTTTGCAGCCAGGGACAGTGTTTGACAAACATCACACAGTATTGTGACAGAGGTGAATGGGCACAACCACAAGGTCTGCTGGGGTGACTCCATTAACCCCCAAATGGCCAGAAAATAATATGCATTTTATGTATTCACATAATAAGAATGTTTATATTCACACTAAATGTGCACAAAAGTGTTAGTTCACTGTGGGTATATCATAGAAGAACCATTTTAAGTTAAAAGTCCTTAATAGAAGCATTTCTTTCTTGCATTTTCCTTTATGGCAATAAAAGGTTCTGCAGAACGGTACAAAAAATTGCACTTAAATTTTAAGTATAATCAACTTTACATGTTTTTTTAACTTGATTCATGATTTTTTTTCTTGACTAGTGAACAGTTGCTACAGTATAACTTATAAAATAAAGTTGAAATAAGTAAAGCTAATTTAAAATGTTAGCAGCAACTCATTACTAGTCAAGATTTAAAAAAAATCAAAGTTGAAATGCATGTAAATCCAAGTTGATTATACTTTTTTAAAAGGTTGAAGACAAACAACCAAACAAAGAACTTTTTAGGATTCGTCATGTTTAAGAGTGTGAAGAGTTCAGATGCGAAAGCTGCAAAAAGTCACCAGCATCAACAATGAGAAAATGATATTGACCGAATGCTCTTAGCACATAATACGTTCATCAAAAATACTTTCTCTTCAAATCTGTTTAATCGCGGCCTCGGGCCATTCAGAAATACCAGTTTGTTGAGCTGCAAGAGATTTTTACTCAGTTAAGGCAAGTTAACTGAATATATTAGGACATTAAAACTTGGGTTCCTTGTGAGTAACTGAATAAAACTGAAATGAGGAAGCTACAAGCAACACAGCTCTGCCCAAATGTGTGGTTCAACATTTCACATTTTTAATTCTGACTTTAATCATTGGCTGTTTCTAGTTGCATTTTAATTTTTTGTAGCTCTTTTTCTTCTTGCCACAACATTAGCGCACTTAGGTCTTAAGGGAGGTTTCCCAGACAGGGTTTACAGGGCTCAACGCAAATAATTTAAGGTTTTCAATTGCCCTGCCAAAATTTTCACTGGCCACAATAAAAAAATGTCTATCACATATTTAAAAATAATTCAAAAGTCAAATATAATTGTATACATATACAACAGACATGTTCCAACGAAAAAGGCTCCCAACTTTTCTGCTTTACCTGTAAACTGACAGCAAACTGTGCAAAATATTGCATTGTTTCTTTCGTTGCGTTTTACCCAAGTATATGTCTGCTTCAAAGATGTTAAATAATATACACTGATTAAAATATATTTTAGTGACTGAGGGTGAAGCACTGGACCGATCGGGCAAGTGACAATACTTTTTACTGGCCTGAACATCTTCCACGCTTGCCCCGGGCCACCGGGCAGTCCCTTATGTTGAGCCCTGGGTTTAGATTAATCCAGGACTAGGCCTTAGTTATATTACGACATTAAAGTAGTTTTTACAAACACACTTTGCAAAAATCATTACTGGTGAGCATCTTGTGACAAAACAATGGCACTGATATACATTAAGTCAGTTCATGGGGTTTTTAAATTAAGGCAGCTCAAACATAAATTTTAGTCTGGGACTAGAATAAGCCCTGTCCGGGAAACTGCCCCTTAAGCCCTTTTCACACAGACATTACGGAAAATACACGGGAAATGCGTCCGAGATTTGTACGGGATTGTTGGATTTTTAGTTCATTCACATTGCCAATGATTTGCTAGAATCTGTGTGTGCATTCACACAGATACCGTATATATATCGCGAAAAGACATGTGACGTGAAGTCCTGCACCGGAAACCATCACATGCATTTTTGTTGATCAGACTATAAAGGAGCGTGTGACGTGCCGTTATAGAAAGTTTCATCGGACGCACGTGCGCTGATGTGATATATATGTCTGGATTCGAACTTTACTTCCGGTTTTGTTTTTTTAATTGTCTGACTAGTTGCTAAACTGATCTCTTGAACAAATGCCTCGTTGAAAATAACAAATGTTTTGGTTTCCTAGGTAATCTATGTGTTGTTTTTTGCTTGTTATATAAATAAACTACGTTTGAAGAACTTTATTGTTATTTATTCTTAGCGGAGTTTACCGGAAGTTACGTGCGGACCAAGACAGCCGCTTGTTTATGTTGTTACTGCTGAAAACGTCTATAGTATGCTGGTGAATGATCTTAGAGTGGATATTTGACGAGCTTGCTTCAGTCAAGTGTGCAGACATTTTTCATTGTGAATGTAAGTGCGCATTTGAAAAAAAAAACTGTTTTGAAGAGCTGAACGATATATCTTGTTGCGGGAAGCGCAGACATTTTTGTTTATTATAAGCTCATATGAGCGCGTGACGCATTATTCTTTGCTATTATTCGGTGCTGAATAATCTCCACTTCAGCACCAAAAGTGACGAGCTACCAGATATCTCCTTCAGTCCAGTTTGCAGACATTTCTCGCGTGAATGTTGATCTATATGTAAATCCCTCATTTTTAAAGAGCTGAACCACGCACGTCCTCACTACGACACGCCCATTACGGCACTGTTTCTGCGTCTTGTTCATACTGAGGGCTTTCCGGATATCTTACGCCAATGTTACTAGGTCCTCTTTCCGGGAGTGATCCCAGAACAGTTGCGGGACGTGTTTACGTTCACACTGAAGCTTGTCTGCCAATTTTGCAGGTATTTTCTGGGACCAAAGTGCTGTGTGAATGAGGTTTTAGAGGGTTTTGCAGCAGAAGAGAAATATCAGTGAAATGACTAAAAAGTTAAATTTTTGAAAATAAGGCATTTCAATTACTAACTAATAACCTTTTCATTTACATTAAAATGAAATAATTGAACCTAAACATAAGAGCTTGATAAAATGCTTAATTTACAAGAAAACATGTCGGACACAGAAAGAGAAAAAGAAGAAACATAAAACAGTTTGATACAATAAGCAAATCAGTTTCCATTTCTGGACCCGTCACAAAAACTTTTTTTAGAATTTTGTTTCTCAAAAATACTTGTGTTTGCTCACCATGTAGTGGTGATCCAGATGGGCTGCTAGAAAGCCCAGGAATGGGGCTGCACCGCCCACCCTGCTTGCTGGTCAGCTCCTGCTCGATCTCCTCCAGGCCGGCGCTCTTCTGGAAACGGCTCATGCGATTGACCACGCGTGGAGACATGTGGGTTCGCGCGCACGGCGCTCCGCCGTACGGGTTGATGGGAAAGACATGCGAGGTTCCTCGAAGAGTACTGATCACCACCCAGCGGCAGTCATGGCTGAAGCAGATGTCCTGCACCTGGAAGAACAGACATCAGCTTTGAATCTGTACAACATTTGTTGTCATTTATATTATTCATTATTTGAATCAGTACAGCATTCGATATGCAAATTACAGAATCTCTAAACACGCATAAAAATCATTTCAATCATTTAGCGGCAGATCATTGGTTGTCTCTATATCAAAACATATTGCACACAGCATGCCTCTTTTTATAAATGCTTAAGCAATACAGCCTGACTTACAAGATGTCACTATTACATGTCAAGTCAATACTTGAAATAACAAGGCAACATAAGGTTAAGACGCATGGTTTCCGGTTAAGACGCATAGATAAAATCTCCCAAAAATGTGTCACGGGACGCTTGAAAAGAATGGGAAAGAGGTGTTGATAATCACGCTATGGTGCTGATCAACAGGTTTCAGTTATTGGCAGAAAAACCTGAACTGTTAACCTCACCTTTAAATTTACATAACATTTTACAACAAAACCACCAAAACACCAATGGCTGTGTTGTATGGTACAGTAATACAACAAACCTACAATTCTGTCAGTATCTAATAGTTATCGACCACAAGAAAGTGTCTCCTAATGTAGCTCTCTGAAAAGAAAGATCTGAATCAAATACGCTTGCACACTGTGTGTTTTCAGAAACCTCACTTTTGACCCTACCATACAGCAAATCACACCTAATGGCATTTCTAGCACACTTTCCTGGATAGCCATCAGCTACTGGAATGCATCCGTCTAAAGATCTGATCGATCTGATTTAAGCTTATTCTGCTATATCAGATCAGTCTTATGGTGAATACAGCAATCAAGAGATCAGCGAAAGAGTCAAAAACAGTGACCTAGCAATGCCATTCCTTAGTGTTTTTTACACTGTGCAATCTCTAAAAGAGATTTTTCAGGTAAGCAGCGCAACTTTAAATTAGTTTAAGACAGGCAGCAAACCAAATGAGCTATTTGGTCAGTCATGTGCCGCCCCGAACAGCTAAAACAGTGTATGGCCTCGGGCAACGCCAGCCGTCAGCAGCGAGTTATTTACCTTCACGCACACTGAGGTCATTCCTGGTAGTCAGAACAAGCACAGCCAAGCCAGATAAGGCCGGGTGCCTGCGTCCGCCCACGAGGCATTATCGTTCCTTTTATTTGTTGTGCTCAAGATAATGCGTCTCGGAGGGTGCTCGCTTTCTGCAGTTTGCGCTGTTTACAATGCCAGATCAAAGCCAACGCATGGCCAGGCAGCAAACCTGGCATGAGCCGGTGACAGATTAACCACCTTTCCCATTTGAGTAGAGCTGCGGGCCACCTCGGCCCCGTGCTCGGAGACGAGGGAAAACGAGAATGTTTTACACGCTCTGTTCCAGCTACCTGCCATGCCTGGAGGTGCAGAGACACCTCCTCAATAAGGAACAGTAGCACCTTAAAACGTCACCCACGGGGCAGTATTCAGCCTGCAATTTGGCATTTTTGACCCGGCACGGAGTGCATTTGAAGGGTAAAGGGACAAATGAGACGAAAAACTACTTTAATGGCCATTATGCTGTATAAAAAGGGCAAATCCTAAATATACACCTGACTTACGGTCACGTAGCACATGGTGATATAACTCTAGTTTTAATTTTAGTCTTGTGTTAATATTTGTAATGTGATTTAAACTAAGACAAATATGTCTGGCATGCTTTTAGAAGGCAGGCCGAGACAAAAAAAAGTGTCAGACGGATGTAAGTTCTACGAACTGGAGCAGAGAGCAGGCTTGTGTGCGTATCCAAACATGACACTACCCGAGAAAGCAAGGGTCTAAGCCCTTTCAGGATAAATATTAGTTTAACTTAAGCAAATAAAACCTTACGATTTGCCAACTAGAGGAGATATTTTGGTGGAGCAGCTGCAAGGCTAAATGGATGAAACGGCATTTGGAAGAAAAGAAAACTAATCGCTGTAGTTATTTCCCAAAATGATTTGTGCAATAACTTAATAGATCACAAAAGTAAATTAAACTTTAAAGCACCCAAGCTTTGGCAGACGCTAATGATCAGATCATGTCCTTAGATGTCCCCTTGAACTATTCAACCTGAAAAATGTTATTCAAACATAATAAAACCCTGCATACCCTTTTAAAAATGGCATCATTCTTAAAATAAAATAAAATTAAGGTACCCTCACAGTTGAAAGAAGGGAAAAGCATTATTTGGTAATGTCTCAATTGCATAATGGGCCGAGCTTGACATCACAGCAGCAGTACAAGCAGTTATCTTGCTCTCGGTCCAAATCAAAAGCCCAAATCTGTTTCATATAAATCTTTGTTGAGTCCGGATTTATAAAGCTATGCTGAAACAGGGAAATTATAGACGTTCTTCTGTGTTTTCAACAGCCTATTAACAGTGACTATAGAAAGAGATGTTGGACCAGCGGGAATGTCCTCTGGCTACGACCTCACAGCCCAAGATATCATAGGTGTTATAAGCCGCAAGCTCGACCCCGAGGTGCAACAGTAAGAGCTTTGGGCAGGAGCACAATCTAAGCTCTCACCAGCTGTCTGAGGTATTTTTAGCAACTTTTCTTGAGCAGTCGTGGAGATTGAAAACACATTGGCAACACTAATAGTTTCAGGTCTTCGAATTCCAGAGTGCAGAAAACTGGATGTGGTGGCCACAAATGCTCAGAGCATAAATATTTCAAGTAGATCCATGCAATATTGTTTTAAACTTGGGCAAATAATCTGAGTAAATACTAGAAATGACTAAAAAGCATCTATTAAAGCTGCTTTTAAAAATCAGCAGTTGTTCATACGTCACATATGTAAGGCAGTCATAAGGGTAATGTAATGTTTCAGATAACTAAATGTACAGCCCATAAATCTTGCCTGCACTTGCTATCTAACAAAAACTGGCCTACTTGAAGCAGCAGAGGAAAATGGTGCAGACAGGAGTGCCGTGTTTTGTTCTGTGTGCAGTTCGGTGGTACATGTCCCTTGACAGTATTTAGATAACACACGCAGGGATCCACAGACGATGAAAAGCATGTTCAAATTGCACATTTCCAGAAACGTACAAGCAGAGGCAACCATAAACAGTTGTGGGTGGCCCACAAAGACTTTAAATGATTATGCTAATGAATAAAAGAGTCCGCAAAGGCAATATTTCATCTCAATAACTTTCTTGGAGAAAAAAAACGTTTACATGTGTGTGTGTGTGTGTGTGTGTGTGTGTGTGTGTGTGTGTGTGTGTGTGTGTGTGTGTGTGTGTGTGAGCAAGCTTTGATGTGTGATTTCATATACCACACTGCACATGTATTACTTAACAATACAAGTATTTGTTGATACTTCCACCATTTTGAGGATAAAAGTCTGTGTGCGTTTGCTGTAGTTACCAGTATACCAAAAGGACAACAAATTATGGGTGACATACTGTAGCTGAACAAATGTGTATGTCTTTTCATTTCAACCTTTGCCAATTTAATATTTATCTGCACTGATATAGCTTAAACGTTTTCTTTTTTAAACATAATTTGAACCAGTAATAAGAAATAATTGATACAATGATTATTCAACATATCACCTAAGCACTTTTTACATACAAATTACGGAAAATACACGGTTTGGTTTATTTACATTGCCCATGAATTCCCGGATCTGTGCACGATAGCTCCCTGATCTCTGGTTTATTCCAACTTGCAGACTTTTCTCATTGCGCATTTAAAACCCCAGTGACAAAGAGCTGAACAATAAGTTCAAAACAAATAACTACGACACACCCCTTACAGCATTGTTCCTGCTTTGGTGTACACAGGACGCATTAGGTATGTTACGGAAATGTTACTAGGTCCACTTTACGGGAGTGATGCCAGAAACAACTCACACAAAAGGCACGTTGGCAATTTTATGGGACTTTTTTGGGATCAACATGCTTGTTAAATACAGTTTGTGATTTTAAGTATATGCATGTAAATTGCATGTATAGTTTTTACCTTAGCTTCAGTCTCTCCTCTGTGAAGCGTATACAGATGATGAACTGCACTCTGGGAAGACGCCCATGGGTGGGTGATGATTTGAAAAACATGAAAGTCATGGCCAAGTGTGTCTGCGGTCACAAGCAACATACCTGTAAATCACAGAAAACCGCTTGTTATTTGTCAATTTATTATAATCTCATTGCAATAAAAAGCATTAGCATTCACAATCTTTCAGAACTTCTGTATATTGGTCAGCACAATGTAGGCTAATATGGGGCGATGCAAGTTCACATCTGAAAAACAAATCTGGACCTGAACTTTAGGGGTGTTTCCAGAACAGGGTTTGGGTGAATCCAGAACTAGGCCTGGTTCTATTAAGACATTTATGTAGTTTTTTTTATAAACAAACCTTACAAAAAACAATACTGGTGTGCATATTGAGACAAAACAATGAAACAGATGTATGTTAAGATACAGTAGGTATGTGACAAAAAATTTTAACATGATTAAATGCTAAACTAGTTGTTCAGAAAAAAAGAGCTTGAAAAAAACTTTACAAATGACACCAAGACCATGTCTATGGGTTCAAGAATAACAAAATACTGGCCATTTGAAACTCGAAAATCATCACCTTATTTTGTCCCATTGTTTTCCATTTTGCGAGTGGCAAAACAACCCGTGTGCGTCATTCAAATTCATTGAAATTTCGTTCACTTGTAGTTTAGCAATTTAACTAAATGTATATTTAAATTTCAAGAATGTATTTACTCCGCACGTCGCCTGAGGTAATCCGAAGTTTCGTCGAGGGGGACCAAACTGACAGCTGCGACAGCGGAGATTGTCACGTATCTAGATACAGTATGTCAATACAAGTGGTTTTAAATTAAAGAGATAGTTCACCCAACATTGAAAATAATGTCATTAAAGCGACAGTAAAGAGTTTTTGCTCTTTGCTCCCCCTACAGGTTGGAAGCGGAATTGTCCATTACCACTGTCATAAATAATTTAGCCAACTGGAGCAAAGCTGGCTCTGATTGGATTGTAGGTCTGCCGTAAAGCAAGTTTTTGTAGTTTTCACTCGAACTACAGGACCGTGACCCAACAGTTGAAAACTTCTTTAGCGCGGTTAGACCGATAGAGGGCTGCAAAGCGAATGTGAAAGTGCCGTTCACCCTGTTTCGGGTGGATAAATGACTGAAACTTTTTTGAAAACATTATTTTAAGGTAAAAAAAAATCTTTAGTGTTGCTTTAATGACTCGCACTCATGTCGTTCCAAACTCGTAAGACCTCCGTTCATCTTTGGAACACAGTTTAAGATGTTTTATATTTAGTCCGAGAGCTTGTTGACCCTTCATTGAAAATCTACGTATGGTATACTGTCCATGTCCAGAAAGGTAATAAAAACATCATCAAAGTAGTCCATGTGACATCAGTGGGTCAGTTAGAATGTGTTGAAGCATCGAAAATACATTTTGGTCCAAAAATAACAAAATTTACGACTTAATTCACCATTGTCTTCTCTTTTGCGTCTGTTGTAAAGCGCATGCGCAAGACTAAAGTCACGTTAGTGCAGTGACGAGGATGACATGCCTCAGACATGTTTGCAATTTTTCTTTTTAACTTACAGTGTGCGTCTCCCTCAGACTCTAAACGAAGCCAAGGCACACAAAAAAAACTAGCTGGAGTCGCACCAGATAACACGTCATCCGCATCACTGCGGTCTCACGCATGCGCTTCACAACGTAAAGTCGTATTTTTTGTTATTTTTGGACCAAAATTATTTTTCGATGCTTCAACACATTCTAACTGACTACTACACTGATGTCACATGGTAGTCCATGATGATGTTTTTACTACCTTTCTGGACATGGACAGTAAACCATACGTAGATTTTCAATGAAGGGTCAACAAGCTCTCAGATTAAATATAAAACATCTTAAACTGTGTTCTGAAGATGAACAAGTTTGGAACGACATGAAGGTGAGTCATTAATGACATTATTTTCATTTTTGGGTCAACTATCCCTTTAAAGCAGGTCAAACATGCATTTTAGTCTGGGACTAGTATAAGCCCTGTCCAGGAAACCGCCTCCATAATTGCAAAAAAATGGCACCTAGGGTGCCTTCGAGGACCAAACATTTCATGAGACACGTTTACATGGCTGCAAAGGACAAACATGTTCCACAGCCTTTCCACTGCAATTTGTGCTCTAGAATTAACTACACGCCAAGATCTTCCTTTAGCTGTCAGAGACGGAGAGCATGCAGATCCGTTTTAAACACAACCGCAGGAGAACCCAAGTGGAACCTCTGATGACAGAGCCTCTCATTTTCCAACTTTTATTTGAAGTCAGTGAAACTACAGAAAGTCAAAGACCTTACTGTAAACAACACACTTACTAAACCACACCAAAAAAACTCAAATGTAACCCCCGTGAAAATGCATCTCCACATACAACTTATTCTTAAAAGCAGTGTTAGAGCACTACAGGCTATTTTTCCACACACATGAAAGACGGGTCACTACTGCTTTGGAAAATCTTTCCAAGACTCCAAGATATAAATGGATGTAGCCTCTGCCTTTCAATCTTACTGACAATAATTAGTGATTTTCCAACACTGGATCTTCAAGGGTGAGTTCATAGAGGGGTTTCATTTGTGGCGAGTCTTTATTGGGTGGTCTGACAAATCAGAAGATCACAAGAAACCGCAAACACATGCAAAGAAAAACCGACCAATGGGTGACAATAGAATAGAGGTAATCCTGAATGAGCTCATCCGCCCTATTTTTACCCACATGGCATTTTCGTTTTGACACTTAGAATTAGCAACTACTTTAGGTGTGGCTTTGTCATCTAACAGAGCGTCGGGACAGGAAGCGAGGAGGAAGGGATGCGGCGGCGAAGCGAGGGTCACGCTGAGATTGCGCCTACGAGAAAGAAAAACAGAGTCGGCCAGTGAATTAGACAGTGGTTAGCTATTTATGCTGTATCAGAGGACTAAACCAAGTTACGGCCTGGCCATAAAGTAACCCACGCCCCAAATGAGGTGCCAAGCCACAAGAAGCATTTGCGTCAACTGGGAATACATGGAAAAAAGTGCCTTCTAATTATAGAGGCTACAAACGGAAGCGTAGAGTGATTAGGAGTTTAGGCGCTGCGGTATGTTTATCTGGGAGCTTCCTCTCGCTCGCCCAGCCGCTCACTCGCTCTCGCGCTCACCCAGGCTTTGACAGACGAGGCTTGGCTGGCTCGCTGGGATGCGAGTTTGCTGATGGTACACTCTGTTCTCCAAAAAGCCAGCACGAGAGACTGGAAACCCAGCGTTGGGGCTTTTGTGGCCTTGTTGAAATACAGGGCCTTGCAGAGAGGCGTCAGTTGGTTAGCCTGTGGGAAGCTAAATTAAAAAGGGACCTTTTCCTTGCTGGTAAGATGCCATAAATTTTAGGAACCAGAGACGTTGAGGCAATTTTTGACACGTTCTATTTATAACACCTTGTCTAAAGTGTTATTTATGACTTTTAGCAAAAACCACACATATTCCCTGCACACATTTTCTGTCCCTCCATATACATCAATTTCTATACATATTATGAGGCTTAAAATGTGGTGGCTCTCTGTGTTGTTTTGTTTTCCCCTTAACAAGTCTTTGAACCCTGCTAAGTCCGATCAAAGCAACAGCACTGTTTTATTTCAAAAGTGTCCGATGCATTCTGCACGACCGACTCCGATGATCTCAGCAGCCCAAAAAGCGAGCAAACAGGCCTCCAACTTGGCAAAGTCGGAGGATTGAAAGAAAAGTATCCGTTTCAAATGAACAACACTTGCCAAAGACCTTTGAAAAAGAGGAAATCTCAAATTATAAACATGTGGATAAACCTTAACAGGGAGGATGCTGGGAATCGGGGTGTGCTAATACAAGAGACGTGAACTATTTTCACAATTTAACAAGAAAAAAAGAGCAAATAAACATTTCAATCACTTTCAAGCTTTGTCCTTGTGGTTGCCTGCATCAGTCGTAAAAGCACGACCCCGCGAGCAAGCGCCAGTGTGTGCGTGAGCTCGTGGGTCCTTTGTGAGTACGCTGGACGCCTCTCTCGTCATGCTGCACTTACGGAGGTGTTTATAAAAAGCTGTGGAACACACACACACAAAAGGTTGCACATCTCACATCAAAGCCACCCACTCAAGCCTGGAGCAAGCAACACTCACTTAGTCCAGAGGCCACCCTCACTCCAACCATCAGATAACAGTACTAAGGAGAGGAGGAGACCTGCATGGGTCAACATGCAGTCAATAACTTGTTAATCTTTTACAGACTAAGTGAGAACTTCTAAAAGCTAGACTGTTTGATCCCAACCTGAAGGGCGGCTTTTGTGCGTATGCGCTCGGAGCTAGGGATGGGGCGGGTGGCGTACCAGGGCCTGGCAAAGTGTTTCGCGGTGAGCCAGGCGAGATGTAATGCCATCTCCAGTTTCCATTCCTCTGGGTTGCAGGGATTACTGCTGCGGATTCCAGAGCGGGATGCAAGCACATCACGCAGCGCTGCACGGCCACGGATATTGTTTATCTAGGCACGTTGGTACCAAGGATATGCTTTTTAAACATGGTACACTGCTCATGTGGGCATGCTGGCTTGGAGAGACACTCAACGCTCTTAGCTATGAAACCACATCCACAATTCAATTGAGAGCTTTGAGGACAGGAGGGGGAAAAAGTGGGTGGGGGAAAAGGTGCCTGCGGTTCATTTGATCCGCATTCAAGCATAAAGAAGGAGAATGTTTATGTATTTGCTTTACAGCCAAACCACCTGTAAGCGCTTGAATATTAATAGATCATAAAGGCTTTTCTCGGCAAGAGGCAATCATTGCTTTAATACAACACTTCAACGAAATTCGGCTTCTATGGAATTGGTGTAACCAAGGTGACCATGAGGTCATGTCCACAAAATAAGGATGGATTAGTAGACTATCACTATATTTCCTGTGCTGATAGTAGGGGGAAATCTGTGGAGAGGAGTTAAATATAGTAAATTCTGTTAAACGAAATGTCAGCTGGAAAAAATGAACGAAATTTTTAACAAACACAAGGGGCGGGGAATGTGCAGAACATTGAATAATTCTTGTCGGAATTCTCTGGAAATCCGGAAAGCGCTTTCTTCAAAACCTAATTCGAGGACAAGAAAAACGTTTGTAACCACATAGCAACACCATGGACTAACAACAGCTCAAAACCTACAGTAGGCTACTGTGCAAAAGTATTAGGCCACCACCACCAGACCTGTTGTTTTAAAAATTTTAAGGTCCATCCATAATTATTTTTCAATCTATTTCATTAAGATACAAACAGAAAATACAGGAAATATATACAAAAAAAATTTCAGGACTAAATGTCTTCTTTAGGCATCGTCTGTGTTTAGTGTGACCTCTCTTGGCACTAAACACATCTTGAGCGTTTTGGAGCAGAATGAAGTAAAAAAATCTTTAAAATTAGAAATTAGGATTTAATTTTATTTAGGCTTAAGAGATCATGCAGTTTCCTGCTTTGCTCAAGTGGAAGGGGAGTTTACCCTAAAAACTTGACACAACAGTTTACATTTTTATACAGTTTTTAATACTATACACACATAGGAAATGTATTCTATTGAAGAGATTGAGAAACAATTATATATGAAGAGTTTGGTTCCAAAACCCGATAAACGCCATTTAAAAAAAATTATCAGGTCAGTATTTAAAAGTAAATTCTTAATTTTACACAAAATCGGATATCCACCATGTTATTCTGTCATCTTTTCTCCCTTTTTTCCCCAAAACGCAGTAAACGCCACTCCTCCTTTTCTGCAGAATGCAATAAATCCGCTCCACAAATTACAGCGCACCATTCCACGCATTGTAAACAATGGTGACGCATTGAGTACACGAAATCTTAGTTTTCCTCATCTTGTACTCCGTGATCAACAAACAAATAAAACAAAATAATACTTTAATGGAATTGATAAACCTACGGTGGTTTTCTGTGACGGGAAAGAAACGTATGCCATCAAAATCTAATAATTTACGCAAGAGGCACTGAGGAGCCGGTTGCTTGTTCTCCCAACAGCATCATACTTCTCAGCTGATGCTAACACATTGACCACAGAGGATCTTATGAAAAACTTTCCAAAATTTTACTCGAAGTCAATGAAAATCAAGCAGGACCAAAACATTTTACAGCTGATCGCTGTGAAAAATGTTAAGCGTCGATGTATGACTATAGGCCTATGACAAAGTAAGTGTTTTGGTTAATGCCATTAAATGTTTATTTTTTTATCAATGTATACCACTGTTCAATTAAAAGAATATAACATGGCAAAGATGAATGCACATTTATATATTGATTCAATAGATTTATTGCATTTTGAAAAAAAAACTTGTCATGGATTTATTGTATTTTGTGGAAAAAATAATCAGTTTTATAATAAATCTTTGAAAATCAAATTATGGATTTGAATTTTTTATGTTATAATAACCTAAAGATGCTATGTGAAAGTTTGTAACAGAAAATAGTAGTTTTCATCTTGTCACTTTCTTGTTATAGAAAACAAATTTTACCCAAATTAGTCAAAATGGATTTATTGCGTTTTGGAACCAAACTCTTCATATGATCAATATAACATTGCAAAAACAACAAATCTAATTCTGGCATGGTGGCCTAACTGTGGGTTTACACCAAACGCAATCGCGTTACTCGCTCTAGATTACTTGCGGGATTTAACTTCGTGTCATGCAAATATTTCGCTCGAGTTAAATATTTTCAACTTGGGCAAAGACGCATTTGAGGCGAATAGTGCGTGTTTTCACGACAAACGCGCCGCCCATATCGCATAATTCGCATCGCCCCACGCGAGGACGTGTCTGATCGCGTCTTTGCATTGACTTTGTATGTAATCTACAGGTTCCAGTTACACAAGTATTATGGTGCAAACAACAAAAGATGTGAACAGGTCTTAGGAGGATAAATATTAAAAAATACAGTTATCATTACTGTTGCTTAATTTGTAGGTTTACATTTATGCAGACATAAAATGAATAGGTTATCATAAGATCATAAAATGCAGTTGATGCCTAACAGCACTAGGATACCCATTTTACACTCATTGGTGGAAAGCGCAGTCTCATTTAAAAGCCTAAAAACAGGCCTTTGTAGGAGTTTTGTTAAAGCCCCAGATAAATGAACTAAATGGTAATCTCTAGATTAGAGCCCAACTTTAGAAATTAGGAGGATGGAACCGACCGTAATCCTTTCTCAGGAAAGTCTTTATAATTTCTGTGCTTCCTCTGCTCTTTTTGGTTAAAGCCTTTTGTTTGCCCATGAATCCTATGAAAATTCGCCATCACAAATAAGATTATTTATGCTGTGCTTCAGATAATGCTGTTAACTTGTGAGCTTACATTTTGCTCAGGACAATAGACGATTCATCGCACCTAAGGCGTTTGGAAAAGAAACATTGGATGCGCCTTGCAAACCTGGAGGAACTTTTTAAGGTCTAAAGCCAATCGGCTAACAAAAGCGTTGAAAGCCTCTGAGTGTAAAAGCATAAAGCTGTCAGCAAAAATGTGGTCCACACAGGCAATCTTTCCTACAAAAACAAACTAGAAACTGGTGGTGAACAAGAGAAGAAACCCTGATCAGAAATCTGTAAAGAGGAATGGAGGAGGGGGGTTGAGAGGATGTTTCCACCGAAGCCTTGAAACCAAAGCATCTGACCAGATTTTTACTGCTAAAAAACTGAAGGACAGACTTCCCATGACACTGCTTTTATCACCTTTTGGAAACATCATTAAAAATGCAGCCCCAGGCAGACTAGTTTTGTACTAACAGTTAATATGTCTGGAGCTGAATAATTTCAGCACATTAGATTGTCTTACATATGCATTCCTGTACTGTAGCTCAATTGGTAGGTTGTACCACAAAAACAGATGTATACGTGTATATACACACACACACACACACACTCATTTAAACAAACCTATTACTGTAACTTAATGTCAGTGAGTATACATTTTTCTTCTACAGTGCATCTCATAATAATACATTTTATTAAAATTAAATAAGTTAAAAAAAATTGTTATTATACATGATAAACGCAAGATTATGTCTATATCAGATTGTAAATCCATTACAAACACATTAAATAAAAAAATCCCCATAGCAATGTTGTTACGCTGAAAAAAATGATTTATTCAATTTACTACATTTTTTAAGGTAAGTGGTCGCAATCAATTTATTTAAGCTACATTTAAACAAAAGTTTTTTGTTTTGTTTTTCAAATTTTTTGTTTTTGTTTAAATGTAGCTTAAATAAATTGATTGCGACCACTTACCTTAAAAAAAAAAAGAAAAAGTAAATTGAATAAATAATTGTTTTCAGTGTAGCTTGTAGAGAGGAGTGGGGAGAGTGGCCAGGGAATTTTTAACAGCTATTGTATTTGTTAAAAAGTATGTTGAAGATTAGTGAAAAAAACACATTCAAGTATATATAGTAAATGCACATTGTCCGATTTCATAATGCTATTATAAAATAGAGCTCATGCCCAAAGCAAATTCCACTAATGTCCTGTGCTGTGCTTTCAATGTGCATTAAAGGGTAAAATCTCGGGTAAGGCTTTAATCCCTCGTGATTGTCTCACCGTGTTCAGACACAGCATAAAACCGAAATCTGATATAATGTCACAGCCCAATTAAAAACACAGAGTGTAAATCCTGACATCTTTTATCTTATAAATATCTAAATCTTCTAAAAACTACAGAAAAGCTTTTCAAAAAAGCACAGGAGCTCAGGTAAAGACACTCATTATTTCATTGTAAGCAAAAAAAGTAAAAAACACTATTTTCTAAATATTAAGTCCAAACTGAATGTACAGTGGGGTACAAATTTTCATTTCAAATTACCATCAATATTATATGATAAGTTCTTTTAAGTAACTGCTATTTTGATTAATGGGGATGGGGTTAGCTCCTGCATACCCCCGGAAACTTTGTCCCTGTGTAGGCCAATGATACATGTTAGCCTAGCATAGTTTGATAATGCTGCAAGGAGCATATTATGTGCTTCAATAAAAGCAAGGAAATCTGACCTATTGTACAAATCAATAAATGTGATCGACATAAAGCTGGGCAAAAAAAAATCACCTGCAATTCTTCGATTCTCATGCGGGTCACCTCAGTAAAGCCGTTCGGTGATTAATAGTAGATCGTCATCACCTGCTTTCAGATAGAGCTGCATTTACTACCATAAGCCAAATTTCACCAAGAAGATTGCAAGATCGCATTCATAATCATGGAATATCGCCTCCGATATTGTATGCAATTTTCCCTAGCTTCTCGGTGAAATACGGCTCTGTGTAGTAAATGACACTCCATCTGAAAGCAGGTGATGGCGATTTACTACTAATCACCAGCCGGCATTACTGAGGAGACACGCATGAGAATCACAGGAGATTTTTTGCCCAGCTCTTTGTATACATTTAGCAATATAGAAATAGTTTACACTATTTCTTTGTTTTAGATTTTTAAGAATCATATTTTCATAAATTTAAAAAACAAGACTTTCATTGTGGACAACTGTACACTGTCCGAAAAAATTGGTCAAAATGGTCCCTCTTTAGGAACAAAGGTGTACTTTTTAAATGGGTACAACACCAGTGACAGCTAGGGACCATTTTTGACTATTTTCTAACAGTGTATCCCACTGTATATTTAGCTTTAGCCAAGGAATCAATTAAGCTATTGAATCCCCTTAAGAATCTGTAAGCAAATGCTTGCCTAATATGAACAGGACTAAACTAATCTGCCTTGCGAGAGCAGATTCCTTGATGCTTATCAGTACCGTGATGAAATGAAATTACTGTGAGTCTCATGGGCCGTGAGATCTGTCCACCCTCATGCTACATGTGACCATACCTTTACACCAATTTTTTACTTCACTATCGATTAAGGTTTAAAAAAACAGGCAGTTTATTATTGGATTTAAACTTTCCAGCAACATCCACAAAGCAGAAAAGTGAGCAAAAAAAGGACAAGGAGTGATTAATGGACACTCTGGTCAAAGCATATTTTTCTGGCCAAAGTCCTGCGCACTGCCACTCGAAGCAACATCCTTTAATTACGAGTCTATGAATAGATCCTAAAACACCACAGCAGACGAGCCGGCCTCCCAACCAGTCACTGTTTTCTAGCCTTGACTTTCTGTTGTTGGTCCAACACACACTTTGTGACTTTGATTTCCTACATAACTTGTTTTTTGGTAGTGTTTTAACTCAATGCCGCGTTGCCACAGTTGTTCCTTTCTAAAGTCAAAACACTACAGATGAAGCAGCGGTTGTTTTAAGCCTTTCTACTCTTTTTATAGTCATTTTAGAAAGTAGCTACAGTTGAGTAGCAGAGGCTAAAGGCATCGCTAGTTAAAATGCATAGATATATACACTAGATGTCGCCTTGGGGCTCTGAGTATGCGTCAAAACCGTAGAACAGGGGTCTTGTCATTGGAAGTATCTAGGTAAAGTTGCTATCTCCGCCTGTACTTTAAATTCATGGACAATGCCGGACGTTTGTGCTGCGTATGGATGTTAGGGCTACTAGCACTATGCATTACAGTTAGAAAAAGTAAATTTTCATAAAATCAAAACTTTAATTTTTTTCTGGACTAAATGCTAAATATATGTCTGACTATTGAAACGAACCAAAAGAAAACCAAGAAAATCGCGTTCACGACAATTTATGGTGATTTTATTTCTGTTACACCATTGCCTACAATGACGCTGATGCGGGGTTCCCCTGTTTCGGGATGGCGGCTTTGTTTGACGCATTCGGCCCAATGAACTGCCATAGCCAAGGCGACATCTAGTGTACATATCTATGGTTAAAATGAAGCCACTGCTAGCCTAGCATTCCCTCACAGCGCTTATACGGCTTTAGTTTGCAAACCTGAAATGCCTGTCTTTGATAATGCGTCTAATGATGTCAAAAACATAAATTACAGATGTAAATTCTGCTCTTGAGGAACGCCTGACCTTGTTAGAGAGCATCTAGGCTTTTTGTCTGTATCAAGGACCAAGTTTTTCCTTTTTGGTGCCAAATAATTTCATAACTCAAAACAACTATTCCAGCCTTTCGATTTATGCCTAAGCAAATGAGGTGACAACAGACACATCCTATTATTTTTTGAATAAAGCTGAAAGGTGGAAAGTTAAACTGTTTGAAGTTTACAGCACCCCGCTGCTATCTAAAAAAGCGCCCAGAGCACTTGGCCCATAAGGGCAGAGGAAGTCTGAGAAAGGGCTGCGCTGGGGTCTTAGCACTCGAGGGACCGAGGCTGGGGCCTTTCTGTCCAGGGACAACAACACACCAATCGTTAACATGAGAGAGTGACTAAAAGGTTGTGATTCTCACACACACGTTAGGTCTCAACAATAAGCAATTTCCTGCTGGCTGAGTCTGGCCATTCATTTAAATCTGTACACAGCCTGAAAATATTTACACGGTCCGCACAATAAAAATGACACATTTGAACAACATTTGTATATGTGTCACAAAGAAACGTTCATTACAAAAAGAGAAAAGTTACAACCATTTATCTTTGGTTAATAAGCAATAATAGTTGGAAGAGCTTTATTGTATATCATTAATAGCTATGAAAGGGATAGTTTACAAAAATAAATTTAGTTCTGTCATCACATTCTTAAGTCCGGAGTAATGTCTGTTTTTTACGTGCATGCAAACGTATGCGCACGGTGAAACGCACAGCCTTGCAAAGTATATTTTATTTGACTCATACATGTACACAGACGTTCAACGCATGCGCTTTGCGACAAAAAGCAATGCATCGCCTGGACTACATAATACATTCTCCTGTAGCCGCATCCGCGACCTACGCTTACAAAAGTCCAGCAATGCACATACAGTAGGCGCGCACTCTTATGATGATGGAAATTGCGTATTCGTCATCATTGCATATACGTAAAAATGCATATACGTAAAAAATGGACCATACTTCGGCCTTTCCCTCATGTTGTCCTAAACCAGTTTGAGATCTACAAATGTAATCAATGATGGTAAACACACTGTTGACGGTACCCACTGACTTTAATAGTATTTGTTTTTCTATAAAAGTCGAAGTTTACTTTAAGTAGTCGATGGGTATCGTCAGCTGTGTGCTTACCATCATTTATCAAAATATCTTCTTTTGTAGATCTAACACTGGTTTAAAATAACATGTGGGTGAGTAAAAGATGACATAAATTTAATTTCCTTTAATTCATAAATACGATTTTGCAAGACATCTATGGCAAAATGTTGAATTGTTTAAATCCATTGTAACTCAAAGCAGCACTGGTCTATTAGTGTGAGCAACACTCCCTTTATTTGTCCTCAAATCTCCTTTACACTGGCTCTGGGCCATCATATTGTCGAGACCTGCATGTGATCATCTACTGACTCTCAGTAGCATTTCAGATCGACAGGACAGTTATTTGTAATTGGTTATCTGTTTATATTGGGACCTTCAACTCTGTAAGATCTAAGAAAAACACACAGAGATTTGCACTAATATTTGCACAACTAACGTCCCTGATCTCCTTTAGTGTTAGACCTTGACACCTTGTGTGTTTGCCATGTTCTCCATCCCATGGCAGTTTTCTAAACTGACTCATCAAAATAAATGGGCTGCGGTGCTGACAGCCACTGTGCAAGTGATCATGGATGGCAAACACTAAATTTATGTCCAAACTGAGGATTGCTTCACACATGCTCATGGGGCAAAGTTTGCTTGCTGCTATAAGGTCCAAAGGTTAAACAATAGCGCCACCTAGAGACAAACATACTATGTCCAAAGCCAGGTCAACTTAATTAGTCAGATTTTTTGCTTTTTATTTGCTCGGCTTCCACAGGTTCTTGCAAGGGCTTTAACCTTCTAAGATCTGGTGTGTCCAAATGTTTTGTTGTTTGCACCATAGTACTTTATTCTGTGTAAATGGAACCAGTTGTACACAAATGTGGACAATTACACTGCTTCATGTTCAAAGAAATATATTTGGTTATTATATTTATTGGTAACCCCAAATAGCTGGAAGAAATCTAAAATGCAAGCCAAACCAAAGCTCGGGTCTTAGGAGGTTAAGAAACAGAAACAAAATGGAGAGTTATGGTTTTCACACTTGTTCACTTATTCAGAAAACATGTACATGATGTAAAATTATGAAACTTCCTAACTTAAGGTTGAAGAGTGTTGAGTTTTTTAGGGAAATAACAAATACCAAAAGCTAACCAGCCCGGATGTATTTACATACAGACAAAAGCTCAGAGGTTGCTTTCAAGAGTCTCTTCCGTAGAAAAGGATATAGAAACATAATTTTCTCAATCACACTGCTGTATAAGATAGGGGTTTTTAAACGTTAGGGTTCCAAGGACCCCCGAATATGATTAACCTTTTGTAAGGGACCCCCTTTTTAAAGAATTCGGCCTTACGCACCCCAGTGAGTGAGATAAAGGGAACTCTTATATGCAAATGTGTATGTAGAAAGAAATTAGAGATAAAAACCTAATAATTTTTTTTTCTCTAAAAATTTCTTGGGACCCTAGAACCTCCTGGAGGACCCCAGTTTGAAAGCCCCCTGGTCTAAGGAAAACAACTGAGATATTAAGGAGATTTTTTTGTGATTTTCTATCCTATTGGTAAACCTTATCACAGCTTCCTAATGGACAACCATTATTCTTTCACCAATCATAACTCACTGTAGTCTTGGCCCTATGTTTATGCAACACATTAGTCACATTGATCACATCCCATATAAATTATATTAGTCACATCAAAGCCTTTAACTATCTAAAACCAAATCATCATTACATGTAATAACATAACTGGATCATAGCTCACATGTTGAGCGCTGTTTTATTATTCAGGGTTCCCACACGTTGGTTAAAGGAACAGTATGTAAGAAATTTATATCAATTAATCATAAAATGGCCCTGATATGTCACTAGACATTTAAAAACTATTTTCATTTCAAATACTTATATCACTGACAACAGTGGTCCGGCCAGGATATTGTCATTTAAAAAGTGGAGTTGCAGCCCTCAACTGATGTTTATGTTGTCATTTTGTGTGTTGGCCACCAGTTGTGTGATTGCAGTACCAGTTTTGGCCACAATCCTACATACTGTTCCTTTAACTTCAAATTCAAGGATCTTTCAAGGCTTTTTCAGGCCAATACCCTCAAATTCAAGGACTAAATGTGGGGACACATCTCAAGTGAGGGCAAGGTTACACCGTGTTACCTTTAAAGATACATTGTTAAAGTTCCCTTTCGAGGGAACTCGCGCTGCGTCACTGCGGTGACACTTTGGGAACGCTTCCAGGGGTAAGGGCATCTGAATGTGTATATCAAATTCAACCAATGGTTAACAACAAAGACAGGGTGACGGTGGAGTCAAGAAGGATATTGCTATCTGAAATATTGCCAAAGACGGCGTTACAGGGACACAGGAAGTACGGCAAGGAAGACGCAGCATCTCGTTCCCTTCTCAGGGAACAACAGTTACATACGTAACCCGAGACGTTTTCATGTGTCAAAGACAACTATGCAAAAAGCATTTTGGTATGAATCAACATTCACATACAGAAGATATAAGAATTTAAAGCGAACAGTTTAGCACGTGTGCTTAAAAGGCTAGAAATTTTATCATATTATCCTACACTACACAGAAAACTTCTTCATAAAATAGATTCAAGCACTTTCAATGACCTGTATCCATATATGTATATTTTTAAAAAGTTCCAAGGGCCTTGAATTATTTCCCACAGATTCACAAACTTTCAAGGATTTTAAGGACCCGTGGGAACCCTGATATGTGCTTAAGGGTATAGCATCAATCAGAATGGTTATCTTAAGACATGCAACATTTACCTATAATATTTGAGTAACACAATGCACAAAACGTCCATGAGTATATAAAACTCATATCCAATGAAGTCTACCATAATATACATTAATAAAGGACAGATCATTGAAAAATTTCACTGAGGGCAATGACTATGAGCAGCTTTCAGCACCTCCTTATTAGTAAAGCTGTCTACCTGCGACACACACACCTCACAATGAGCCATTGTGGCTGCTCTGGATTTCCGGAGAAACAAACATGAGTATATGTAAAATTGAAAAGTGATCAGATAACTGCCTAATAAAACAAACCAGAACGTTCAAGGTTAGGTTAAGGACAACACTGTTGTGGTATTACTTGTATTCATCCATAAAATCCATTAACTGCGGCCTAGCACTTAGTTCTCTAAACATGCCAGGTCATAGTGCTAATGCGAGAGACAGTTTTGAATGTATCTATATAGTAAGTGATGTATAACATCCCTGATGGTGTATAAAGTGTGTTGTGACATTGCTAACTAAATGTTCAATTTATGAGTTAGGAACTCAGCCCACGCCTTCTGAATAGACTGAGAACTTTTCATATTTGTGGGCTGAAACTGTACCACTTCAGTGCTTGGGGTATTTTGAGGGCTTTGTTGATCTCAGTACACTTCAGGGAAAAGATACAAGATCAATGAGCTTAGAAGAGTCTGTATGTGTTAAAGTGAGACAAGAGGGGGAAAAAGGATGGCAAACTGAGGGGGAAAATGACAGTAACTGATGTGCAAACATGGCAGAGTGTGCCTGGGGCAAGATCATCAGCAGATAACACAAAGACTGCTTTTTTGAACAATAGATCTCATATGATGATCTCTAGACAGTGACTCTTCGTGAACAAGATGAGGTTACATGCAAAACGGTGACTGACACAGTTATTTCTTTTTTTAAATGAGCCATTACATGTTTATAGCAAGTTATTCATTTATTTATTTTACTCCAAAAATAAAAATTTTGTTAATATTTACTTTCTTCCATGGAACACAAGAGCAGACGTGCTAGAGGGCACATAATATGCCCATTTTTACAAAATATGAGTCTCCAGTGTGCCCCAGAATGTGTCGTTGAAGTTTCAACTCAAAATACCCCACAGACCATTTTTATAAAAAGCCCAAAATGCACCTGTTTGTACATTTACAAATTAGCTGCTAGTTTTGCGCGATATGCCCAATAATCAGATTGTCCTATCGTCAGCCTGTGAGATCTCCGAAACATGATACCATCAGGGGTCGGGGCAATAGTTTTCATTTATACTTTTGCGTCGTCGTCCGCGTCGACGTGCGGGCACACGCACGACCGCTGGTGGGCGGTGTCCACGCGTGTAACCACAGTAGCAGCGCGACCGTCAGTGAAGAAGAAACCGGTCAAGTTAACCCACAAACGAAGAAGAAACAGCAACTTGTTGGGTATAATTTTAGAAGACCAGCAATGATGGAAGTAAATAAACAGAGACTTTTGATGCAGTTTGAGTTAAATCACTCCTCAACTTGGCTCATCTTTGTTTTCACCGTCACAAACGGAAATACATATGACGCAGTTTTTTTTAGCTGACGGAAGGGGTTCTGGTGGACCAATCACAGCGCTTGCGGTCAGCGTAGATCTGACGCGCTGTTAAAATTTTTGCAAGGTGCGCGTCAGGCTATGCAGAGCTACGCACAAGTCAATGACAGTGGGCGGGGCTTTATCAGTGTGATGTCATATTAACCACAGAATTAAAACAGCATGTCTAATGAGCTTGTTTTGGTTTAATGGGGATTAAACCAGAAAAAATGGGTGGATTTTTTTTCATTATTAAGTGGTTGTGTTCACACACTGCCAAAACACACATTAATGTCCAAACACTTTTTTGGATAATATGTGCCCTTTAAAATTTCTCTTTTATACAATTAACGTAAATGGTGACTGAGGCTGTCAGACTTCTTCTATAAACAGATGAATGAACATCACATGAAATGAAATTGAGTAAATGATGAGAGAATTTTCATTTTTAGGCAAAATATTTCAAAGTCTAATAAATACAAATTACTTCTGTTTTGACTGGCTAACCTTCACATTGTAGTTTATTGCATTTTCTTAGAACTAGTTAAGTGCCAAACACAGTGCGGGTGTTAATATATGAAGGGTCTAAAAATTAATTTCCTTATGGTTTTGACATCATGGTTTCTGAAAGACCTAAGAAAGACATTGGTCTAAAAGTCGTTTTCCATTGCCATACCAACTCATTGTGTAACAGGTGTAGGGCAGATAACAGCATCCTTTGGAATGTAATACAAACGAGTCACTTGTTGTCATGGTAATGCAAGAATTTACGGAGAGAGCGTAAAGGAGAATGATAAATATTTTTTTGTTTAATAGGACCAGTGGTGGCTGGTGCTAAAAAAATGGGGGGGGGCGCATACAACTTGAAATTAAACGTTTACTATAGTAATGCAGGTCTGTAAATAGCTGTTTATCAGATGATGAACGTCATTACTGCTTAGCTAAAATGCTGAAAATGTTACTGTTGAAGTCAACTTAATCATGAAATTTACTATGAATGTGTAAATCTGAGTATAATGTGGGTTTATTATCAGTAATGAACTAATCATGGTAATCATTCACACACACAAACACACCAGAGTTTGCGTTTAGACTATTTCATTTGAAAATCCCGACATGGTCAATTATTCGTCATTTCATGTTTTAATGATAATAATTGTTTTTGTTCACCTGTTCATTTCTAATCATGAACTTACAAGACGAGCATTCAAGTTCAAATGTGTTTATCTATTTGTTAAGAGAACAGATTAACAAAGACCGTGCATCACATATGTTTAACATCACATGAAGCAGATTAATAAATTATTTTTTCTCGCAGTGACAGACAGCTGAGGCGATAAAACACACGATAAAACACGCAAACTTTACTGAATTTACCTCAGACAGACGACGCAGTTTTACTTTTATTCTGGAGATTGTGTGCTCTTACACTTCGGTTAAAGCGATCTGACACACACCCGCAGTCTCGCACGCAAACACACGCACAGGCATGCACGCACGCACGCACACAAACACACACACACACAGTACAATTGCCTACTTACATACGTTTCAACAACGTTGACCAAGCCAAGGAAAATACCGGATTATCTGAGCATTATGTCCATGCAAAGGCATCTTAAATGCCGCCCAAAATTTCCCCAGTAAGTTATATCACACAGACTTATAAACAGCAAACAGGGAAATAATAAAATGCATTTGACTTACATAGCATCCAGCTAACGTTAGCCAACTCCGTTTGCCATAAATCCTGGAAAAGCATGTAAACTTGACCACGATCACTTCCTGCTGCTCAATCTGGTCCAAGCTCCTTAATCCTTTATTTATTCTTCAACTGAATGCCTTGTAAAGGGTGTTTTGTAAGCATAAAATCATATTTTCTTTAATCTCAAGGTATTTCACTTGCTTTCACTGATCAGAACTGTATCTAGCAGTTAAATGGCAATCTGCAGCGCGGTTATGAGACTCTGAAAACGATCCAATCACATGAGGTCAAAGACATAAAAAACTATTCTGATTCGCTAACAACATAAGTGGAAGGGTTTGGGGCCCGGGGCAGATCCAAAACCAGCCAATTAGAGCCCAGCCTCAGGTCACATGTTTTACCCTTTTTACTGACCTACATAGACACTCATTAGGGGTGCGCCCCAGACACACAAACATGACACACACACACAACGAACTCAGTTTTGATTTTTATTTTTTTTAAATGAATGGTAAAATGACTAACAGTGAAATAGTATAACTAAACGTTTTTATTTTGTATTAATTTGAATTATATATTTAACATTTTTGTAACATGTAAAAGTAGCTTTCTTCTCTGGCCAACTTTGGGGGGCGGCGCCCCAGCGCCTCCGAGTGACCAGCCGCCACTGGACTACATTTTACCTGGTCTTACCCTTACCTTGTTTTTACTTTGCTCAAATAACGCACTTTACCAGCTCCAATGAAAACCTTGTAAGCAAGTGACCAATCCGTAATGACGAAGTCAATACACGCATTCTGCAGAAACACAACTGTAACTGCACCTTACCGTTCTTAGAGCCGCTCAGCATCCCAATCAGTATAAACATAATAGCAAATAAAAAAGTAATCATCTAAAGCTGCATACAAGTATGCTAAAATTATGTAATTATCAAATTTTAAAATGTAATCCATGGAAGGTAAATTCTGTACTGTAGATAAATGTTGGATAGGCTGTTAATACAGAAAAATCTAGAAAAAAGGCCCTACCACTGATTTATTTTATTTTAGGACACATTCAGCATGGTCCTAGACTCTTTGATCCAACAGTATGTCCCCTTAACTATTTCCCTGCCATTGACAAGTTATCTCGTCAATAGAGAAAAAGTGCTTTCCTGCCAAAGACAATCCATTTTACAGCAATCCATATTTTCCGCTATTATGCACTAGGTGGCGCTCTACCCACCTTATAACACACAGATCAGTAAAAGCAGTAAATACTTATACTAATATACTTTGATCTTTGTTCTAAATCTGATCTCTAATAAAAGTCCTTTACGAAAATGCAATTATCTCAGCTTTTTATTAAATTTTGTAATTTTTTAAAAAAACCTACCCATATATGAGAGGTGATAAAAGAGAACAAATGAAGATAGGATAAAACTTTTTTGTTGGTTTAAAAGCAGATGGTCTGCTCTTTTATTTCATATATTGTATGTTTATATATTTAAAGAAGAACATTTTCTGGAAAGCATTCAACTTTTGTGAAAATCATAAAAATGCTGGCACTGGCTAGCAGCGGGTTAAGGGTTAAACAGCTATTACAAAAGCAGTACAGAAAAAATGCATGGAAATGCCCGCCGCCCAAGAGTCTAGAGTTTTGTGCTTTGGTAGGACCTACCGAGGCATCACTGTGAGGTGTTCACTTACCGCTTGGATTAAACGCCATGCAGGATATAGGCTTATCATGGGCTGGAAAATGTGCAATCACCCCCTCTCCATCAGAATCCTCACTAACTAGAACCTGAAAACACATACACACACACATATAAAAACACACAGTACAATTACAGTAACTTGACGGAGCCCCATAAATAAAGGCTGACTTCTTGTTTACATCATGTCTCAGTGTTTTAGACGCATAGTTGGTCATTGGCATTACTATGGTCTGTGCAATCTGATCTTCACAGTTACAAACGACGTAATCACTGTAACGAAGAACTGTTTCGGCATTTTGTTTAAACAATATGTGTTCCAAATTGTGTTCCACTTTACTGACCAAAAATGGGATGAAACATTTTCCATATATTTTTTATGAACGTATCCATTCCCCCACTCTACTGTGTGCTATTCAGTCCCAATCATGTAGAACAATATATCATGCACCTTTTTTAATCTACCCATCCAAATCTTGATTTTTGCTCCAAATTGCACATAATCTGCTAAATAGATTCATTTTTTTAATTCTAACAGTCGATCTTTAAAAGATAAATACACATCTGTGTATTTTATGGACACAGCAAAGATATAAAGACAAAGACAAATTTGATCAATGTGTGTGTATTCTGCCAAAGCCCACAATGCAACAGCTCAGTACAGGAAAGGATAAGTAAGTAATGTGTTGAATGAGTTAAAACACACTCACACAGCAGGAGGAAACCCTATAGTGTCTTTTAACTATTTGATTCACTAAGATTAATAGCTCCCAGTTAGAAGAGACCAAATGTGATTCTGAAATATTTCCTTTCACCTTTCAAATGTGTATGAGGGTTCAGAAAGAAAGAAAGGAGACACAGAGACAGACAGACAGACAGACAGGAAGAAAGAAAATAAAAGAAAGAAAGAAAGAAAGAAAGAAAGAAAGAAAGAAAGAAAGAAAGAAAGAAAGAAAGAAAGAAAGAAAGAAAGAAAGAAAGAAAGAAAGAAAGAAAGAAAGAAAAAAGAAAGAAAGACAGAAAGAAAGAAAGAAAGAAAGAAAGAAAGAAAGAAAGAAAGAAAGAAAGAAAGAAAGAGAAAGAAAGAAAGAAAGAAAGAAAGAAAGAAAGAAAGAAAGAAAGAAAGAAAGAAAGAAAGAAAGAAAGAAAGAAAGAAAGAAAGAAAGAAAGAAAGAAAGAAAGAAAGAAAGAAAGAAAGAAAAAAGAAAGAAAGACAGAAAGAAAGAAAGAAAGAAAAAGAAAGAAAGAAAGAAAGAAAGAAAGAAAGAAAAAGAAAGAAAGAAAGAAAGAAAGAAAGAAAGAAAGAAAGAAAGAAAAAGAAAGGGTACATAGAGACAGATAGACAGAAACAGACAGACAGACAGACATAAGAAAGAAAATGAAAGAGAGAAAGATGACAGACAGACAGACAGACAGAAAGAGAGAGAGAAAGAGAGAAAGAGAGTAAGAAAGAAAGAAAGAAAGAAAGAAAGAAAGAAAGAAAGAAAGAAAGAAAGAAAGAAAGAAAGAAAGAAAGAAAGAAAGAAAGAAAATTAAACACACACAGACAGAAACTGACACACAGAAAGAAACAGACAGAAAGAAAGATACAGAAAGAAAGAAAGAAAAAGAAATAAAGAAAGAAAACGAAATAAAGAAAGAAAACGAAATAAAGAAAGAACCAAACAAACAAACAGAAAGAGACAGAAAGAAAGAAAATAAAAGGAAAAAATGAAAGAAAGAAAACAAAAGAAAGAAAGAATTTAAATGAAAGAAAGAAAAAAAGGAAGAAAAACAGACAGGCAGACAGACAGACAGACAGAAAGAAAGAAAGAGACAGAAAGAAAGAGACAGAAAGAAGGAAACAGGCAGACAGAAATAGACGGAAAGAAAGAAAGAAAGAAAGAAAGAAAGAAAGAAAGAAAGAAAGGAGACAGACAGAAACCGAAAGAATAAGACAGACAGAGAGACACCGAAAGAAACAGGGAGACAGACAGACAGACAGAAAAAAATAAAAAAGAGACAGACAGAAAGACAAAGAACAAAAGAAAGAACGAAATAAAAGAACGAAAGAAAGAACGAACAAATGAATGAACGAACAAAGGAACAAACGAACAAAAGAAACAAACAAACAAACAGAAAGAAAGAGACAGGAAGAAAGAAAATAAAAGGAAAGAAAGAAAAACAGACAGACAGAAAGAAACAGACAGACAGACAGACAGACAGACAGACAGACAGACAGAAAGAAGGAAACAAGCAGACAGAAATAGACAGACAGAAAGAAAGAAACAAACAGATAGAAAGAAAGAAACAGACAGACAGAAACCGAAAGAATAAGACAGACAGACAGACAGACAGACAGACAAAGAACAAAAGAACAAACAAAAGAACGAACGAAAGAAAGAAAGAACGAACGAACAAACAAAAGAACGAATGAAAGAACGAAAGAAAGAAAGAAAGAAAGAACAAAAGACAGAACGAAAGAAAGAACAAAAGAACGAAAGAACAAAAGAACAAACGAAAGAAAGAACGAACGAAAGAACAAATGAACGAAGGAACAAAGGAACGAAAGAAAGAAAGAAAGAACGAACGAAACCGTCAGAAAGACAGACCAAAAGAAACTGAAAGAAACAGACAGATAGAGAGACAGAAACCAAAAGAAACAGACAGACAGACAGACAGAAAGAGACAGACAGACAAAAAACGAAAGAAACAGACAGACAGACAGAAAAAGACAGACAGACAGACAGAGAGAGAAAAAGAAAACAATAGAGTGTTGCTCTACAATGGGCTATTCTCTGGTCAGTGGCTGTCTGTTAGATTTGCTCATGAAAGAGATTATAACTAAGCCCAGACATGAGACAGCCAGAGAGAAGAGTGATAAATCTAACCGAGTGTTGCATTAAGGAGTAAGGCAGCTTTTAATAGGATCCAGTCCAAACAGAAAACAGCCTTGCTCTAAAACCCAGACACTTATTTCAGACTGCAAAAAAATGCCTCTGTGACACAAACCAGAACGCTTTTATTGGGAGCAAAAACAGACAATCTTGCTTTGTAGGGAAATATACTATTGCTTCAGAATAACATTCATGTGCGAATACCTCCAAATAAACTTACAGGTAACAAAAAGCTATGATAGGTGGATGATGAGGTGGATAATGAGGTGTATGGGCGTGTCCTCCGACACAGAGATCGGGAGAGAAAATAACACCAGAGACCACTGCTGGAGTCACGGGGGAAAAAGCACGGACAGTAAAATTCATAAAGCCCAGCACCACAATCTTGATTTTGTCTGCTTTGGGAAGAGCGAAGCTTCTTGTGAGGTTGGCTCCGGTAGGACAAGCTGTTCTTGATGGAGATATAAATGCAGGAAACCTCTTTTAAGGGATTAAAAAAAACTGTTGCCTCTGGCAAATTAAACGTTAGAGGTGTATAAATAAACAGTATAAATCACACCTCTGTATCATGTAGATTGGACCGCTGGGGAATAGAGGGTTTAACCATCACATTTTTAACAGCCCACAAAATGGGAGGATCTATTTACATGGGTCAGAATCAACACTGGAAAGAAGTATATTGAAACCTGTTCCAACTTAACCTCTTTCCAAGTAAAAATCCTTGAACAGGAGAACTACAAATAATAAAGCTAGTCTTTAAACCTAATGCTCTATTAAAGCTATGGTGTGCCAGTGACCTAAAATGATTTCTGCTCACCCATAACAGCAGGAGTAAAAAGACCCTCCTGCTTTTACACATATTCGGGCCTTGGTGAACCTTCCAATGACCTGCCTGTGATCTCATGCTAAAAGGCTACAGTTGTGCCAGCCAAGGGGGAAACAGCCACAGGAAGTGTCTAAATCATGAGATCAGGAGACTGTGGCCTGGCACGGAGTCTGCGAACGAACGGTGGAGCATGTGCTCTTATGACAAGGTGATGACAAAACCCTCTGGGCTATGAGAAGCTCTCATACTGAATGAGTTATAAATGGGATTAATGGATTATTTATCTCGGAGGAAAGGGGGAACGAATCTGGATTCTTCGGGATGAAGGTCAGACGGATGAAGTGTGTAATGTAAACGGAGCCAAGAGTTGTGGTATAGGTGTTGTGTCCAGTGTCATAAATCATTCACAGCATTGTTATCTACATCCCTGGTCTTTGTGAGACTATGAAAAACTCTCAATGTACGGATTAAGATGCAGAGGTCAGCATTTCATACCTGTCCTTCTCCTACAGTGTGCGTGTCTATGATGGTGACCACACCAGGTTGGTGAGGGCTGCGGCGGGTTCCGCTGTGGGCAGTGCCCTCCTCGTCGGGCACACCTGATGGCAGTGTACCAGTAAGCTGGGTCACAACCTTCCCCACCATGGTCAAGCCTGTCTTTAACGTCTGACAAAAATCAAGAGAAAGAAAAATTAGAGAAATTCAGAGAAATTGCTTCTAAGTGAAGCTTACATTGTATTAATACAACATAAATACATTCAGTATTAAAGTAGTTTATTTATATAACAAGCAAAATAAACAACAAGTAGATTACCTAGGAAACCAAAACATTTGTTATTTTTGACGAGATAATTGTTCAAGAGTTCAGTTTATCAACTAGTCAGACGATCAAAAAACCTCGAAGTAAAGTTCCGACCAGACGTGTAATCGCGTCACCGCACGTTCGTCCGATGAAACCGTCTATATGAAAGTATTTGATTTTTTATTTTATTACACAAATAAATAATATTGTTTTCACATTAAACCAATTTGGAGTACAAATGTGAAAATCACAATGAAACTGAAACCAAATTTTAATATTGTGGTATTTTTTACAAATGAGCTTCATTATTTTTTTTTAAGGGGTAACATGAGATTTTTTAAAGATGTAAAATAAGTCTTTGGCATTCCCAGAGTCCGTATGTGAAGTTTTAGCTCATAATACTCCACAGATACTTTATTATAGCATGTTAAAATGGCCACTTTGTAGGTGTGAGCAAAAGTGTGCCGTTTTTGGGTGTGTCCTTTAAAATGCAAATGAGCTGATGAAATGCAAACACTGATAGCAATGATGGTGGTTTGTTGCAATTTAAACTCAATTGTGCAATCAATTATTTTTTCTCTCTCCCCTAAAAATGGCAGTGCCATGGTTGGATAGTGCAGGTTAAGGGGCGGTATTATTGTAATTCGCCTTGCTACCTACCTCACAAAACAGGCAAAATATAAACAACTTAATTTTTCACATGCTTGCACAGAATGGCTTGCCAAAAAGTACTGTGTTGTTCTTTTTCACGTTTTCTAGGTTGATAGAAGCACTGGGGACTCAATTATAGCACTTAAACATGGAAAAAGTCAGATTTTCAAGCTATGGACCCTTTAAAAATTCGAAAACGCAAATCTCATCCACTCTGTGAAGCGATCTCTACTTCCAGTCACAGGCTATGGTGGGTGGGCGGGTCCCAGAAAAAGATTGCCGCGATTAGCAAATAGCAACACGACCCAACTTCCAATGGTCAAATCAATTTTCGATGGACAAATTCAAGTCCAGTGCTACCTTTATTCATTTCAGAACCCGTTTTACTCGGATATAGACAGTTTCATCGAACACACGTGCAATGATGCGATTACGCATCTGAGTGGAACTTTACTTCCGGTCTCTGTTCGTTTAAATGGTCTGACTTGTGTTTAAACTGAACTCTGGAATAAATACCTCGTTGAAAATAAAAGACGAGGGAAGACGGCGATCATGGATTATCGATATTTGATGGGAGGTTTGGCAGCCAATCTGTAAGATTGTATACATTATATTGTACACAGCAGCATTAACTCAGTGTCGTATTTGATACGCTTTAGCTATGATTTGCTATGAACTAAGGTAATCTACTTGTTGTTTATTTTGCTTGTTATCAGAAATAAACCACTCTAAAAGGACTTTGTTGGTATTGATTATTTGCGGAGCCCAACGGAAGCTACGTGTGTTCCACGAAAGCCCCTTGTTTATGTTCTTACTGCTGAAACTGTCAATACATTATGTCACAACAAGGAAAATTAGACAATAGCTACTTCCGTTTCACTGTGAAGGGATATATAATAAAAATTCTGGCATCATTTACTCATGTTGTTTCTTTATTTTGTTTAACACAAGTTGACATTACCCACTGACTTCCATAGTATTTGTTTTTTCCTACTATGGAAGTCAATGGGTACTGTCAACTGTGTGGTTACCATCATTTATCAAAATATCTACTTTTGTGTTAATCAGAATAAAGAAACTCATACAGGTTTAGAACAACATGAGGATAATGACAGATTTCAATTTTAGGTGAACTATCCCTTTAATTATCATGAAAATAATGCCAAAAAAAACAAAAACTTTAAAAATCCTAAAAATATTACAATAAACAATAACAGTGGTAAAATATAATCTTTTTATTTCTAAAACACACATTTCTTTGAAACATCTGTGCCGGCCAATCATAAGTGTTATTGCAACACTCCGATCAATAGTGCACACCAAGGTTCCCGCATTCAGAGAATTTGTGGGGCAGTTACAAGAAAAACATGTTTGTTTTTTTGTGTTACCTGAGGCAACGTCAACAGACAGGTGTTTGACAGCCACCCAGGCTAATATTAAATGTTTGAGCTCTTGTCTCTGTGTTTACTCAACGATATGAACTGAGACGTCCGAGCCCTGGCACAACAGGAGTCTGGAATCAGACTCGGTCGGTGCAGCGTCTGCCACCAGCCGGCTTCCCCCTCCCCTCGCCTCCACTGATCAATGGGGACTGTTTGGATTAGCACTAAAAACTCTAACTGCAGTGATTAGAAAACACATTAGTGTTGATCAATTAGGAGGCAAACGCTTCTCTTAATAATTGATGGGGCAAGGCAATTTACACACAGTCAGTTAGTGGGCTTGTCAGAGCATTCTCCAAAGGGCCCAACAAACACAGGCGCCACGAGGTATTGACGCTGCCGCTTGGCCTGAATGCCTGATTAAGCTCTCCGGGGTCCCGGCAGACAGATGCACGTACGCACACATGCAGAAACGCATACAAACACTTACCCGCGCACACACGCGGCTCACTCCATTAAGTGAGAACTCGAGGAGGCCCTGCTTAAGCTGTGCTATCCACTTACCTCAAACATAGTTCACGACTGCATAGGTTTGAAAACAGAGCCCCGGGGCGGCCCGCTCGCGGCTTTCTCTTTTTTCGGTCGGATCCCGCTCATTTACACAATCAGTGCCTTGCAAGAATTCAATTTTCCGAAAGGCTCCCTCCCCCATCTTTTTTGTGATTGGGTTACAGGATTGATGGGAGATGCCCCCCCGGCCCCCAGACGGCCGCACTCAGAGCCACTCAGCGCAGGGACCGTGTGTCAGAACGAAGGAGATGGTTATAAATCACAGTCCCGTCTGCAGACGCCCTGTCTGCGTATCAAGGCTTTTTTAACCTTGTTTTCCTCTCCGCTAACCTTTGCTGTGCTCCTTTTGATGTATACCGCCATTAAGGCTAATGGCACTTCTCTCACGTAAGCCGTTAGCGCTTGTTAGCCGGTGATCAGGACGGCGGCCAGGGAATACAGATGTGGGCTTAATAAATCAATTAAGCAAGCAGGAAAGTAGACTGGAACCATATGAAAGGTTAAGCACTAAGGTTCTGGCACCACTAAATGAACTCTAGTGGGTCTAGTGGAATCCCTACACTGAGACCACTCGGGTACTCCGATGCTATACGGTGAATAAAATAGGCAGCACTGTCCACATTATGAGCTTCATTAAGCTCAAAAATCAAAGAAAGTAAATGCAAGTAAATGCACAAAATACAATTACGAGAGCTGGCTAACATTAGATCCAAGATCATTCCTAAACCGCACAGTTAAGCTGCAGAGCTGAGTTCTTGCCAAGAAAATGTTTTTGAACAGAGGCTTTCTAATAATTGTGCATTAAAAATATAGATTACTGTATCAGAAACACAAAATGATTGTTTTAACTTTCTTTTAAGGTTTAAGGTTTTCAATACATGAACAAGTTGCTTAAACGAACAGATCATTTCATCACCATGTTGAACGATTTTACACGCTGTGGGGATCCTAAGCCAGTGCCTTTCTTGGCCCACCATGCCAATAGTTATAAATGTCAGATCGTAGCAAGGAATGTCTGGCTTTAATCTTTATAAAACAAAAGTAATAATGTTCATATGAATATGAACTCTGTGAGTAAGACAAGCATGAAATCGTTTGTGCACAAATCGCGCCGCAAGTTGTAAGACAGCTTGTGTTGGACAAAGTGTGGACAAAAGACAGTCTTTGTATGCCAGTGTGTTACGCACACTGGTCCCAAAAATGTATTTGGACATTTAAGGCATGCATAAAATAACTGCATATAATAACAATGTTTCATTATATTTATTACACGGCTCATTGAGATGCTTGATTCTGATTGGCCAGTCGCGACATTTCTAGGTTTGTTATTCCCAGATAACAACCACTCAGAACTAATAACATCCGTTGAACCAGATGCTGCAAATCATGACAGGTAGTTTAATATATAATACTGCATAACATTTAAATAAAACACATCTTTTAATAACAATACGTTTACAAATGATTAAACCAAATAGTGTGTTTGTGACATTTGATTGTCTTGTCTTATCTTTAAACTCCATTAAGTGAGAACTCGAGGAGGCCCTGCTTAAGCTGTGCTATCCACTTACCTCAAACATAGTTCACGACTGCATAGGTTTGAAAACAGAGCCCCGGGGCGGCCGGCTCGCAGCTTTCTCTTTTTTCGGTCGGATCCCGCTCATTTACACAATCAGTGCCTTGCAAGAATTCAATTTTCCGAAAGGCTCCCTTCCCCCATTACATATAAATTATTATATTATTATTATATAATTATTATAAAATTTATATTAATATTAAATTATTATATATTTATATTACATATAAATAGAAAAATTATATATAAATAAAAATGTTCTGAAATGTATATATGTATGTGAGAGTGTTTAAATATACATAATAATTACACAGAGCACACACACATATATTATGCAAATTTATTTTGTATGCGATTAATCGCGATTAATCTTTGCCCAGCACTAAAAATTACAAATTAAGAGTATCTAGGATGCCTAAAAATTGTGACAAATTAATGAAAAATTAATTGCAATAAGCAATTAAACCTTACACCCAAAAATACAAATCCAAACTGGCCCAGATTTAGCATAACGGGTAGTAGTGAGTGCGCCTATAAGTGTCTCATGAATATGTGATCACCCCAAACCCGGCATGAGTCTATTCCTGACCTCATCTCCCTTATTAACCCGTTAACTGGCGCTGTCCTAAGTTTACTTCAATATTTTTCATGTAAATGTTAATCTATCAAACAAACTATATATTGTTGGAAAGGTCTAAGAATGTAGTTTTCATATTTCAAAACCTTTTAGCAGTAATATTAAGGCAGTAACTGTAATTTATTCATTTGCGACAAGAGTATGCAGAAAACCTCACAGCAAACCAACACAAACCTCAGTTGTTTGATAATATTTTGTATTAAAAATAATACTATGTTGCATTTTTTATTAATTACAAATAAATGTAAACTGCTATTAAAAAAATTATATTTCCACCTCCGGACACTTCCGTAAAAAAAAACTTAAAAAATGTATTTTTTAAAACAAGACCAAAATTGGGCTTCTAGACCAAAAAAATGCCAAAGTTATATTTATTTAAAGGTGTACATCACCTTTTCACCACCCCCCACTCAAAAAGGGCTGCGCCAGTTAAAGGGATGAAGAGTGCATATTACTGTAGCACCGCTAAAGTACATAACGATTACAAATGTAAACATTAGGACCTTTCTAAGGAGTACATTCCAAGTGACAACTTTTGTACTTTTATTTTTGAGAGTCATCTTTTGTTTTACAATTTGTAACCTTTATTCAAACATGAAAACTGAAAACTCAGAGAAGACCAGTATCTGTGGAGTCATACTCACTTTAGCAGCACTGATGACAGTGGCAGTGTAGGACTGGGCATTATCTCCACATGCACCACCACGGGACTGATGACACCGGATCAGCTACACACACACAAACAGAGACAGAACAGAGTCACATTATCATCCAGAACCTTTCAACTCCCCAGCACTCATTAACCCACAGAGGACTGTCACAGCCCGCGCCAGGACGTCTGCAGGCGGGCACGGTGAGTAAGAGGATGCCATTAGGACGGCAAACAGTTCTTCAGGCCTATTCTGCGACGCGCACTCTCTAGGGCCTCCGTCCCAGACCTATTCAACACTTTGGTTGCCACTGGCCAGAAACTCATTACCCTTACCCAGACGCACAGCGTCCCATATGTCCATTATTAGGCAACAACTGGCCTCTCAGAGGCAGACAAACCGCACCCATTACATGAACGATGCTGAATTAAGGATCTACTTAATAATAATATGTCACATTACATTGTTACTTCATATCCATTTGACGTGAATGACGATGTGTGCAATTCGTAACAGAATACATTTCTGAGGCGACTGCAGTTTGGTCATTCAAGTTTTTCCGATAATTATTTGGCTTCATCTGGAGTCGTTTAAAATAAAGGGTGTTTGTGCTACCTTGTTCTCCGCATAGGCCAACCACCGGCCTCCCAGGGCTATAGGGTTGAGGTTCGGCCCGGGACAGGGGTAGCAACCTACAAAACAAAAGAGAACAGACAAAGAGGAGGTAAACTAAATGACAGCTTGCAAATAATCCATCACAGCTGCATCCTCCTTACGAAAGTATGCTGTTTTACGGTGTAGTGTTTTAGTGAAGCTTTGAAAGGGTTATGAAAGGGTTATGGCATTTTGTGACACAGGATGGCTCCTCGGCTTATTAACTACCAGACAGATTGACCCATTAGAGCAATACGGACACAGAACCTGAACGCCATCGTAACACAGCCCCAAGTCACTTGTGAGGCTTGTACAGACTGGATAAACATGCAAGCAAATCAGATACGGCCCTATTATGCTTTTTAAACCTCAGACTCTGTCCTTATAGGCACACACACACGAGGAAAGGTTACGCAAGTGCATATCACAGTGTGAAACCCACTGACAGTAATTTATAGCATGGAGTGAATATAAAATATACGCAGACAGTAATTTAGGGTGTAGAGTCAGGATCTGAAACTCGGAGTGAATGGGGCTTGAGGTAAGCCACAAGCGCAGTAATGCAAAAGTCTTTTGTGCCTTTCCAAGGCAGAGGGAGCCAATGCAGTGAGATAAAGTATGTTTAACACATCTTGTGAGGGTTTACCATTGTTCTGCGATTTCACATTCATTTCCAGAAAGAGGGAAAATACCTCACTCAACGCTTCGCGTGAAACCCTTAAGAAACATAAAAGTGAGGAGAAACAACAAACAGGCTGGGCGAAGCGCATGCGGTATTCAATGCCTCCGTTGAGACTTACTTTCTAG
This sequence comes from Misgurnus anguillicaudatus, assembly GCF_027580225.2. Taxonomy (NCBI): domain Eukaryota; kingdom Metazoa; phylum Chordata; class Actinopteri; order Cypriniformes; family Cobitidae; genus Misgurnus; species Misgurnus anguillicaudatus. The sequence continues at coordinate 23,047,622 of NC_073360.2, read as the reverse complement.
TTTGTATTCTTCAATGCCTGCTCTCTGTCATTTTAAAAAATAGGTCTAGTCTTGGTCTTTTTTATGTTGAGGAAGCTTTAGAGAAGCGATTAATGATGTAAAGGGTTATTGACCGCGCCCGTTTCCTGTGGCGCAGACGTTGACGGGGAAGTTGGATAGACAATGAGAGCCATTAAAACAACACTAATGGCAATTTACAACAGACGATTGCTTAAGTGGGCAGCAGAGGCCTGGTTTCACATGGTGACATGGGCTGTTTGTTTTTCTGAATCTCACAGAAACAGTGAAGAATGGTTGGGTACAAGTGAACTGGAAAAATGGGCCCATGGCCTGTGTGTTTACCTGTTGAATGAACGATATACATATACATTATTAGTGATACAGTAAAGATTTTGAGAGTTGTTTTTTGGTCAAAGAGCAAAGCAAGAGTATCATAAATGTTTGTTATCGTTTGAGCTGGGTAATGGCACTTCGACACAGACTGCTTATAGTAATACAAAAGCTGTTCATATAACAAGCAGGCCTGTGGAGATGTACATATGATAACGTACATCCAGCTGGTTGTTATTGTAAAATAATTAAAGGTATAGTATTGGCTTTAGGACATTACATACCACTGATAATACCCATTGGAACCCATTTAGCTGATCTCCGGGTCTGGCGGTACCACTTTAACATAGCTTAGCATATTCCATTAAAACTGATTAGACCATTAGCATCGCGCTAAAAATAACCAAAGAGTTTGAATATTTTTTCTATTTAAAACTTGACTCTTCTGTAGTTACATCGTGTACTAAGACCGACAGTAGGAGTGCAGGAGGCGCAATGATATTACGCAGCTGAAAATAGTCCCCTTAGTAATATTCAATGGCAGGGGACAATTTTCGGGCAGTGCGTAATATCACTAAACCTGCTGCAGCCATGTTACATCATCAAAGTCATTGATTATTACGCCAGAATGAGAGTATAGTTCCTAACCATATCTGCCTAGAAAATCACAACTTTTAGTACACGATGTAACTACAGAAGAGTCAAGTTTTAAATAGGAAAAATATCCAAACTCTTTGGGTATTTTTAGCGCGATGCAAATAGCCTAATCAGATTCAATGGACTGTGCTAACCTATGCTGAAAGTGCTAGCGCCAGACCCGGAGATCAGCTGAATGGATTCCAAAACGGTAAAAATCAAATATTCGCTCCAAAAAAGTGGAGTGTCCCCTTAACGGTTGTTTTTGGGGAAAAAAGACTTCAGAGTGTTATGACTGACCAATCAAGAACCCCAAAGAGACGTGTAATAAGCTTTGATATCGTATAGCCCTGCGGACTGACACGCGAATAAACGTCTGTGCTGATGTGACGGCGCATATCGAGATAACTCCTATAATGGGATTGTGTGGGGTTCTATAGTTTTAATGAAGTCAGTGTGTGAAGGGGATTAATCAAGACTGGGTTTCTTGTTTTGCGAAGCTGCAGATCAAAGAGGTAGAGAAAAGTTGTGTCGAAGACTGAAGAAGGTCAAGAAGGGTCAAGTTCGGCAGACACATCTGTAAAGTAAAGTACTTACTAGTGACAAAGAACTTTTTCGTAAAGGTGCAGCTGTCAAAGGCGGCAATCTTTTCTTGCAGACTAACGACAAGGATCCTGTGGCCACAAAGATGGAGATTAAGTATATAAATAGGCAGATAAAAAATATGCATGCCATTCAAAATAATTAATTTGTAAGATCACACAAATTGAAGATACTGTTGAGATAGGAGAACATGAAACATACCTTTTGTTGCAGTGTATGTCATAAATGGGCGTTTTAAACTGTATTGACTTCACCATTTCTCCTGTCCTCAGGGAATAAAGGTCAACACAACAATAAGGGGGACTTGTCCTGCAAAACAAACACACACACAGCAGTGATAAGTGCTAAAATACTTAACCATATTAAGTATAAACTTGGAGCTGTGACCTAGCAGTTAGCACACATGCTCCAGACACATTGAGCCATGGAGTTCATTTAGGAGATGTGGGTTTGAATCTAATCCATGCAAAGTATTTTTAAAGTGATGCTACTTCAATTGCTTTTGTAATGTACCTCTCAGCAATACAATACAGAGACTTTGTGAAGCATTATAGAGATCTGTGCTCTTGCTTTATCAATCAAAGCGGTGCCTGTTGCCGGTGGGAGGCGTAGATATTAATCCTCATTAGGTTTATAATACCATTTTAACATAGAGCTTCTGGTAGGATGCTGTGTTGGGCACTTTCTGTAGGAGATCACTTTGTGGATTTTGTTTTATGTACAACACCACCACTTTCCAATCTAGTATGGCTGGATCATAGGGCTGGGCCTATGTTTTGGTAATATCCAGTGGCCGCAGGTGACTTCTCTTCCGAGGGGCGTGAATTCAAAATATGTGTTCGGACTTCGGAGTGTCATGTGTGTTAGTCATCATGTCAAAATATGTGTTCATTGCATCATGTGTATTTTGACAAGATGCATAGTGGTAAGTAATAAGACTATGCTGTTTCTTAGGTAATTCTAAACAGTTAGATGCTGTTCCTAAAAATACAAAGCCTGGCAATCTACAAAAAAAGTTATGAGTATAACTACAAAGTAATCGCAACTGAACAGGAAGAGCTACTGACACTGGCTCTGAGCTGATCGAGCACTCCGCGTAAATGAAGATGATCAATAGCCCATTTCTTATTGACAAAACAATTGGCTATGGAAGCAACCACTAATGATTTGGTTGTGTCTGACTCTTAATTCGACCGACTGTCTGCCGCTTCACAAGGAGTGAATATTATCATTCGTCATGGATTAGCATTAATATACAGTTTGGCAATAACATATGCAGAGTAAGGGCGCCGTTACAGCTTTGGCTGCACTACTTATGCAGTACAGCTCTTGTAAATACTTTACTGTCAGGCTTTATTTTTGTTGATTGACTGGTGTCTGGTGTCAAATGGGACGCTATAAATGAGATAGTTCGGGTCCTGTATTCTGATCAATTAGAAGCTTGCTATAATGCAAAAAACATGTGTCATCTAGCCACTGAGCAGTGTTATAGGTCAGATACAGCAAATATAGACCCCTTAATCGCCTCAGTCACTGTGATGTCACCGCTCTAGCTGGAGGCAAAACATAAGTAGGAACTCCAGGCGCGCTAAAAGTTTGAGGTTTGGACTTTACAATGTCACCTTGTTGTGTTTTTGGCTGCCAGAATAGAAGGAACAGCACTTTTGATTCAAAACTAAAGTTTTACCGAATCCCGGCAGACATTCCTTCACAGAAATCAAGAAGACAATTGCGGTTTAATGCAATACGGCGTACAGACTAGACGGAGACGATCATACACAATGCTCTTGTTTGCAGTGCACACTTCATATAAGGTAAAATAATCTATGCATATGTACTGGTGTGTTGGTTTTATCTAGTACAAATCAGCAAGATTCTGTTTTATAGGTGAAAAGTCACCAATCCTCGGCGCTATTTTTTAGCTTAAATTTTAAACAAACATAGAATCTATGTTCAGATGTGTGTGCCATCCTTTGAATGGTCTCTTAAAATAATATACATTGGTAACCATAGTTAGTGATAGGTTACATAAGACAATAAGCCTGGACAAAATTACCCAAACCACCCGAAAGTAATTCATATGTCTAAGAAATATCCAAAACCTGGTTAAAATCGAGAGAGTTAATTTACAAAAATAGCTGTCACGGTCCCGGAGAATCAGTGACTGTACATATTCGGACAGTTACTAACCTTCTTCTGCATCCATGTTTAATAAATCCCCCCTAAAACGTGCTAGCTTACGCTTGTCAACATTGCGTCCGCGGCTCTTTTGCCTCCAGCTAAGCATCGCCCACCCTGAGACGTTGCAATGTTTACAAACTTTTAAGGGGTCTATAGACCCCTTCAAGGTTTGTAAACATTGAATGACTATCAGGTGCGCGCGCAGCATGGGGTCAAACTGTTCATACCATCCAGGCTTTATAATTTTATCTAACAGGGCTGAAAAATGATGACTTACCTCAAATGTAGTGAGCACTACAAACACAAGCCTTTTTGATATTTGCATTGTCCCAGTCTGCACGTTAATTTCTTGCAGCCACAGATGTTGTATTTTTTGTTTTTAAGATTCTGCATGAATCGCGAAAACTTAACGGAAGACCTGGTGCGATTTTCAAAGCCCACGACGTAAGTAGGCATTTTTAACGATACAGCATAATAAGCAACTCAATCTGCTGTAATTACTTTTCTGACCCCGACATGCGCAGTGGGAACCGCCTGTGACGTGAACCGTGGAGGGGTCTATAGAGACCAACTATTAACTGTACTAAGTATTATATGTTTAAGTCAGGCGCTGCGTCCGGAACCGCCTACTTACATACTATATAGTAAGTGAAAAGCAGTCGGCCAGGAAAGTAGTAGGTCCGAATTCTTTCTTTCTTTATTTTTCAGGCCATTCCAGCATCTATGGCTATTTTCACGGCGAGAACTAGTAAATCAAGGTTCCCACACCTTAGTTAACTTAAAATTCAAGGACCTTTCAAGGACTTTCCAGGTCCAATACCCTCAAATTTAAGGACTAAACGTGGGGACACATTTCAAGTAAAAGGCAAGATTAAGTTGTGTTACCTTTTAAGATACCTTGTTACAGTTCCCTTTCGGGGCCTCCAGGGGTAAGTGCGTCTGAATGTGTATTTCAAATTCAACCAATGGTGAGGCTTAACGACAAAGACTGGGTGACGCAGGAGCCAGGAAGTATGGAAAGGGAGACACAGCGTCTCGTTCCCTTCTCAGGGAACAACAGTTACATACGTAACCAGAGACGTTTTCATGTGTCAAACACAATTATGCAAAACAGCGTTTTGGTATGAATCAACATTCGCAAACAGAAGATACTGTATAAGAGCCTTGAATTTTTCCCCCAGATTCACAAACTTTCAAGAATTTCAAGGACCCGTGGGAACCCTGGGTAATCCAGGGGCAATTTGGTATCTCTAATTCACCTAACTTGCATGTTTTTGGCCTGTGGGAGAAAACCGGAGTACCCGGAGTAAACCCACAGTGACACAGGGAGAACATGCAATCTTCACACAGAAAGGCCACCTGACCTAGCCGGGGCTCGAACTGGGGACCTTCTTGCTTTGAGGCAACAATGCTTCCCAGTAGGTAAAAAAGTATCCAGATGACCTAAAAAGTAGAGGCGTTGTCATATTCAAAAATTTGCAGTGTCACAAATCTAAAATTTCTAAATTCCAAAAAATATTTAACTTTTTTCTTTGCTTTTTTATTAAAGTTTCATCCAAAACTTAGATGCAAGTAAGCACTGGGTAAAACATCTTGATTGTGTTGAGGAAACTTTTCCCCAAAACAAGACATATCAGTTTTTACAAACCAGCCAAGAAGACATCAAACCACAAATTGTAGGACATGGAAGTATTTAAACCATAAATGAAAAAAGCTGCGACGGGTCGTACCATTCTGTACTTTAGCGTTTAAATTCTATGTGATGAAGAGCCAGATGAGTTTTTCATTTGTCGTTACTTCTTTCACAGACAGTGAGTGATCTTCAAGTGAAAAAGGGATGATTGCCAATCCAACCCTTACTTTGAGTTGGTATCCAAACAGCTGCCATATGAGCCACTTCTCCTCTGTACTGTGGCTTGAGGTCAGGATGGACAGGCTGCACATTACGTTTATGAGATACGAGCAGAAGGCCTGCTGTGGTGTGATGGACGTTCACACAGAAGCGCATGTAAAAGGCTCCGATGTCTGGATGGAGGCCTGGGGTCAAGCCTGCAGCTGCAGCTCGGTGTCTGAGATTCATCTGTGATTGATGGAAACGCCACACATGTCTGAGTCCTGCCACTTGGCGGCAACATGCTGCAAAAGCAGCAGAGGTAAGACTGCGTGGCAAAACTGACCTGTGGTTAGTCTGAAACTGCAGCATTCTGCATTGTGGGACATTGAGTCTACAGCTTCAGCCAGAAGTAGATTACAGCCTGCGTGTAAATGACACAATCCAGGAATATGTAGCAGCCACCGCAGAAGTGCGAGCACGCCATCTGCCAGCCACAACCTTGTCTCTAGCCACATCGCAAATACACTGATTGAGCGTTTAGTTGTACAGAGAGACGAGTAAAACAACAGTAAAAATCTGTAAAAGCTATTAGTCTGCATTTCTATTTGCCATCGCTGACCTTTCACAGCTGTGGATCCTTAATGTCACGGGGAGAGAGACATGACTATCTACAAACAGATTATCATCACAGCTAAAACCCTCCCTGGATTCAGGCACAGAGATTAATAGGGGCATTTAACTTCTCAAACTTGTCTCAAAGCCACTATTCATTGATTTCAATATAATCTGGGTCAGATCAATCCAATTTAAAGCGTTTTAGAGCCAATGTGACACAAATGATATGCTCCCAGATTGATTCATGGGACAATGATAGCCCTGAAAAAGTATCATCAAATTGGCCGCTTCAATCGTTCGGCTTTTTGCATTGTAACTAATGGCCCAGTTCTAATGGACGCAGTGCACGTCCAACATAATAGAATTTCCTCTCACTGAAAATCGAGAGTTCGATTTGAAAGCGTCAGTAAATTTCAATTATCGTTATAAAATCATATCAGTGTTTCGGTGTAGCACACTTTTAGGTGATATTGAGCACAGATATTAAGACCTCCCCCGTGACTTCAGACATGCCATTTTATCTCTGTCACTTTTGTCCCGACCATTTCTTTAGTAAAGGGCAAGTTAATACATATCAAATTTGATTAAGATAAGGTCAAATAAAGTTCTTGGGTTATCACAATTTTTAAAAACGAACAGCAAGGGATTTTAAACAAATTAAGTTTTTTCTCTAAGACACTGACAATTTTGGAAAATGGCCACTAAAGACAAATCTAGAAATAAGTCTGTATTTTTATTTATTTTTATGTATTTCATTAATAGGTGTTTTACATAACAAATTGTTGGTAACCTTTGCTCACTTGCTAAATTTAACACACTAAATTCATAACCTTACAGTGCTTCAAACCCCAATATACACCATCTCAATTACCCGTTTAATAGCTGGGTACAAACTCACAAAAATTCAAAGAGGCGCACCTGCGAAATCCATCTCCCCTCGGTATGGTAAGACAATAAAAACTCTTTTTCGGTACTCTGCCTCCCTCATCTGACACCGTGACCAGATCGGAAAAGTGAAAGATTAACAGTTCCTCGGTTAAGGTTATATTTAACTATCATTGTAAACATCTGTGTTGCTACAATTATGCTCATTGCGTCATTATGTTACAAGCTGGCCAACTCATCACTTTTATAATCTCATAAACTTTTTCATATTTTAGCACGGCTCTGATGTAGGACTACATTGCGAGGTTTAAACGATTTCACTAACCTGAACGGAAACTGACAAGGGGAAGCACATATAAAATAGGAAGTCTGGAAATGAAGAGGAGTGTTAGCAAATAAATCCATTTACAAGGCGACGTCATCGCATTTTGGCTGCGGCTCTTTACAAGCTTTCCCAAAACGAACAGACAATTACATGCTGTGGAAATGCAAAACAAGTATCGCCTTAAACTGAAATCCCAGCTGTCCTGAGAAACTTACCACGAAACATAATGAGCTTAATTTGTTAACTCAACAAATGTGCCATAAATTCAATAGAATTAAATTTATTAGAAGTGGAAATTGAATCGCTTAAAACGATGATCAACTCGCATTGCACGAGATAAGGAAAGATATGAAACCCTTAAATTTTCCTCCGAAGCTTTCTGTGTTATCATTTAAGGAACATGGAAAGCAGATGCTGTAAGTGCGAGATATTTCTTTTCAAAAGGTGTTTGAGGAAAAGGAAAAAACAGACAAATCGCAGCTATGATCTCTGGACCGTGCCGAGTCCCACGAGCCAGCCTCGTATTGATTTATAACAGCTATTTCCAAGTACGGCAATGTAAAAACACAGATGAAAACAATTACTCTATTTTTGTAGGCAACAAGTGAGGTGGGTGGTAACTGAGACATTTTCGAGAAGAAAAAAACTGTCACAATTTTGCGCCCTCTCTCCCTCTGCCCCTGTCTTTCTCAAGCCGAGCTTCAACACACAACAAACGCTGGCCACATCACAGGCTTCGTGGGGCCTGAGGGGGCCCTTTGATTCCAGCACGCCGTGGGCATTAGCAGGAAAGTAATTAGGGTAAAAAGTTCAACCGCAGCTTCATGTCTGCAGCACTGCCAGAAATACATTTCCTCCCCTTTCACTGGGCTCTCCACAGTTTCGTATGCATATTGGAAACACATTGAAATGAGGAGCCTGTTGCAGGGGCCCTGGTGCTCTTGTGCTGGTGTTTACAGCGTTTAATTACTGAAGGATGAAACAGATGCTGGGAAGGAGACGGGATTGACTGTGAAGGTCAGAGTAACAAACAGACAGGTCTGAGAGCAGCTTCTCTCAAATTTCCTGATGGATCATAGATGTCTGTGTGGAAATGAGATTTCATTTTGACAAGATCCTAACCAAAGCTCCCGCCCCCCACAATTTCCAAAAAGGTCAAATGCATATCAAAGTTCAGTTTGGTGATGTTTGTTCTGTTTCACATAGTCTCTCAATTATTAGTTCATAAAAGCTGCATAATAATTATTTTGTCACTATTAAAGACTGCAAAAAGAAATCAAAAAGCTCTGTAAAAGTTTAAGTAAAATAGCAAGTGCATTACTCCTAAAGTTGCACAATCACGTAAACGATGATGTTACATGACCGCGTGCCTCCTCTGCAATTAATCGGAAAGATAAGGAGCTGTAAGCTCATGGAAAAGCGATCCGAAACAAGTGCCCTTGAAAAACAGGGAAAAACTTCAAAGCCACGAGATTCCCAGCCCCTGAGAACGTGAGTTATGTGGCCATCCAGTGATCATGAAAGAGCACACAGGGATGATCTGAGAGCCAATGATGCACCTGGCCTGAACTTTCCAAATAACTTGAAGGGTAAAGGATCCATCATGGGAAGGAAAAGCATTTATCTCTAACATGACTGTAGAGGTGAAGACTGTGTCTGTCAAATCTATCAGCAGATCATAATGCTGATATCTCAAATTACACTGAAACAAAGAGCAAAAGACAGATCTAGTAAAATAAGACGAATGTCTGAGGAGAAAGTGAATGAGGTAGAGCGCTAAACTTTAAATGTCACGTTTTTACTCCCTGAGCTTCTGAAATAAAGAAATAGACAACTCAGAAGATGCATGACCGCAACAGCATTTTATTTCATCTAATCTTTTAAACGTCTGCATAAGAAGCCAAAAGTAAACTGGTTTTAAAGCAGACCCACACTGTAAAAAAAAATGCAGCATGAAGTTAAAACAACTTGGATTTTCAAGTCAATTCAACCTACTATTTTAAAGGGCACCTATTATGCAAAATGCACTTTTACAAGGTGTTTGGACATAATGTGTGTTGGCAGTATGTGAACAAAACCACCATACGAAGAAAAAAAATGTACTCGCTCCTTGTTTTTTTGATCACCATTAAACCAACACAGTCTCATTAGACATGCTGTTTTGATTCTATCATAAATGTGAGGTCACATTGATAAAGCCCCGCCACTTACAGTCCTGCATTAACATAGTTTCCACCCTCAGCGAGTATTCTGTCCAACAGATACTACTGACTGATGATACTAGTAATCAGATTTATTTTAACTGAAAGCACTCACTGTCTGTTTGTATGGAAGTGTGGAGCTGTGGCTCATTTGCATTTAAAGGTACAGACATTAAAACAGCACATTTTTGCTCCCACCCAAATAGGGTCATTTTGGACATGCTAAAATCAATGATCTGTGGGGTATTTTGAGCTGAAACTTTAGAGACACATCCTGGGCACACCTGAGACTTATTACACCTTTTAAAAAGGCCATAATAGGTGCCCTTTAAGTTTTGGCTTGTGAAAAGTTGACATAACTTATAAAGTCAAGTTTAAATTGTTGATTTAATTTTTTTAAGTTAAAGTAACATAAAAATATGTGTTGATTTGACATAAATGCTGCATATTTTTTACAGTGCATGTATCATGTGCATCGGCAGAGAAAGGAGACAAAATGACTGACAAAAAAGACAATTGAGCAAGAGGCATGAGACCCCCATGCTACATCTTATATACAATTTGGATGTTTGTTTGTTTGTATAGCACACAACTACAGCGCTATGCTGCCCAAGGTGCTATACAAGCAAATTATATAAAAGAAACACATCATAAATACATCATAAATACCAAGGTAAAGATGTGCACACATAAACTTTTAGTGCTGAAAGACAAACACACACACACACACACACAGTGAGTGTGTTTACATGCACAGTTTTATGCAGATTATGCTTAATAAACTGATAATGTGTGGGGTCATGTAAATGCGTATAATGGATTTCTTTTATCAGGGAAAGCCCATAAACGGCATAAGCAAGAACCTAAAGGCAGAGGTAGCTCATTACCCCAATTTCACATTGCATGTAAACACCTTAAACAGCTTTCTCGCAGTTTTGTTCATGTGCGCATGTCTCCGAAAGTAAGAGCAAAGTAATGCATCAAAGTCTGCGCTTGACTCAAGTTTTAGCAGAGATACTGTGAAAATGAAAGCTCATGTTACATTGACAGGTTCTACAGACATTAAAAGAGATACAACAGTATAGCTTAAGAAGGCTTTTTGAATGACTATATGAAGAGTTTGGTTCCAAAACGCAATAAACGCCATTTTTGAAAAAAATGAGTTACTGCCAAAATCAGTATTATATCAGGTCAGTAGTTAAAAGTAAATAATAAATTTTACGCAAAATCCAATACCCGCCGTGATATTCTGTCATCTTTTCTCCCTTTTTTCCCAAAATGCGACAAACGCCACTCCTGCTTTTTTACAGAACGCAATAAATCCATTTCTGATATTACAGCGGACCATTCACGCAATGTAAACAAACATGGCGGCGCGCTGAGTACACGGAGTCCTAGTTTTCCTCATCTACTTTGTACTTCGTGATCAACAAACAAAACAAAATAATACTTTAATAGCATTGCCAAACCTGTGATGGTTTTCTGTGACGGTAAAGAAACGTAGGCCATCAACAGCTAATAATTTCCGCGAGAGGCACTCGGTTGCTTGTTCTCCAGACAGCATCAATCTTCTCATGCTAAAACATTGTGTTCTTACAAAGTAAGTGTTTTGGTTAATGCCATTAATGTTTATTTTTTAATCATTGTATACCACTAGTCAACTAAATAAATATAAAATGGTAAAGATGAATGCACATTTATACATTGATTTAATAGATTTATAGCATTTTGAAATAAAAAACTGTCATGGATTTATTGCATTTTGTGGAAAAAAGAATTAGTTTTTATAATAAATCTTTGAAAATCAAGTTATGGATTTGAATTTTTTATGTTTTTATAACCTAAAGATGCTATGTGAAAGTTTGTAACAGAAAATAGTGGTTTTCATCTTGTCACTTTCTTGGTATAGAAAACACGTTTTTACCGAAATTTGTCAGAATGGATTCATTGCGTTTTGGAACCAAACTCTTCATATGTAAAATGACAGAAAAAATTTACGCAAAATTTCTGTAATTTATTGTGCCCTTTATTTCACTGTATTTTTCCAGCAACCAGTTGCTGCAATTTTACAGTTTTTTTACAGAGGTTTTTTACAGTATAGGTTCCTGCGAGAAACCTGACAAATCTTTAAATCCCATGTAAACACAGTTTTCTGTATATCCGGTTTATTCATTCACCAAACAGATTAATCCAATATTATTTTCGAAAGTTGCTGATGGACAGTGATGCTCTTTGGTATACAACAAAAGTGGATGGTCTTCACATAGCACATCTGAATGTATATGAGTTTTTCTCAATTCTAGTTCCTGCGCCCCCCTCCCAGAATGTTTAGATGTCTCACTATATAAAAAACCACGTGATTCAACTCATCAGCCCTCTCTCAGAAAAGGCATGTGGGCTGGAAGTGAGAAACACTCATGTATGGAAATGTGAATGAGATATGGGAACTATGATGTAGGGAAAGATCATCAGTGAGTAAAGTGGCTCACCACAACTATCAAATGTCTTCAGCGCCTGGCACCTATATTTTCTTTGTATTAACAAAAGCAGCTATCTTCTGTCTCTATTTTCATTCTGTAATATACAGATTTAGGTAAACTATTCATTGAAATTGATCATGTACAGATTCACACATGATAAAAACATCCGACAACTATCAGATTCATTTCTCTAGTGCAGGTCCACTGATCTCTGCATGATTGCTTTCACTAAGCCAAAAGATCTCACAGTTCCGGGTGTGATGGCAAGAGAATAACAGGCTCATGGGCTCTAAAAGCATCACTTCCCAATCCTCTTTAATCCAGTGGCCAATACAAACGCACTGAGATTTATCATTTAATACACTTAAGAGAGATCCTTCACATCTCAATAAAATGCAATGAAAAGCACAGCTTAATAGCACAGTAGGCTTTGGCTAAATCGCTTTATAAAATAGTCACTGGAGAGAACTGGTTTTCCGCTCCTTTCAGCTATTGTGTAATTAATAAGCAGACAGTGGATGCCAGCAGGACTTCACATGGAGACAGCTTTAGAACAAGTAGGGCCATGGTCAAATAAATAAATAAATACACAAACCACTGATAACACCGGCTTTGTGTGGGGCTCAGTGGGACTGGACGGATTATAGCTTTGGGCAAAGGATGTGATAGTGGGCTGCTCTTTAGAAGCATAAAGTAGCACACAGGTTTCGCTACAATAATCATTATTCAAAACTTTGATGGAAAAGATTTCAAGCATCATACATGACTGATACATAGGGTTTCCTAAACTGGGGTACGCAACCTCTGTTGTTTCACAATGGAATTGCAGGGGGTTTGTGAGTTGAAAAACCATTAATTAATTACAATTAATTCATAAAATGTAAATAAATCAATTTAAAATTAAAATATCTAAATAAAGCACCTACTTACAAAAAAATCATTCTTTTTTTTTTGTTAAATCTGCATGTCATGTATGCTTGTGATGTAGTACTCGAGTCCGGTCTCAGACTCAAGACCGGTCTCGAGACTGATTTCTGCTTTCTCTGACTCGTCTCGGACTTGTTCCTTCAAAGACTCGGTCTTGACTCGGTCTCGGACCACAGTGGAAGGACAAGAACTCGTAATTTCAGACCGAGCCCTCGAGACCAACGCATTTTTTAATGTTCATATAAAAAAAAACACACAACACATAACAACACAACACATAACAATAATATTAAAATGCAATGTTGACGGGCATTATTTGAAAATGACATCCCATTGTGCAATGCAAAGATGCTGCCGTCAGAGCCGTTTATTTATCTCTAGAAAAATATGCAGAAGATGATGCGTGTGGTAGGGATTTTTTTAATGATAGTAAAAGCATAGTCCATATTAAGAGGTTAAGACTGCTACTCTAAACAATTCCCAATCTAGCTTAGTCTGTAGGCCTAACTGTTAATTATTAACAGGGGTGATATTAAATCATGAATATAAAAACTGACATTATGGTCTTGGTCTTGACTCGGTCTCAACCCTTCAAAGACTCGGCATAGGCGGTCTCGTCCCCATCACTAATGTGAGCATTATATCAGAAAACTAAAAACGCGTGCAAAATCGATATGTTTATGTACCGATAAATGAAAAATACCAAATGAAAATACAATAACAACAATGGTAACTGTAACTATGTAAAATACTACTGATCAAAACTTTAAAACGGATGAAAAATAAATGTTTTGGAAGTTAACTTGCATATGTGCTATCCAATTATTGAAATCAGTTCGGCTGACAGAAAAGTCTGATCTAGATAAACTAATATACCAGGATAAAGGCAGACAAAAGGATATGTCAAATGGTAGTAAATGTAAAAAAAGAAATAAAAAGAAAGCCATCAAGGGCCAGATTAACAAACAGCTGGCGCCTGTGCAAACACCTCTTTTGTTGTAAAAAAAAAAATACTGTCTACATGCAGTAAAAAATTAACGCTGAAAAGGTATGGACACAGATATTTTTGAGCCTGACCTATTTGCATATACATTTGTAGTGTAAGTTTACCTTTCAGACACAATATTTAAGTTAATCAATTAATCAAATTAAATATTTGCGCTATTATTTCTATAGTCTTAAATTGCATTTTTGTGCAATGTGCACTACGCTATTTGCGCTATTATTTCTATAGTCTTAAATTGCATTTTTGTGCAACGTGCACTAGGGAGGGGTGTGCCATATCATACCGTCCATGATAACACCTGTATAATTTTTACATGATAAAAAAGTCATTTTGCGATATATATGAAATAGCGATGCGATCACTTGTGTTTTACATGAACTAGATGAACATTTATCTCACATCCCCAAATGTGCCATTATGACTAATGTTAATGTTATTTATTTGATGTTTATGCGAACAAAAGAGCAATTACATGTAAAATCGTTTTAAAATGTGTAATTTTTTGTAATTTAGAGCTTCTTTGTAAGTTGCTTTGGACAAAACCATCTTCTTAATGCCTACATGTAAATGTAAAATCTAATTTTTAAATTATTAGCTAATGACTTAAAGGCGGAGTCCACGATGTTTGAAAAACGCGTTGGAAAAGGAGACGGGCCGACTACCAAAACACACTTATAGCCAATCAAATCAAATCAAATGCCGTGTTGCGTATGTGTGGGGCGGGTCTATCAACAGAAGGTCCAGATTCTATTGGGGAAGGGGCGTGTTTGTTTAGGTGATTTCAAATATCAACATTAGCTTTCAAACATCATGGACTCCGCCTTTAAGTTACTGAGATCTGTTGGGAGTGTATGGGAAACCAGTAGGCTTGCCGCGATAGTCGGTGAAACCGTGATAACCGGTGCTTCAGCCTCTCACCGGTTATATCACTTGCCCACCGCGACACCGTCTTTCACCGTCGTTTTGATATTTTAGTGTAATTAAATAATTTAGTTTCGTTAGAGAGAGCAAACACTTACAACTGAATGTGTCTGTTGTCTGAATTCAGCGGGGCTGAACGCGCGTCACGTCACAGAGCAGCCGCAGGTGTCAGATTTCATTTATTCCTGTCAGAGTTTGCAAGGCGAGCTGACTGACCAGATGATGACAGAAGCCCCGTGCTTTGCTCGTTTTTGTTATAATATACATATATGATGTTTAATATAAGCGAGATCGTTTTGTTGTTGTGTTTTTCATCAAGAAAAATAATAAACCCATCATTCAAGCAGCGCTTTTATGGAGAAGTAGCCGGTTGCTCTGCTTGGGACTGGCGGGTTCTGTGAGAATTACCTGCGCAAATTGACTCAAGCACTTAAGTAACTTAAACCAGCTGTTGCACTCACATTGCACGCAAATTCATAGGTGATTTAACACAGCTTAAGCAAACGATGCATTTAAACAGTGGCGTAATTCAAAAGTGAAAGTAAAATGTGCACGTCTGCATGCGCATTTATAAGCCCCTCCCATTCGGTGATACCGGGATCACCGAGTTTGTGACGCGCTGATTAACCGGTGGGAAAATTACGTCACCGCGGCAACCCTAGAAACCAGTAGAAAATCTGTTGTAGTGTCATAGTGATAGTAAATTTTTCATGCCATTTCATATCTAGTTTGTAATAATAATTTAAATAATGATTCCTTACTTTTCTCAGTACTCAAAGCGCTTTACATATGAACAGTGGAATCTCCTCAACCACCACCAATGTGCAGCATCCACCTGGATGATGTGACGGCAGCCATATTGCGCCAGAAGGCTCACCACACACCAGCTTATTAGTGGAGAGGAGACAGAGTGATATAGCCAATTAGTATGAGAGATGATTAGTAGGCCAAGGATGCCAGGGCACACCCCTACTCTTTTTCGAAGGACATCCTGGGATTTTTAATGACCACAGAGAGTCAGGACCTCAGTTTAACGTCTCATCTGAAGGACGGTGCTTTTTTGACAGTATAGTGTCCCCATCACTATACTGGGGTGTTAGGACCCACACAGACCACAGAGTGAGCACCCCCTGCTGGTCTCACTAACACCACTACCAGCAGCAACCTGGTTTTTTCCAAGTGGTCTCCCATCCAAGTACTGACCAGGCTCAGCCCTGCTTAGCTTCAGTGGACAAGCTGTCTTGGGCTACAGGGTGATATGGCTGCTGGTAAGTTTGTACTTTGTTTAACCTGATAAGGAACACTCTGTCGTACACATTCACGATTTATAATGAATATATTCGGATGTCACGTTTATTGTGCAACGTCTGAGGAACAAATACGCCCCCTTGTGGAATTTCAGCCGTTCCATAAGAGGCTACAGGGACAATAAGTAGGATTTACCCCCATCTAGTGGTGAAATTGTATTTTGCATTCAAATGAACAGTGCTCTCTAGCGCCTCGCCTTTCCAAATGCGTGTTGCAACTACGGTAGCCGTTATGTAATCACTGATCTCCTTGTCCGCTTCAGCTGGTTCACGTGTTCTGAATGAAAATGCGTTGTGGAAACACGTTGGTAGGCAAGTGCTTTTTGTCCCTCTCTGCTATTATAGTTTATCAATACAGCGGAACGACATGAAACCTTGGACTTACCCGTTCGATGTAAGTAAAGAAAAGAAATTCTAAGCTTACAAAGAAAAGTCAGATCACTGACAGAGGTTGTATGACAGCAACGAGGACTTATTTATGAATAAAGACATTGATTTTGTTTAATTAAACACTTAAAACCCTACTTACTGTCCCTTTAAGTTTGACTCATGCTGTGTAATCGTGCCACTACTATTGCACTTTAATGCTGCTTCTGCCACCTTATGACAACGGATTTACACTTCGAATTAGGTAGTCTGTCATCAATGACAGCTTTTTGGATGGAAAATGGCCTTACTTTTCCATAATTTTTTTATACCGTCATAAATATCATTACCACATTTTTTTTTTAAAATATCATGATGCCCTAACGTGCACCTTGTCAGTAAATCACCCACAGAAAATTCCACTCCCATCTGCACTATTTTGGAATTGCGCTCTCATACTAATTTGCCTTGTTTAGTAAATCTGGCACATAGTCTACTACATTTCCTTCAAAATGACAAAAGGTGTTTTGAATAATGTGAGTGTTTATAAAATTCAGCAGAATCTTACAGAATATCAAGTTAGGCCACGCTATGAACCTAAAGCTGTGCCACTATCACTGAGCCATACACCAGGTGGCAAATGTAGTCAAAAGTCTTTATAAAGTCAAAAAAGCCCGAAAAATCTTCTACTGAACCTCCATATGCTCCTGTCCCTGACACAAGTCCAGCTGTAATCTCCACACTGACAGAGGACTGCATTAAAGGATTGCAAAAAACACATCCTCTCCATGGAGATCTAGAAATTTGAGGGGAAGGAAGAGAGGGCACTGTTTTCTGCCTGGTCAACGACTTAATTTCTCCACAAAGCAGAGAACAAAAGCAAGCCTCTTGAGGGCTGAACTTTTACCCTATGCAATCATATTCTCTTTTTTGCTCTTAAATGGTTAAACACCAATCTTAAGTACTTTGAATACATCTTCCAAGAGCCATTTTCATTTCTTAATATAAAATACTATCTTAGGTTGTGCCGAAGGTTCTGTTTTAAGTCAATGGATTTTTTATATTGTTTGTATTTTTACGTTTCTACCCATGCTTTGAATTTTGCAAAGATCCTGTGAAGTCAAAATTAGATTTCGGGTCATTCAACAGAAGTCAACTTTTGTTAAGTTTAAACGGGCTTTGTTAATAAACAAGGCCTTGCGCTTCAAAATGTATTCGGTATGAGAAAGAACAGAAACCAAAATATATTTAATACATGTAGCCCTAATTAAAAGTCAAAGAAAATAATAACAAAGGTACTGTGGAAAATCGAATCCCTTCCAGATACAAGCGAAGGCCAACGGTGGATAGAATAGCACACGCATTCCTTGTTAATTCGCAGACCGTACCAGCACTGAAGCACCGCACGAAAGGTAGTGCATGTACTTTGCTGTCTGGAAATTCACCAGATCCATACATTGTTTGGACTTAAGGCATAATCCTTTCTATTGATAAAATTATGTCGAGTGTGTCTGGCTGGAATTCTTCAACGAAGGATTTAGCATACATGCTTTTTCCTCTTTCTGGTTTTCCTTTAATTTGCAAATCTTGTAATCTAAGCCTAAAGCTGAGTGAACCAACTTCTAAACCAGCAGCGCTGTGTCGGCCAAGGCTGCAATCTGTTTTCCATTTAAGTGTCAAGACAGCATCCACACTGGTGGTTGACAAAAGCTGTTATTTCGAAATGATTACATACTAAAAATCGTGTGAGGACTTTGGTAAGTTTATGAACTATTTCAGCAAGGGGAAAGATCCCAGAACACATCAGACTTTCAAAAAAAAAGAAAAAGGGGGGAATACAGAACTAGGCTATTTACCAAACACTTCTACTGGAACATAGCAGCAGCAGCAACACCATTCACCCGGAGGCAAACGGTTATGGTTTTCAACACAAGGCATGTTTTCAGCATTAGACCAACCGTAAGCAGTACAAAGCCAAACCATCAGAGTCTGTCTCCATGTCAGGGAGGACACGGTGCGTTTGGCTGCACGAGCAAAGCTCCAGTCTTGGAACGACTGTGATGGTGGTCTCCATCAAAGACAGACTTCCTTATTTTATTTCCTTGCAAGGAAATATTGAGTTAAGATTTTCTGCCTCAGAAAAGTGTTAGAGGTGGCAGATGTAGCCGAAGGGAGAAGATGAGCCAATAAGTGATGCGCCCTGCTCCCTTTCACTCCCTAAGGATGGTATATTTCTTACAGACTGGACTGCCACTCTGTCAAGAGTGCGAGGCTGCGTGTCGCTCTATGGAGCCGGTCGGGTCAGTCAGTCAGTAAGAGAGGTTTGGCTGTCTGACTGCAGACCACTCCCTGGCCCCTCAACTAAGGCTTTTGATGCAGGTTATATGTATAACAAATTACAGGTTTTCAAATGTACTTAGGATTTGTACTTCATAATGTCTAAATGTCACACACACACTGAAGGCTGTGGTTGGGTCTAACCCATACTTAAAACGGGAAAACGCCATAAACCAGAGGAATATTTTGTTAGCAAATGGACTTCACCTTGTGCAGTTTTACATGTTTCCACTCATGTTGTGAGTGCCAGCAGATGGATACATGCCTGTTTTATTCATTAAAACCATCTACACCTTTATACAATCTTAACTGGCCTCACAAATACAAAAAATGTCTTGCACAGCTATTCACTGTACTCTCCAAACAAATAGCATTAATCGCATACAAAATAAAAGTGAATTTTTGCCCAATATATATATATATGTGTGTGTGTGTGTGTGTGTGTGTAGTGTGTGTAATTATTATGTATATTTAAACACACACACACATTTTAGAAAATGTTTATTTATATATCCATTTTTATTGTTAATATATAATTAGGGCTGTCACAATTATGAAATTTGGCTGACAATTAATTGCCTAATAAATTGTGACATTATGATGACTATTGACTGTTTTATTCATTAAAACCATCTACACCTTTATACAATCTCAACTGGCCTCACAAATACAAAAAATGTCTTGCACAGCTATTCACTGTAAACAAATAGCATTAATCGCATACAAAATAAAAGTGAATTTTTGCCCAATATATATATATATGTGTGTGTGTGTGTGTGTGTGTGTGTGTAGTGTGTGTAATTATTATGTATATTTAAACACACACACACATTTTAGAAAATGTTTATTTATATATCCATTTTTATTGTTAATATATAATTAGGGCTGTCACAATTATGAAATTTGGCTGACAATTAATTGCCTAATAAATTGTGACATTATGATGACTATTGCCTGTTTTATTGCTTTGACATTTAATGAAATAATTTTCACACGTTGTTGTGATTTTTTTAAATTAAATCTTTTGCAAGGTTTACCTAGCAGTGGATATTAATACACATAAAATTTTTGATTAATTAAAAAAAGTTCATACTGCTTATCAAAGTTTTGCAGCATTTCTTTAAATGCAGTTTTTCCCACTGTATTAAATGGCTTTGCAATGTATCGCATTACACTGTCAGTTAAGGCACTGGTTTTCAAACTGGGGGCCGCGAGATGGTGCCATGGGGGCCCCAGTTTTATGACATTTTATGAAATACATTAATTTATCATGAATTCTGTGTAATTAAACCTAAAAAAAAATAAGGCTATTAACCAAAAGCACTACTTTTTTGTATAATTTAATTTTTTTTATTAAAATGTTGAGATTTAGAACAGTTTTTGTCACTAATTTTCTTTGGGGGGCCGCGAAGGAATGCACCGTACAAAAGGGAACCACTGAGTTAAGGTACACCATCTGATACTGTCTCATTTATACAAGCGCTGCAGCTCCCCCTTGTGTTTTTTAGAGAGATGTGCAATCATTGCGGTGATCTGAAATCATCACGATGAGGTTAAACAATTGCGATGAGACGATTATTTAATCATTGTGACAGCCCTACATAGAATATATAAAAATATAAATACACATGTAAATGTTTCTTAAATACATACATGAATGTGTGTGTATTTATATATACATAATAATTAAATAGCGCAATTTACTAATGTTTGCGCATGTGTTATGACTGGTATTTGCGCCATTATTTAACGGCGAATAAAGCACGTCTTAAATTACTTTGCGTTTGCAATGCCAAAAAGAGGCATCACAGAGAGCATGATACAATGCAAAGGATTGTTTTAACATGTAACAGTTAATTTGGGCTTTTTTAGTAAATACCCTGCAGATATTACCACTCCCAGTTTTTGGAATTGCGCTCTCGCACTAATTTGCACCGTTAAGTAAATTTGGCCCTAAATGTGTTCTAAGTTCTAAATTTAAATGATGGGAAAAAACGGCAAGTAAATTTTGGAAAAATAGGCTCTCAAGTGATAGGGCGTATCCGCTGTTGTTGCTAACTCCCGCCAAACCGTGGGACACCTGCCATCTCTCTCAACTTTCAAATACAAATAAAACCTGAATGGATTCTCGCGATTGTGTCAAGTGCGTCATCAAGCCAGCGTTTTAGGCACACACAAAAAAATCCTGAACTCAGAAATGGTGAAATTTAGTACTACATAGATTACAGTCTTTGTGTTTCAGCAATACATTTTTAACATTTATAATGTGTTTAGAAAGTATTTTCAAGATTGGCTTTACAGGGACTTTAACATGTTTCGATAATCAGTCATATTTTTCATAGGACATGCAAGAAAAAGTGTTGTGTCATCATCCCAACATGGTATTAAAACTGATTCAAGCCGGAAAACGACTAGATAAGAACTTGAAATCTCCAGCACTATTTGATGCATGCTAGGCCCAGCTGACAGTGGAAGTGATGTCATGGTTGTACACTCACCCTGAAGAACCCAAGCTCTTGCACACGCCGAGGAGGGGTCGTTTCTCAGCGAAGCTGTCAGTCTTGAGTGAACCTGCAGCTGGAGGGACAGAAACGGGAACATTAACCGCTGACCCACATAAAGGGGGACATTCATTAGCCACTTGCATGTGAGGCCTGTCATCTCTCAGCCAGAGACACCAACCGAACCCGACCCTCAAATGCAGCTACCGCAACAGGAAGTGTGTTCACTGCATTACAACAGATGCTCTGTAATCAAATTGTGCCTTGAAAATGGGCTTCAAAATAAAATACAAAAAAGCTTTTCTGTCAGTTTTGACAAGCACACGTGAACACCCACTCCGACCACAGAATAATGCCCTGATCCAAACAGAAACTTGCAGGGATCAAATGAAATTAAAATACCAGCATGCAAGACATTAACTGGAGACAGAGAGCAGAAACGCCACTTGGCGAAATGTGTCGAACACAAACCATCTCTCCTGGAGAAAGCCTTCAAAGCTTTAGGAGGAGTCTTTTGTCTGACTGGCTTTAATTTCGGGGGTTCTGGGGAATTACAGAATGGCAAAAGGCCGGTAGGCATAGTTTTGGTGGAGAAAACATGTCGCATTAAGTTTACAGATCCCATATTTATCTAATTCTCTTGATTTTAAAGAGAAGGAGGAAACTTCCATTCGTGTCCAGATAGAAGATGTTAGCCTTTGTAAAGCTGCAATTTGGGCGACCATGCCACAATGATAATCAGTTCCAGGAACGCACAGCCCCTGTGGCATGGCGTGAGTGCAAATGTGTCATTCTCGAACCCTTAACACTTTAAAGGGCCCCTTCTTCATCTTAACTGTCATTGCGACTGGTCACGATATCCAATCATAATGCAAATACAATGGTGCTTTAAAACACAACAGCTGCATTCGATTCCAAAGTACAGTTAAGAAACCACTCCTGCTTCTCTCTGCCTATAGCCGTGTGCCCCGACTTTGGACGTAGATACGTGTTTTTCATTTGTATTCAACTAAAAAAAAAAAGAATTGTTTGCCTGCTTTTAATTTAGGGCACAAAATATTGAAGGGATTGTTTTCTGGAAGACATAACAAATTTCCTGCATTTCAGTAAATAATACATTTAGTGAGAAGGGCCATTGGCATGTCCGCTTTCAACAAAAGGATAAATTAAAGCCAAGGGGAATGCACTGCTGATATAACAGCCTATAACTATCACCTGGACATTAATCACCACAACAACACTGTCAGAGGTCAGAAACGTAGCGGATGCATGAAATCAGTTTTCCTTTTTTTTTTTTTGAAAAAACAGAACTTCCTCCTTTATTCTGGGAAAGCTCCTGCCTTCAAAATGACACCTATTTTCAGGACTTTTCGGATCCGCCCACCCAGCTTAAACAATTACTCTTTTTAAATCACACTACAGTATGACACTGTTTGCAGCAAACAGATTGCAATCGGTTTCCCCACTAGTGCAATTCATTTGATTTAGCAGAAAACGCTCTCCTCATGTGTCGGCCGTCTGCTGCTTCTTATTATGACAATTCTCTTTTATCCCAGTCCAGCCTGCGCTCAATGCTTTTATTGTGCATTGTTGAAATCTGCCGAAGAGACAGAACACAAATTCTGAACATAAATGTCACACCACAATACCATTCAGTGCATTTCTTACTCTGTATTGTTTTTGTTAAGCTTTTTTTGCGTTTTGAATATTGCAATGCAAATTAAAGCTGCCAAAAGAACCACATTCATTAACTAAAGTCACAATAATACAGAAGACAGATAGATAGACAGACAGACAGACAGACAGACAGGCAGGCAGGCAGATAGATAGTAAAGTATGTAACAAATAAAACTTACATACATAATAAAATTGGGTTTTATTTTACAGATTTAGTCAGAAAAATTTGTGAATTAAAATGAACTAAATTAAAAATGGGATGGACATAATCATTACCACTCCTCATCAGGCTTTGTGTATTTTAGTTTAGACATAGCGTGTATTCTACTATTTTGTCCTTCAACAAATGGAGGCATTCGGTGGCCAATGAGTGAGCCGTGATGAAAGAGAAGGAAAAATCTCAAGTCTGCAGATCTTTTTTTGCCAGAGCGCTGCTAAAAGTCCAGCCAGCAGTCTGACAGCATGCCAACATAATCGTGAAAGACTGATTTTAATATTAGGATGGGAAAACAGCAGGGCTCTGGCAAGCTCTCCGCACTATTAAGAAACAGGAGGTAGTCTTTAATTTAAACATGATATATGGAAAAGCCAGTAAGGAAGAAAGACGTGGAACTTTATAAATTGTGCCACATCTTGGTCTGAATTGATTCGAAAAAGCATGTAACTGCTGAAAACTGATTTTACTTTCTGCAAATTTCGAGACAAATGACAGTGGCAGACATGACAGGAAAAATAATGTGCTGTTTATGCTACGTATGGCATGTTAGATTAACTTTTGCACTACAAGAGATCACGCTCTGTCAATGTATATTTCGAATACAAATATTTCAATACGGGGGTGGACGTTTATTCTTGACAAGCTGAAAATTAAGATGACGTAGAATGTGGAAGCTGTAATAATAATAATAACTCAGAGCAGCACAAGCAGTTTTACATAACCTAATGGAAAGACTAATGTAGAAAACTGCTTTATGAATCTAAAATGGTAGCAGGTATGTGTCAAAGCAAAAGCTTGTACCTATATTATTATGCATACATGGGTAAATAAAGTTTTTTTTTTATGTTTTTTTAACATTCCCCATCTCTTTATGTTGTTGACATTAAAGACCGTGTCTGTGTTAGGGATGCATAACGATTAATCTATAGCAGAATAAATGTTTTTGTTTACATCATATATGTGTGTGTGAACTGTGTATTATAACTTTGTATAGATAAATGCACACACATGCATGTATATATTTAAGAAATGTTTACATGTGTATATACATTTGTATATTTATGTGTACTTTATATTATATATAAATACTTAATATATAAAAAAAAATTCTTACAATTATACATGCATGTGTGCATATTTATATATACATAATTATTATACACAGTTCACATACATATATGATGTAAACTAAAACTTTTATTCTGCTATAGATTTATCAACCCAGTCTTATGGAGTTGCGTATAAATAGCACGAAGTGTGAAAATCGTGCAATACATACACCAAATTCCACTTTGGCGTGCATATGATACACCAGTCCTTCCCATTCACCTAAACGGCACATCTTTTTTGTCGTTTTATTTATTGGTTTCTCAATTTTTTGCTTTTTTTTTACCATTTTCACTTGGGTTTAGGGTTAAAACAACACTTTGTTATATAAAAATAACATCCAAACGGAAAAGGAAAATTTCTGTGGGAATAAAATCTTGATGTCTTTAAAATTGAATTAGTAAGGCAAATTTTAAAAGTGAAATCAATGAGTGAATTAGATATTAAGACTGTAGCATGGATTTCACAAGCCCGGTCACAAATGTTTGGCTGAAAAATTACAGTTCTGTTGTTTATGCATTACATATTATCCCTTAGCATCCAAATATTGTATCTTAAATACAGTTTTGAATTAAAATATATAGTGGCATGTGGGAGATATGCATAAAGCATATTGCATGAGGCAGTTTGAAATGTGTCTTCATACAGGATCACTGATACTCACTGATATGAGGGGCAGGCAGAATCCTGGCAGTCCGTACGGGCCCATGCCGGACCGAGAACAGCTCCTGTGCCTCCCCGTTCAGCTGCAGAGAGAAATAACAAACAGGCCAACCTTAAAGACACTTGAAAGCAAAATGGGAGGAGATGAACACAGTTCAAAGAAACAGAAAAGCAGATGTAACAGTGAAGACCAGATCTGTGATGATCTATAAACCTTGCAGGTGTCTATAATGACCATTTTTTAATTGTTTATCAGCTAATGCATGCGAGTCATAGGAATGCAAATGCCCTTTACACTGTGGCATAAATACACTTGTGAATCACGCAATGTTCGTTTTGGTCTGCTGTGATGTGGATTGATAATGAGTCACCCAACAACTGGAAGATAAACATCAGACATCTGTGGACAAACCAAAGCAAGCCACTTAAAACACACACACACACACACACACACACACACACACACACGTAATGTTATCTGCCTCTCGGATATAAAAGGATTAAAAAAAAGAACTCAAGCCACAAAACTCTAAACTAAATTTGACAAACATGTTCTTAAATGTCATCCATGCTGTTTAAAGCTGAAGTGTGTCATTTTTGAAAATGTTAAACTACTTTCTTCTATCCCAGCTTAGTATGCAGAGACAACTATAAGCATGTAATTTGTACGTTCATTTCCACAAAACATTGCGTAAACATTGTGGCATTACAAAAACATTGCTCTGTTTGCTTAAAAAACCCAACATAGCAATATTAGCTCAACCAACATCAGCTCAACCAATGGCAGGAGTGTAAGGCAGGACCCAAACCAATGGCAAACAGGGATAACAAATCTGTCTGATGATGCTAGTGGCACAGCAATTGCAAGATACACTATATTGCCAAAAGTTTTGGGATACCTGCCTTTATATGTGCATGAACCTGAATAACATCTTATTCTTAATCCATAGGGTTTAATATGGAGTTGGCCCACCCTTTGCAGCTATAACAGCTTAAACTCTTCTTGGAAGACTTTCTACAAGGTTTAGGAGTGTTTACGGGAATTTTTGACCAGCATTTTGGAAAGGTCAGACACTGATGTTGGACGAGAAGCCCTCGCTCGTAGTCTCCGCTCTAATTCATCCCAAAGATGTTGTATTGGGTAGAGGTCAGGACTCTGTGCAGGTCAGTCAAGTTCCTTCACACCAAACTTGCTTATTCATGTATTTATGGACCTTGCTTTGTGCACTGGTGCACAGTCACGTTGGAACAGGAAGGGGTCATCGCCAAACTGTTCCCACAAAGTTGGGAGCATGAAATTGTCCAAAATGTCTTGGTATGAGGAAGCATTAAGAGTTTCTTTCATTGGAAGTGATTCAATGATTTGGAGGGGTTTCCCAAAACTTTTGGCAATGTAGTGTAGGTGATGTTTTAAAGAATCTTGTGCAATATTATTAACCTTTTTTTTTTAAACAACACACATTCATATCCTGTTCCTGCCCTGCATGACGCCTGAATGATAAAGTGTAACTGTAAGCTGGAATAATCGGAATTGCTGATAAACTTGATGTCTTTTGGGGGCAAAACAG
This sequence comes from Misgurnus anguillicaudatus, assembly GCF_027580225.2. NCBI lineage: Eukaryota > Metazoa > Chordata > Actinopteri > Cypriniformes > Cobitidae > Misgurnus > Misgurnus anguillicaudatus. The sequence continues at coordinate 23,020,935 of NC_073360.2, read as the reverse complement.
GAAGCGAAAAACAATGGGGATGCAAACAAAGAGAGATTTGTTCACACTGCAGGACAAATAATCAATGCCAACTGGAAGAAACAGGCTTCATATGGAGGACGGAGTTTGACTTGAGCCAGCAACTAAACCGCAAAACAAAAGCTACTATGCACCCCTTAAAAGCGCCCTCAAAACACAACAGCATGTCCGTGACTAACTGTTATAGGCCAATATCCAGCAACTACAATTTCCAGCTATGAGTTTGACTGAGATGCAGCCTTCTCAATGTCTCCAATCTCCTATTTCGACAACATACCAACCTGGTGGGAACCCAAAGGGAAGCAAAAACTGGGAGTGGCATATCACTAATGCTGAAATATTTTAATCGTCGCTTCAACTCCTACTGTCCTTTATTCTTACTTTTGCCTGTGTGTTAAATGTCCCTTATAACGTTACCAGCCATGTTATAATCCAAGTGTCCTAAGCAGATAAACCCACAGAGGATGATCGCTCTTTTGCACAATTAGTGGGTTTTTCGAAACAAAGCAGGAGAGCTGTGTTTTTATTAAAAGCGCTTGGTTTAGACTTTGTAGCTGCCAAGTGGAAGATTAATATGGCATTTACAACACAGTACATTTGAGGTAAGTACGAGAGAGAAAGGAAAATAAAAAAGAGGAAATGCACGTGGGCCACCATGTAGAAAAAGGCCACATAAAATCCCCAGCTGGTAAATGGGGCAGAAGAATAATGGAATTTAGCGGATTGTGAGGTTTACATTAATGCGACTGTCATTGTGCATTAGCAGACTGTTCATCCTTGCTTTACGCGGCTTTGCTGGTGGCATCCATCACCAGCCTCTAAGCTATTACATTACTATTTATCACAGCAATATGCAAAATTGAGGCTTTGTTGTTTAATGCGCCTAGTTTCTATGTCATTCACATGGATATGATATAGACGCTACCCAGAAAATCACTCTCAGTGACAGTATTCAGCGAATCACTGCTTGAATTCTTAGAAAGCAAAGAACATCTGAAAGCACAATGTTTAATTAACAAAGAACAATGTCATGTCCATATATCATAGCAACATAGATTAATGATGGCTCTTCTCTTGTTCTTGATATAATATTGATAATAGATATAAACCTCTGTTTTGATTCCCTGCAACAATTTAGTCTTTTCAAAGTCTCTGCTCCTGATAACAAATCAGATACAGAAGAGCTGTGCGATACTGACCAAAATTCTTATCTCTGTAACTGTGGGACAGGGGTGTGTGAAGTAGTTCACAGGAGAAATGCAATACAAATTTTGATTCATTTGTATTTATTCATCCGGTGCAAGCGCAAATAGCTTCCCTTTGTTTGGAAACACTATTTACATAAAACTGCCTTATAACTAAAAGTAAAGTTTAAAAGAATCTGTGTTTTGTGGAACTCGACCGTCTCTCGTTGTTTTTATCACATATCACATCAAAAAGCCATTTATTTTCAAGAAAAATTCAGAAATGTTGTAAAAAGTGGAAGTAACGTGCCTAAAGAGTGCTTATTAAGGGGGTCGGTGTAGGAAGGGCTTTTATTCTCCCAATAATGCAGCATTCATTGAATAAATATAATAATTTACACTGTTATTATTGCATCATGTTAATGTACAAAAATAAAGAGGTGCAAATAGTATCTGCCAAAGATAGATATTTCAGAGGCTGCACCTTTGCCCCAATCACAACTCTCAAAGTACACCACAAACTCTTAACAATTTAGCAAAATATCTATGGTGAATTTTATACGCAGACACTCAATGAATTGTTATTAATTCAAAGACGATATTAAAGGTCCCGTTTTTCCTGTATTTTCGAAGCCTTGACTGTGTTTACGTTGCGCAATTAACGTGTTCTTGTTTCGTGTGTAAAAAAAACGCAGTATTTTTCACACAATTTACTTATTCCTATACAGCTGTTTTCACTGTCCTAAAAACGGGCTGATGTCTTCCTTGTTCTGATTGTGTAGCTTGTTTAGTGTGTTGTGATTCGACAGCAGCTTAGCTTAGCTGGCGTATTTCTGTGGGCGAAGTTTAGTCAAAAACTCTTAAATTGAAGTCATATGTCCAGGAAGTAAAGGGCTGTAGTCCAAACCGGCTATTCTCTGTAGTCCTTGAAAAGCTAATTCTGTTAAAGAAAATATATCTCTTGGCATTGAACTTTGAGTTTTTTAATTTTGCAGGTATTATTTATGCTATTATAGCAACCGTACACACCAACTAAAGTTTGAAAAATGGGATCACGAAAAACGGCTGCTTTAACCTGATAAGGAACACTGTGCCGTACACGTTACACCCCCTCCCTTGCACGTGAGGCTGCATTACGTCATTGTAACTTTGAAGCATTAAATCTTCAAAATACGGTCATGCGGCACATCGTTGTAAAGCTTAGACTTTTGGGATTCCATTAAACGCACACATAAAGCATCATATGATTTTTAGCAGTCATAAAACTGTAATCTAGTTGGCGGCGCCGATTTAGGATATTTACTTACCTTCAAAATCTTCCCTTTATCCGCTTCGGTGAAATTGTCCAAAACAAATTGTTCATAAATCCCCAAAAGTCCAAGGAAATGGAATATCCAAGCCTTTTAATCCAAAACAATTTGTTCATCTCACAATCTTGACGTTTCTAACCGAATTACGATATAAATAGTGTATACAATAAGTTCACTAACGGACATTCGTTCGAATCTCACTTTTCATTCACGATTTTTTATGAATATATTATTCGAATGTCAAGTTTATTGTGCAATGTCTGAGGAATAAATACGCCCCCTTGTGGATTTTCAGCCGTTCCATAAGAGGTTAAAGATTTGCAGTGGTCCAGAACTCAGTGAAGTCATACCTGGATATAGCAATAAAAACTGCACCCTAGGGCTGTGCAATCGCCTGCAATTCTCATGCTCACCTGCTTTCAGATGGAGCGGCATTTACTACACAAAGCCGTAGTTCACCGAGAAGTAAGGCAAAATCGCATAGATTATCGGAGTCGATTTTCCTCCATTATGAACGTGATTTTGCCTGATTTAATACTAATCAAGGAACCGGCTTTACTGATGAAATACGCATGAGAATCGCAGTCGATTTTTTGCATACCGCACCCCAACCTAAAACATCTTCCACCCCCCTCGGATGAATGGTAATATGTGATAAATATTTTCTACAAAGTGGAATAAAAGCTTCAAACTGTCATCTTATGGATTCAATATTGGAAATCATCCAGTGTGTCCCAGGCCTTAGCCTAAAAAACCATCACACTCTTAAACGTATATCATAGGTGGAGCCAACTATGCTTTTCTGAGGGATCAGGATTCTCCAAATAAACACAAATCCAAACCAAACAATGTTTCCGAAGCATCACAAAGCTGTAATGTTTGCACCCATCACCTTTTTAAGCATGAGAAATCAAACCAGACAAAACCCATCCCTAAAGTAAACCCACTGGGCTGCCTTATTAATAACAGCAGAGCAGTTACACCTCCAGTGCCCCGCCTGTCATCCCTTCACTCCAACACCACTTCAATTAGCCCCATCTAATCTGCCTGCTATCTGCTGCCAGCCAGCAACACCTCAGTAAAAGATCCAGCTCTGCCGAGATGTTAATGCAGAGGAGAAGAGACACGGTCTTCCTCCTACCTTCAGCGCCATTACAGAGGGTGTCGGATTTGCAACTGTCACAAACACTTTGCAGGCAACTCATGGCCAGACACTGCGGCGCTTTCAACACGTTGAAAAAACCTGTGAGATTTATTTCTCCACAAACCTCATGTCTGTAATGATGCTCAACAGCATCCGATTTCATGATGTCATAAAAATGTTATGCAACTCTTTCCTCGGGTGATCACTGTCAGCACGTTGAAAATATATTTTTAAAAATTATGCAAAATAAGCAATCTTTGACATTGGGATTAGAGTCAGACATCATAAAACATTTTATAGACAACATGAACTTTTTGAGTACATGATTGAAAAACCAAGTCTATGAAAACTTCAAAGTAAAAAAAATATGTTTTTTGTATTATCTTAAATTGAACGTGTCTACATTTTCTCACCTAACACAGTACTGAAGTCTCCATTGTAAACAAGGTCTTTGCCTTTGTCTATGGTGACACCAAGTGGTGAAAATGAATTAAAGCATTACTTTGCAGTAAAACAATAAATCAAGTCAGCATCAGCAAGAGCACAATAGTATTTAAACCCATTAGTACAGATCCCAGCCTAACACAAAGGTGATTAATATTGGAAATCAATCATCCGGCAGAGTTTAGATCCAACTCTATTCAAACACATCCAGACAGTTTATAAATGTTTTGGGGTTCATTGTGCTGTAGCTCAACTATCGGACAGTTTTAGTCTAGTGGTTAGGTAGTCGGGCTTGTAACCCGAGAGTTGCTGGATCGAGTCTCACGGCTGGCAGGTTGCGATTGTGGTGCCCTTGAGCAAGGCACCTTACCCTAATTGCTCCCCAGGCGCTGGGATAGCTGCTCACTGCTCCATGTGTGTGTCTTCACGACTTGCAGTGTGTGCGTTTACTACTCACGGGGATAGGTTAAATGCAGAGGTCACATTTCGACAAGCTTGTCACTTTTCACTTTTTCACTTTAACTGGTAAGTAGTGTTGCTAGCAACACAAAGGTCAGGAGTTGATTACTCGGGAGTGCACATCCTCATAAAACGTATAGCTTGATTATACTTTGAAGTGCTTTGTGTAAGTATCTGCCAAATGCATAAATGTAAGTAGATGAAGAACAGGACTGGAGCTAAAGTCTGCAATAAGAAAGATCTTACAGTGAAACTACAAGTCATATCGGTCAGTTGAGTTCTCTTTAAAGGATTAGTCAATTTTCTTAAAAAAAAATCCAGATATTTACTCATCACCATGTCATCCAAAATGTTGATGTCTTTCTTTGTTTAGTTGAGAAAAAATTATGTTTTTTGAGAAAAACATTTCAGGATTTTTCTCATTTTAATAGACTTGAGCAGATTTAAACTTGAAGTTTCAGCTGAGTTTCGATAAACTGACACAAAAACATTAATTAGTATCATTCCACATACAACAACGTCGGAACGGTCCTTTTTCTCCACACTTGTAAACACTGGGGCGTAGTTTCGCATTCGTCATCCGTGACCTCTTGACATGATATTACGTGAGGTCGCGCTGGTTGTCACTGGACCGGAGATAGACGAGAAGTTGTGGTTCAAAACTCTATGGAGCGGTTTCCCGGATAGAGATTAGACTAGTCCTAGACTTAAACACTTTTAAGAGCTCTCCAATAGGGATGTGCCCGAAGCCGAATACGTTATTCGGAAGGGCACGGATAATAGCTTCAAAACGAATAACGAATTCATCCGAATAACAGAAAAAAATATTCGGCCAGACATAATCACGTGTTTACTGGAACAGCTCTAAATTATAAACCCCTTAAAGCACGAATAATATGTGTGTGAAATGAATGAGTGCAATCTATAAAATGACATTTTCGGCGCAACCCTTATTTAGAAACGCGAGCTGTTTTGGAATTAGTTTAAAATCTTAAAAACGCTGCTAATATCAAACTTCTTTTAACCCAACTGTAAAAATGACCCTTTTAGTTTTTTTTTTCCGTTTTATTTAATTAGACCAGAAAACCTTGATAAAATGCTGCACTCTGATAATAAAATATTCGTTAATAACTCCGTATCTCCGTGTGACTCCGGTAGATGATCTTTTAATTACTTCTAGTCGAAGCAAGCTTTATTGTCAATCTAGGTGAATATAAAATAAATAAGTAAATAGATAAAAATACGAAAATGTAACATTTTAAAAGCAAAATTTAAACTGAAGATTACTATGACATGAATTGCAATTAACATAAAAATAAAGTAAGCAAATAACAACTGAAACATTTGAATTAAATATTTCTAATTACATTATTGTTTTAAATCATGTTGCTGGTTTTGAACTAAGTCAAAACTGATTTTTAATAGAGCATACTGTTATTTGAAAATTTAAACGAATATCTGATTATTTATTTATTTAGATGAAGATTAATAAGAAAGTTTTTTTAACAATTCATTATATTCGCGCAAACGCTATATGGACATAAATAAAAATGAGCTCAGCAAGTTTGTTGTAATGCTTATTATGCTTTCGTAAATTCTTATCAACACAGATGTTTGTGAACTATTCTGCATACTGCGCCACTTGCGTGTCTCTGCGTTGCATTTCGGATCTGTCAGTCAGCGCGAGTTTGGCGATCTTAATAACTTTTTAACATAAATCAGTTCCTGAACTTTATCTGCCTTAATAACTCTTTAAACATCAAGCAAGTCCTGCATTTTATTTTCAAATTCCTGCATGTTTTTAAACCGAAACCAAGATGTCCCTCATGTCAGACATGGATATATGAGTTCATGGAACTGTGCTGACAGGCACAATAAACATTTAAAGGTGATGTAGCCTACAGTTTTGTCAAAGTGCTTTCAAGTTTGTTATTTTAATGCTACAATACAATGATGCATAGCACATAGGCACAATATGTATGAGGCTTTAAAAATTAGTTGTTTGCTTTCCATGAGTATTACTAACGAGAATCAAGTTATTTGTCTTTTTGATTAAAATTTTGTATTATTATTTTTAATAAATATTTACAGTTATTTAAGTTATAATTATAATAAAAAGCAAAAATGTATTTAAAAAGCCATTTTAATGTAATATGACTACCTTCCGGTTTAAGACCCGCCCACTTCCGGTTCCATCCGAATACAAATACAGATACAAATAATTTTGAGACTGTTACAGATACAAATACAGATACAAATACTGACTCCGCTGCACACCCCTACTCTCCAAACTGAAAACAACTTGCACTTACATATCTTAAAATACATCAGTGCTCTTTGTTTTACCTCAAAATGCACACAGGTAATGTTTTTAGTAAGGCATGTTTGTTAAAACTAGTTATATTTCCTAATTAAACTAAGGCCTAGTCCTGGATTAAGCTAATCCTGGTCCGGGAGACCGCCCCTATAAGAGTTGCGCTAGATAAGAACCTTATGCCTCATTTGGTTTCATTTAGAGTCCTTTGAAATGCCGTTGAAACTGCAATTTTAAACTGCATTAAATTATGTGTTGGGGTCCATTAAAGTCCATTAAAATGAAAAAAATCCTGGAATATTTTCCTCAAAAAACATAATTTCTTCTCGACTGAACAAAGAAAGACATTAACATTTTGGATGACATGGTGGTGAGTAAATTATCTGGATTTTTTTTAAATGGACTAATCCTTTAATATTGGTAGCCAAAGCATCCTACTGATGGACAACAACATTTTAAGACCTGCTGTCTATGGAAAGAAATTCTGAACGGATTAATGTGGAGTACCAAAATAAACTGCTACAATATACTAAAAACATTCTCAAGCAACTCAGAGAAATAATCTACAATATTAACCCCAATCTCCTTTGACTGGATAACTGTAAACTAGATAGAAATCTAAAATTTAAGTTAAAGTAGTAATCAATACACCAAAAAAAAACATGGTTAATTTTGTGTAAGGAAACAATATATAAGAGGGACAAATATAGTCTGATGAAGACACTGAACTTACAGATATGCTCCAGATCTGCATTCCATCTGTGTAGCCAATCATCAGACAGAGGGGTGGGTCAGTGCTGCCGCCATGCATCTCCTGAAACTCTGGTAAACGAGCCACATCTGGAGACATGACAAAAGAGGAAACAAAACTCAGTTAACTGATAAGTCACTTAATTCAATGACCAAAGCCAATCACAAAACATTTCTCAGGAGCCTTAAAGAGCAACTATTATCTGATTCAGGATTCAGGTGTGTAAGTGTGCATTAGTACTAGGGCTGTCAAAATTAACGCTTTAATAACGCGTTAACGCAAATCATTTTAACGGCACAAATTTTATTAACGCACGATTAACGCCGCACGCAATTTCTGTTTGACCCTTGGTCTCGCCCACAGCTGGATGAATTGAGACGCAGCAAGTGACCGCACGGTCTAGATGAGTCTGAGGTTTTTATAAAAATAAGAACAATAAGCTCTCGTCTAGCGAATCCAATGCTCTAAATGGTCATTAAACATCTAAAATGATCTTTATTTTTACGTTTTCTGTGAGGTGTACTGTCCCAAATCCATAATCTAAAGCAAAGTGTTTTCATTCACTTGATCGTATTTTGGTTTCGTTTTTAAAGCATGCAGAAATGATAGAAAATAGACTGCAGGACTTGCTTTATGTTAAACGAGTTATTAAGAGTGACAAGACTCAAAAGCGATGTCTGACGCAGACGTCTGAAAAAATGCATACAAACGCGCGAGTGCGTGACCCTGATTTAGACATCTACACAAAATTACAGTTTAAAAAATATCTGTTTTGACAAGAATTAACGCAGGTATGACTTATAATCTGTTATATCTGAAGTGAATGTTTGGTTATCTGTTGAGGAAAAGTATCTGTTGTGTAACATTATATTAAACCCTCGCATTAGCCTACAGTATCTTAAAGCGGTCTGTCTCAATGTCAAAATTAAACAATAAAAGAAAAACATATATTTAACAGGTGTAGGTCTGTCATGTTTTGTCAGATTCCAACAAATCATGCATTGTTTTGAAGATTTTTAATAGAGAATGTTAAAATATAAATAACTTTTTTTTTTTTATTTGCTCATCCCAACTCAATTTGCCAACACAGGTCACAAATGATGCCGCAGCAAACAGAAATGGAGAAAGAACAAGGTCTTCGAAGGGAAAATCATATATAAAACTAAGGCTGTTGTAGACATACATTTGCATATAGCATATATATTTGTCCAAATCCATGTTGATTAGAGCATTAAAAACTTGAAAAGTGTTAAATTTAGAACAGATCAAATGTGAGATTAATTTGCGATTAATCGCAAGTTAACTCATGAAATCATGCAATTAATCTAGATTAAATATTTTAATCCATTGACAGCCCTAATTAGTACATTAACAGTATGCAAAAGGTACAAATCCCAAAATAAACGATGATGCGGGTTATCGTTTCCAACGTAAATCTCCTATCTTGGACTACAAACACCCAGGCTATAAAACCAGTCTAAATCATACAGTTAGGATCTTGATAAAGTGTGTTTGAATTGGATGTGTGTGAGACACTTTGCTGGAACTGCAAACTACTGACATCCGATCAGAGAATATAACCACATTTAGGATTTGTATTACATCTCATTCAACTGCCTGTTTCTGTTTGTACCACAGGGCTTTATTGATCTGGCTATTTTTAAATGTGTGTTTTTTGTCTGATAAATGAGAGAGCTTTGTTTACAGCCACAAGGAGCAACTCCCTCGCTTCTCCTTTTCTTATCGTTAATAAGCAATTACTTCAGTTCCACATAAGTCACTTTAATGTTTCAAAAGCAGATCGGTAAGCCAGCCTAATCAGTCATTTATTTTATAATTACAAAAACATGTATTTAGTATGTATATTACAGACTCAAAGTGGTACTGCCTCCTCTATGAAGCATATTGTACATGTAAACTTCATGAGTGCACTGAAGATTTTTCACTCCCTGAAAAGACGTCAAACTTGTTTTGTAAAACTGCTGGTTTGAATCAAAATGGGGAATGAATTATAAAGTAAAGCTCTCAGACACAACATGCTGCTTTACAGCCCACAACACGCAGCATACATCACAACAAAACAGAACGATTCTTATAACAATATCCACATTAAATAAACTTACCATTGATGTCTGCTTTTTCAAATCGAACCCACACTATCTTTTCTTTCTCATCATTTGGAGGCGTCCCAGTGTATGCCTGTAATTTCAGCAATAGACACAAAAGCATTTTTTAAACACTTAATACTGTAAAATTGTTTATTTTTATTACTCTGAATGTCAAGCAGCAATTATAACATAAAAAGCACTGTCAAAGGGTGCCAATTTTAAACATTTTGCTCATATCATCAAATTAATCAAAATATAGTCTGTATAACAGGAAAGGATATTGGTCAACTTTACATCAAGTAACAAAAATTAAGCCAGAAAATTAAATGTGAGTCAGATATAATTTTAAGAGTAATAAGACACAAATAGTATTTACCTGAGGGACCACATCCTGCAAAAATGTCACTACACTTTCCATGTAAGACTGCTCTCTGCAAAACAAAAAATTGCTTCTAATGTAAAAAGAAAACAACCACACACATTTAAAATACCAATGTATGTTTATTTAGGATTCACTTTTCCAATGAAAACTCTCAAATGTAATTAACTTGTAATAAAAAATCAAGTGATTTTGCTCTTACGTTGCTGCCTGTGCTCGAACCACAACTCCACCAGCACAGCGGCTCGGTCTGCGCGGGGAGTCCGATGCCATTGCCAAACACTCAGTAACCTGGTGTGTTAGACAGATGTAAACATGTTAATTATTTTGGAGCATTTTTACCTTATTAACCCAAAATTGAATAACTGACATCACTAAAAAATGCAGACAAAGCCAGCTTAACTACACATCTCAGATTAATGTACATTATTAACTGCCTACACCTATGAAGGCAAAGATGTGCCTGCCTCAGTTCAGTATACAGCATAGGCACATTCTTCCTTATTATTTGCCCTGTAAAAAATATATCATAGAAAACATAAATTAAACAGATAATGGCAAGATATTTAGGCTACCAACTCCAGCAATATGTGCTTGTAAACTAAACCACTGCAGGCAAATACTTTTACTACAACCCAAAAATTTGGACTAGTGAGTGAGTTTGTTATATTATAACATACATTTGCCATTATTTTGGAGGATTTATTATCAAATGAAAGGTCGTAAAGGCAGCCTGCCTGTTTCAGTCAGCAATAAACATTTCAACATAACAACTACCTGCAGTCTCCCTGTTAGCTTAGCCAGTACCGCTATCTGCCACCATAACGCTTTACAAACAAAAACTGAACAATGACAGTAACTTACATGACTTTGTACAAATTATTTACGTAACGTGTGAGAAATATACAGTTGAATTTTTAATGAAGCGACAATTATACAAACCCAAGGCTTTGTGTTTTCAATTCGGATCAACGAAGGTTCTTACAAAACGCCACAGTACACAGTGCTGCGGAAACAACAGATGCCTCGACCAATCAGAGGAGAGCATACAGAGCAACGAACCAATAGAAATGCGACAAAGGCGGGCGCTGGGAAAATGTATGACAAATCAGAGTTGACGAAAGCTTTTTGGGTTTAAACTGTCACCGAAAATAAATTGACGGGTCCTTAAAATAAAACTCCACGCCATGGTGGTTGTTTGGGTGTCGCTCGTATGATCGCATTCATCTAAGAAAAATTGTATCCTTTCAAACTTACAGCCTAGAAAACATGCCAGTCATGTCATGCTGATGTGTTTATTTACATCGAAGTATCGCGTGATCGCCAGCCGAGCTAGTTCGTTTCATCTCGTCTTTTTTCGGAAAAAGCCGACCGACTAGCATAGATTTGAGTTACAGACAAAAGAGGACGGATGTTAATATAAGTATGCGACATTTCATACTTCTAATATATCAAATTTAACAGTGTAGTCAAATGTGAATTTAGCCATTATAAGCAGAATTACTTAACATTATATGCAAGCATTATCAACAAAATATAAGAACATTTTAATGCCTGACTTGGAAAATGCCATCAACTACATAGTAAAGAAAACATAACAGTGAAATATCAATGTTAAATTGTTTTATTGACCTGTTTAAACATAGCAGCACCTTCTGTTTAGAATGATAATTTTTCCCACCAAGGAAAAAACATTTGAGAAACATTAATATGACAATGAAAGCCTTAAAAATGTTAAAATAACTATTTAAAATCCAAAATGCATAATTCATAGTTCATGCTTGCATTCCACATTAATAAACACGGGGTTAAGATTTGACAACAGTGACAACAACAAATTATGTCCTTCTTTGCTTGTTCCATAAAACATACAAAAATAATTATACTGTTGTTTCAATGATATCATGTAAGCTGCAGGGAAAGATCTTCTCAGAAGATATGGTTTCTTTTTGGTCTTTTTTTCAACATCCTTTGTTTTTTTTCACAGTCCACCATAAAAAAAATCCCTCTTCCATAAAGACTGCACCAATTCAACATAAAGTGCAAAAATTCTGACTAAAACTCTTACTAAACTAATGCATAACAAATTTAAAACTGCATATACCCACATTTAGCTGTGTAAAACTCGTTAAAAAATTGAATAAAATAACACGTTGTCATTAGTATGCAAAATATTAAAAAAACAAAACAAAAAACACAAAACTATGGGTGTTGTAAATGGAGGTGACCTTTTGACATTGTTACTTGCTTCAGGATTTGGTTTCTCAGTAGCTTATATGAACTATATCAATCTGAAAATTCAACATGAATGTACAGTTTGCATTGTAATAAAAACTCAAATGTCAGCAAACACACACAGTAGTCTTCCCGTGCTGCTGAAGCAGAGCTTGGACATTTTCGGACTGTTTCTGGTCCTTGTCACTACTCCTGAATGAGGGCTGTTTTTGTGGGGACTCTTCATGAGGGGATTGTGGGGAACTACAGCGGGGTTTTTTTAGAGCAGGTGAGGAGGAATCCTCTAGCACCCGTTTGCCTATAGGCACTTGGTCACAGTTGGTCTCATTATCCGAAAAGTTATTACTGAGGTCAGTGCAAGGCAGGTCTTCAAAGTCTTTAAGGCTGTCAGCAGATGATTCAAGAATTCCACAATTGCTTGATTCACAGCTTTTGTTTTTCTCCTTCTCTGGTTGTTCTTCACTTGCAGATGAAGGTGCATCATGCAGTGAAACCTAAATAAAAAGAGGGAGCAATTTGAAGTTAATAGAAAAATGCCAGACTTGTAAAGTTAAGCAAGCCTGAATTTGTTTGAATTGGCAAAAAAATCTGTAGCCGTGCTAACCTGAGTGTGCAAAGAGCTGGGGCAAGATTGAGGAACAGAGCCAAACTTTGATCCCTGTAGATTGTACACAACCTCATATGGTGGCAAGGTCTCAGAGGATGCCCCGAATGGCTCCAAACAGATAACTATGGCACTGGTGTTATCAGCACGGAGCATGCGTTGACGCCATCTCAGCAAGGCATGGTTCACCAGCAAAACGGCACTGGAAACATTTCCTTTTTGGTCCTTTTCCTGAAAAGAAATGTAAGCAAACAAACTTAACATCAAGATAATCATACATAATCATACATTTTTTTTGTATTCCAGTCATATTTTGCTCACATTAGCCTTGTCATTCTCATGACAGATAGACACAGCCTCCTGTGGTGATACCATGTTCCATAAACCATCACTGCCCAAGATGACATAACGGTGTCGCTTCAAATCTAGCTTTATGACAGCAGTATCAGGTTCTGGTGAAACAACAAATTCTCCGCTGTAGAAGTCGTAACTCCACAAATCACCTGAAGAAGCAAAGATGTATTTTAGCAAATAAATAAAACAGATACAATATTGGATAAAACTGGTAAATGGAAGGCGTCACCAAATCACCAAAACTGGACATACAGCCGGTGAAATAAGTATCGAACACGTCATTTCTCTCAGTAAATTTATTTGCAAAGGTGCTATACATGAACTTTTCACCAGATGTTGGTAACAACCCAAGAAATCCATACATACAAAGAAACCAAAACAAATACATTCAGAAATTAAGTTGTGTGTAATATTTATGTATGTATTTTATAAGATACAAACGTTAGATTTGTAACAAGAACTTATATTGTACCATATTTTGTTTTTGTAATTGCTTTGTAAATATAATTTTAAAAAAAAGTGTGTAATAATGTGAAATGACACAGGGGGAAAATATTGAACACATGAAGAAAGGGATGTGCAAAAAGGCATGAAAACCAAGAAAAAAGCTGAAAACTGTGTCTTGGCAAATTGATGGTGAAATGATTGCGTTTTCACTTCCGTATGGTCCTAACAGTGCTTATTGGAATATTCAGAAGCTTAGAAATGCACATATGACCAATGCCATCATTATGTTTTGTAACAATTACGTCGTTGAGACAGCTCTTTGCTTTTACCCATCATAAGTTGTGTCTTGTGTGACACCTTGACAATGAGACCTTTTTGTAGGCCATCAGTTGGGACTGAACCAGCTGATATTAATTTGCTCTGACAGGGAGCTGGATTGCTTTTTAATTACTGAATCGATAGTTTTCAGCTGTTGTCTTGGCCTTCCATGCCTCTTTGCACCTTCCTTTCTTCATGTGTTCAATAGAGGGTATGCATTGACATAACTTTTCCATGTGACAATGCGGGAACTCGCCCTGTTGAGTGGAAAACGTTCAACTAAATGGCTGGTTTTCATAGCTGCTGCGGCGAAAATGCCAGTAAAACTGACTATTATCAGTTTAAATTGAATTTAGTTGGACTTGATAGCAAAGGTGGACAATACTTAGTTACTATTAGTTACATTTTCCAAGCATCTATGCTTTATTAGTATGTTTGTAATAAAAATTTACTTCACTACATTCTAAAGCATAGAATCATGCTTTGTATACTTTAAAGGTGCAGTGTGTAGATTTTAGCGGCATGTAGCAGTGAGATTGTGAATTGCAACCAACGGCTCACTCCACCATTCACCGAAACGCATAGAGAAGACACAGAAGCCGCCAAAGTACAAACATGTTGTTGTACAGTAGTGATAAAACGTAGGGGTGTGAAGGTTATTATATACCGACACTCTATAACCGACAAAACCGTGTTATTAAAATATTAAAAAATATATATCATAAAGAATGTTTAAATACTAATTAAAAACAATTGTCAAAAGTATGTGTTACACGCCCCACCATGTTATCACGTCACGCAATGAAAAATACAGAGAGGAGCAGACACTGACAACGCGCTGACATACAGGAGAGACCAGGGCGCTTTTTGGTTACTTAAACATATTTTGGTTAATTAAACATATTAAACAATGTCTCACCTTTCAAAGCATCTCTTCCTTCTTTTTAATTTATAGAATCAAATAAACATGACTGACCATAATATGTTTTAACCACGGAAAGGCTGCGTCCCGCTTCTCAAGTTCAAATCCTCCATGTTAATCTACAAACTCTCCTGAAAGCACATTCACTGCTAGTTGTCTTGCTGTTAATTGTAAATAAACGTAACACAAGTAGCTAATCAGTGTCTAGTTTATTCAAATGCTGGTTTCACATCGCAGGCATGAGCACTGCGTATGCGGAGAACGTTTGCCGTGCGTGGCCATTGTGCTTTTACACCGGCTGCGTTTGCAGCACATATGGCGCAGTTTAATAACAGTATCACAATCTCAAGTTCACATTACTTTATTTTACATGCATTTATGAGCAAAACCTCTTCAAGACGCTTTTTAATCCACATTGTTTTCGTGCTGTTCTGGTCGGTGTTATGACATTAAAAGCCCATGGCACAAATCTGTTTCTCTGAAGATTATTAAGATAATAATAGAGGATATCTACTGGGCAGAGAGTGACAGCGCAGTCTTCTGGCAACAGTGTGTTTTTTAAATATTTAATTCCTTTCTGTTAAATTTCTCAAAGTCATTACTGTTTAAAACACACTTGGCATCACATTCATGATTTTATGGCAAAATGACACTTTCGCGTCAATCCACGAGCATTTAAACAAGCAAATCCCCCCCCCCCGGACGGTTATGTGACGAACCGTCACATTTGACTCACGTCTTAACCGTCATCACCAATTCTGAAACCGGCACAGCTTTAATAAAACGCGCTCTGTACAGCAGTTTGTCCGTTTAGGCCTACTGTAGAAACATGGCGGCACAAAATCGCGACTTCCATGTAAGGGGACCCGCAGTGTATGCAGATAAAAATGGCTCATTCTAGGGTAAAAAACACATAACAGTTTTATGTATGGTCTTTATACACCACTGATAATATAGTTATGTATATTATATTGCATTTCTGTCTTTAGATTCTTCTAAAAGTTACACACTGCACCTTTAATATTGCATATTAAAATGTATTTAATACCAATTACATTAAAATTGTGTACTTTTACTTGAGTAAAAGTACATTAATGTACTTAAATATTGAATGTAAAACAAACATGTGTATTTATGGAATGTAATAGAGTAAAAATTATGATAATATGCTTTGTAATGTATGTTTTCCAAAGAAAAACACGGATAAAATACAAATCCTTGAAAAATACTTTGAAGTAGAAAGTAAAACCTCTGCTTGATAGTGACCCTAGCAACTTATCAACCCACCTGTAGTCTGTGGACGTTGGCATAAACAATCTATTTATTTCTCCTTTCTGTGTTTTTTGGCAGTCTGTGTAAAACAATAGCTCCGAAATCTTGTTAATCTGTAAGTAAAGTCTATCGCACAACAGCTGTTTTTCATTTAGACGCGTTTTTGCTGATTTCACACTGTACTCAAATGCTGCACCGCTGTCCTTTGCCACTCAGTGGGCGTAACCGCAGGCACTTTTGCCGAAGGTGAAGTCACGTGCATACCTATACCCTTTCCCTGTATCATTTCACATTATTACACACAACTTAATTTCTGAACATATTTTTTTTGGTTTTTGTCTATAGCACCTTTGGAAATATATCAACTGAGAAAAATGGTGACGTGTTCAATACCCATTTCACCTGCTGTATTTACTTCAGTAAAGGTTTGAAGCCATTAAATTTTCTGTTTAATCTTCAACCATCATATTCAAACACTCAACATTATTTATTTTTTGTGTAAAGCCATGTCAGCTTCTATGTTCATGGCATGCAACATTAATTTCAAAACTATTTCTGTGCTCCTGGAAGTGTTTTTCTACCCTAAATGGAAGAGCATTTTGGATAAAAATGTTCCACTATGCATAACTGTAAATGTAATCTACAACCGTACTGAACTCTGTTTACTGTTTAGTGTTTACTGTTGCTAAAGAAGGTTATCATAGGGGTATGTTGCAATTTGTCTACCCTGACCTGCACCTCTGTTTGCATAATCTCAACAGACAATGTATTTAAAAACTTACTGAACATTTTTCAGTTTTTTATTCAGGTTAGTTTCCGTTTTTTTTTTTTACTACTTTACCAAGAGCTCGGGCCACAGCAAGAAAAGGAATCTGATCGATGACAGTGCTTCTTCTTACTGGTCCATTGTGAGTGAGTCTGGGTCGCTTCCATACCACCCTATTAACTCCAGACTTTTTAATTACACTGAAAAAGAAATGTGACAATGATGGCAAATTGTATCATAGGCTTATAAACACATTTTGTTACGGACCTTTTCATCTTAAAAAAAAAACAAATCAAAAGAATCCTAGTTAGCAATTATATTATGTAAATGAGAACAAATGCTGTCCCACTTATGATCTGGGTGCATGATTAAAACTGACCACTGTGGATATATAAGGCTGATTCATGAAGTGGTTAACTGCTTGTACTTGCACAAAGTTTTAGACTAGTTAAGACTCACCTGCCACCCAGGCTCTCTATTCTCTCTTTTTCCTTCGGGAGGTCGGGTTTGTGGTCTTGTGTCATTTCTACTGCTCGGATGAACTCGTCAGAGGGGTGATCCTGCACACCCAACACCACAGCAGAGTCCCCTACGTGAGCCACATACATGCGGTCACGTCGTATCACAACAATACTAGCGGTAGTGCCTGATGTGCTGGGAAGTCCTGTAGCGGTCTTTGGCCATTCCGCTGCATATATCAGAAACCAGATTAGATAGTTTTCAAAACAGATCAGTAAAAAATGATTGACCGTTTCTCAAAAATAACAAAAACAAATGACAACCCAATCAGTTATACAACCTCTACTGAAAAAACAAAACTACTGATTTTCGTAAACATACTACTTCAAATCACATATAATCATTATATGCACCATCAGCAGTTTACCATATAAACCATTACAAAATTCCTATATGTGTGTGTTTTGGGTATTGTTACAGTAGGATTTAATTGTATTTAATGGTTCCTATCTGGCAGATAACATCCAACCAACAGAACCCGTCGCATTACCAGTAGCGACCCATAGGGTGTTTCACACTTGGTCCTTTAGTGTTTTTAACTAACTTACTGAAATCAGAGGTCCTCTGAGAAATGTAATCCTGTCCGAATGCAAATGTCTGTTTGCCAGCAATATTAGTTGAAAAAGCGGTTCTTTTCATGTTTTGTTTAACGTGATCTGCCGTAAGATCTTACCAACGCGCGTAAATTGTACTTTCTGCATCTCATTTATTCAGACATGGGCTGCGTCCAAAAGCTTATGCAGCTGACTTGTTGCCTTGCTCCCTCATGAGGCAATGACTTTGGCGGTATGAAAGCAGCTCCGGGAAACAGATTCGGACAGCCTTCATAGGCAGCTTAATGGATCTCAGTTTGACATATAAACAGAGAGCACCTTTGTGATAACTAATCCTTTGTGATTGAAAACTACAATACAAATTTATCACTAGAAATGCAATCAAAATGTGTATAAAGTGAAGATAAAACTTTATTTACACTAAATTTGTGCTCCAGCTGCTTTCTTGGCCACCATTTTATATTTTCGAACTCAACCAGGCTCGACCAATCACATTCCCCGCACCGCCGCAGACAGCATTTGAGAGCTTTCGGAAACAGCCATGGATGTTTTTCCATTCGGCAGAAAACAAAGTGAATCAAGACGAGCCAAATCTCGCACACTTAAGACTGGCCACAGAAATAGTGTCAGTATCAAGATACTCAACCTTATTTTGTCCACTCCGTATAAGTAAATAAATAAATCAGAACGATTATCTTTTGGTGTGTACCCAGCATAATATCACAGACGTCGTGGGGGACACATTGAAACTGAAACGTTGTTTGGAAAACTAATCCGTGTGAATAGAGCATTATGATTTTAGCTTCAATTAAAACCAACACAATCCCATTAACGTTATACCTATTGAAATTTCTATGACAGTTTCTAATATTTGATTCAGCAGAGGTTAAAGGGGTCATATTATGAAATTTTTTTAAGATGTAAAAGAAATCTTTGGTGTCCCCAGAGTGTGTATGTGAAGTTTTATCTCAAAATACTCCACAGATTATTTATTATATAGCATGTTAAAATTGCAAATTTGTAGGCCTGAGCAAAAGTGTGCCATTTTGACATTTAAAATGCAAATGAGATGATGAAATGCAAACACTGATCACAAGGATGGGGTTGTAATTGAACCTCAATTGTGCTATCAAGTCACCTATCTTTCTTTTCTAGGTTGATAGAAGCACTTGGGACCCAATTATAGCACGTACACATAGAAAAAGTCTGATTTTTCACGCTATGACCCCTTTAAGGAATTTTATCCTATTAAGTTTTTTTTTTTAATTATTTACTCAGGTACAAGTTTCAGGGGTGAGGAAAAGAGACATCGAGTGTTATAACAGCTAAAGCTAGCTGCTTCTTAATATAAAGTTTGAAACATCTCCGCTTGGACTGCGCATGCGCAACATCCCTTGGCGGGACGCATCTTTCACGTGTCCTCGTTCATTCAACATCGGCTGTTGTGATAATGTCCCTTGCAGATTTATTACAAGATTGCAGTGGTTTCTCCTATAATATATTGCACCGTTAAACTGGTCTAACTTGTGCCGCGAGGTTTAACCACCTCGCGATTTGCTTACCTATAAACAATGAAAAACACCATAAACTACTAGACCACCCGTATATGTTCAGTTACAAGCTCATTGTGAATACCATAACTTACGTAATTTCTTCCACATGGCATGATGACAAGATATGAATCCTTTTCGCAAAGCCGCACACACCTCGTCATCGTCATGAGACCAAAAGCCCCTTTGTTTTTTTATGTGATCCCACAAATGTTTGCGGGCGAAGCGCGCCGCGTCCGGACCACCGTGACCGTCGAACACGGCGAAGAAAGCCACAGCCCGCGGCCGACGAATGTCTTCTGAACGGCGGGCAGAGCGCATCGACGCCCGTCGAAGAGTTGAGACAGTATCATCGTCCTGAACATAAGTAACAGTTATAGATCCAGGGATGGAGTCTTGGATTAAGGCGTCGGGGTTTTGTCTTTGTGCTGCCGTGGTCTCGTCCTTTTCGGCTGCGATCAGTTCATCCTCACTCGGCTCATCCTCCCGACTCATCGTCAGTATATCCTCCATGTATTTTCTCCCGCCTTGGTCATAATAAATACTCGCTCGGCATGAAAATTTCTCATCCATTTTTGATCGAAAAGAAAGGCCGATAGAGGAGTAACGTTATAGCCGGTTAGTCTTTGGACAGAGGAGTCAGGCAGGCCGGGTGCGGGCTTTCCTCTTTGTTTACCTCTGATGTTGTGAGCATGCGCAGAAACACCGTGACGAATTCCGTGGTCCTTGGAAACCTTGAGTTATTTGACCCTTGATTTTGAATGTAATTACAAGCACATTGTGATCCTCCTATATGTATGCAATGTTCTTGTACTTTAATAATACAAAAAAAAGAATTTGTTGTGTGGCCAATGTCAAAAAAAGTTATTTGACCATTAATTTTATGGAGCCTGCTTTAACAGAATGACAGTCAAAATAATAGAGAGGATTAACAGTCAAGTTTGCAAGTCTCTCTAATTATAAGTCATTCTAATTATAAGGCCAGCAGATGGTGCAATGTTTTGTTTTAAAACTGAAGACCAACTGTAATGAACTTTTGTGATTTAACGTTACATATGTGTATTTATTTCTAGAATAGTTTATATCTTTGCTTTGAAGCTGCACACCTTGTGTGACCTTTTAAAGACTGAAATAAACTAATCGGGGTGCACACCAGTCCAGCCACATCATCAATTTTACAACAGTGCTTGCAAATTAAGTTGCAATAACTTTTTAAGCTCTAAACAATCTTGTCTATGGCATCATAGTCTATTATATGTTTACTTTAATCGCGGGTTTTTGTCGTTGAGCCCGTAGTAACTTATGATATTGGCTTATTATGCCGAATTTAGTTACTTTTATTTTGAAATCCCGCAGAACTTGAAGCTTATAACCTTTCCGGAAGTAAAAGCAATTATTAACGGAAGTAGATTGAGTGCTACTGCGCTCGTATCATTGTATCGCTGTAGCAGTTGGTCGAGTGCAGCTTACAAGACACTTCCACAGGCGCAGGACTTGTCTTGAGGTAAAACACGTGTTAAATCCCTGATGCATTAAAGTAAATAACCACGATTGTTTTTATCGTTGCGATAAGTGCGCCTTATTCGTGTTAGTTTCACTTTGCGATCTGAACTCGACCCCCGAATTGGCTCTTGGCGGCTCATTTGATGATACTGATACATTGTGTCTAACCATAATATTGAGTCATTGTTAACCATAACAAACTCTGTCAGTGTATTGAAAGCTTAATAAGTATCGTGATCTTACTATAACGAAATGTTTTAGTATTATTTTGTCTGTAATCCTAAAAGGGTTTGTGGTGATGCCAACCTTTACCATAATATTGTTTGTTTGTGTCGTTGAATCGTTCACTCAAAAACGAAAACTTTGTCATTATTGATTCACCCTCGTGTCGTTTAATCTTCTTTTGTTTATTTTTTAGAACCCAAACGCAGATGTGTTGTTTAGGGGTTTCTGGTTATTATGGAAGTTGATGGTGAACGCCTCTTCAAGGTTCAAAATGACCCAAAAGTGTTTTATAAAGCCAACTTGTATTTTAATTGTCTCGACGGCATACAACGGTGTCAGGTGATAAATAAACGAAAATATGATCCATCATTTTTGTACATTCTCTGTGCCGGAGTTATTGTTTTTTTAGGATGTGAAACAACAGCAATATCCACAACAAGAATGTACAATAGTAATTAAATGTCTTCAGGACACTTAAAATACATTTCAAAAATTGAGTTATTTATCCAACACGTTTGGGTCCCTTTGAAGCTTGAATGTTTTTCTGGTTTTCTGTTCAAAAGACACTAGGGTTAGTAAATAATAATCACAAAGTTTTCATTTTTGGGTGAACTATCCTCAAGATTGATTTAATTCATGCATGTAGATTTGTCCAAGTTAGTTTTCATTTCAACCTTATTGCATTTCTATTTTGCAGTATTGTGATTTATTATATATGTTTACAAGATCGTTCATAGATATTATAAGACTTTAATATTACCATGTTATTATTTGCTTTTCCCTCTGCATAATTTATCTTTGTCTGTTCTAGGTAGGAGGCAGAGTTATTTTCCACCGCCTTTTATTTCAGGACATGCTTCCAGCCATGGTGAGGCTCATTTACATTCATTTTGTTCCAACTAACTGCTTCTGTATGCTTAAAAAACCTTGGTTGAGAATAGCTGTTACCATGCAAAACACATCACAATAAAATAAACCCAAATAAAATAACGATTTAATAAATTATATGCTTGTGCGTTTATGTAGTGGACACAAAGTGTCAGTTTTTATCTATGAATTATTATAATGCTTGGATAATAGCATGCACATGCTAATTTTGGGCTGCAAGCTCCAAGTTTAGCCCAGTTAACGCATGCTGTCTAGGGGTGCTTAAGTACTAAAGTCTAAAAAAGTTCTTATTTATTGAGATATGGATATGATTAGGGGTGTCCTCGACTAAGGATTTACTTATTCGAATCAGAATTGTCGAATCTTTCCATAGTCGACCGATAGTCGAATCATATCTATGTTTGTCTGCATGGGTTGGAAGGGGGCCAGACCAGGTACAAATTGGTAACTTTTATTTTCTTTCACAAGCAGCACACATAAACAACTTTCTGTTAAAGTGACCAAAATTGTCTTTCAAGTGATGAACGAAGACAAAACTGACGATGCATTTATATATTTATTTTTTTAAGGTAAATATATAAGGCAACATTTGTTTATTTATTCCTCATAACATTTTAAAGCCACGATCTACAGAACATCACACAAAAATGCATTTTGATAACTAAACCTAAAAAATTCTGCCTTGGAAACCTCGGCTACAATTAAGTGTTTTTATTTAATTTGGAGATATAGCGCGTCAAAGCAGTCATGACCAAAAAAACCCCAACAAATGAGAAATAACAAATAATTTGTGATCGTTTCTGTAAATGATAAAAACTAATTTACAATTCATTAAACGTTAATTTATAACATAAAAAACACTGAAATTAATGATTTTATAGACACTATGCGTTATTATTTAGCACAGAAATACCTGCTTGCTTGCTCTGACTTCGATCATCTCTGTATTCACTTTAGATACAGAAAGACCGGATGATATTATTTATTTCAGGAATCTCTTTGCTATCATTTAAAAGTGAACACCAACCATAATATTAAATCACAAGAAAGACATTCGTGTCAGGCAGAAATTGGTTCGGTGCACTGCAGATACTTTCCGTTTCATCACCGAAATTTTAAAAAACGGCTTACCTGTTTTGTAGTTTAACTTTTGACAAGATAACCAAAATGTATGATAAATACATTTTAAAAACTTATACCCGTCAAAAAACATCCGTTTTTTATTGTTTAGTTTGATGAACTCCTAAATATGAGACGCAGAACACCTAGCCCGTTCGGCTAAATTACATGCGCAAGCATGGCCAGCACGCAATAGCGCAACATTAATACAACGAAAAGCTATCCAAAATTTACAGACTTAAATTAGATCAGAATTTACGTTTATAATAGATACATTTTTTTAATAAAATAAGGTCAGAAGTAACAAAGTGCAGAACAAATATGCAAAATGCCTCAAGTGCACAGAAACAAAACACAAGCCAAATAGTTAAATCAGACAACCCAGAGTGATTTATAAATAAAATAAAATAAATATTAAAAGAATAGAAAAGTATAGCCGTAATATAATTGCCAGCTTTGTCTTTTAAATGTAAAAACAAAGAGGCAATGGTAAATTAACGAAGAAACCTCCGTGTAGCCCGGTCACATGCAGGGGCTGGATTTATTAACGCATTTTAAAAATATTTATTGAAAGCTGTTACTTCACATATTATTTGCAGCATTATCATAATATGCTGTATATTAATATATTGTGAGAAAGCTGTTATATGTGAAATCAGATAATGTGTGCACCCATATACGGCCAAAATTGAATGATCCTCATTTCATAACACATCTGCGACGATTCGACTGTGAGATTGGTAGTCGAATCAGGCTTCTCCTATCGATGCATCGAATCTTCGACTATTCGGGGTCACCCCTAGATATGATATATTTAATGGTGTCTACATAGCCCATTTGATTTGTCATGTCACTGCATTATGTAAGGATTAATTGATGACAGGCCGTTGAATTATTAGAAAATAATGCACACCCAAGATGGTAATGCATCGCAGGTGTGAATAATTTTTTTAAATAATTTAAAGAACCAAAGTCATTTATTCCACTTAAACCACGTTTACCACACACATAGCTAAGACATTGCTCTGGTGGTTATTTTAAGACATTTGACAGGTTATGTGTGCGTTTATCGAAAAATAATGCATACCCGCGGGGCATTTCTCAACCAATCAGAATAATGCATTCAACAGCCCTATGGTAAAAATTCAAATATATATGGATTAAAAAACCTTAACAGATCTTTAAAGGTACAGTACAGCAATTAGATATGGCAGTTTGTTTTACCTATGTCTAATGTGATGGCTGTAAATGTGCACTTGTGTGTCATATTTTACTTGTTATTCTTTGTCAGTCTTCTGCGGTGGATTTAAAGACAAAGGAGGAGAAGGATGCCGAGCTGGACAAAAGGATTGAAGCTCTACGGAAAAAGAATGAAGCTTTGGTCAAGAGATATCAGGAAATTGTCTGCTGGAATTTGATATACTTCTACAACTTCACCTGTCTGCTTCTTTTGTGTACATTTTTACCTTTCAACAGATATTTTACCCTAAAGCATTGGCTGATGTGTTAATTTTTGCATACACATATTGTTTGTGCGTGTATTGCATGCTCAAAAGAAAGATTTTTAACTTGATCCGATTTTATTAATTCATTTAGCGTTCTTGTGTTTCGTTTGGGTCACCAGGAAATACAGGAAGATAAGAAAAAGGCTGAGCAGGAGGGCGTCGCCATCACAACAGCTCGCAAACCCCGCCCTCACGAGCCTGATTCGGAACGGAAAAAGACAGAGAAAGAGAACTTCACTGTGACTGTTGATTTGTCCAAACCGGCTGGGGTGAGACAGGATATTTTATAGCATCATAGCATTTACCCTAATGTACACAGTCGCACAGTGGGTAGCACTGTTGCCTCACAGGAAGAAGGTCCCTGATTCGAGCCTTGGCTGGGTCAGGAAGCTTTATGTGTGTAGTTTGCATGTTCTCCCTGTCTCAGCGTGGATTTACACCGGGTACTCCGGTTTCCTCCAACACTCCAAAGATGAGGTGAATTGGAGATGCCAAATTGTCTTTCCCAATTTGTGTAGTCCAACTTGTGTGTAGATTAATCGGTTCTCGGCATGAATATAGCCATAGATGCTGGAATGGCATTAAAGGATTTAGTCCATTTTCTTAAAAAACAAATCCAGATAATTTACTCACCACCATGTTATCCAAAATGTTGATGTCTTTCTTTGTTCAGTCGAGAAGAAATTATGTTTTTGGAGGAAAACATTCCAGGATTTTTCCTCATTTTAATGGACACGTGCAGTTTAAAATTGCAGTTTCAACTGAGTTTCAAAGGACTCTAAATGATCCCAAACGAGGCATAGGGGTCTTATCTAGCGAAACGATTGTCATTTTTGACAATAAAAATAAAAATTTGCACTTTTAGACCACAACAACTTGTATATCTCCGGTCATGTGTTGCGCCAGTGGACCGCACGCAATACGTCATCATGTCAAGAGGTCACGGATGACGTATCAAAACTACGCCCCAGTGTCTAATAAATGTCTTTGTGTCAGTTTATTGTTCAAAATGCTCCGCAAATGCGCTTTTCATATACAGTCAGGTCCATAAATATTGGGACAGAGGCACATTTTGTGTCATTTTAGCTGTTTACCAAAATTTTTTCCAGTTATAGTCATATTTTGACTATATTGGCTTACAGTGCACACTCTCAGCTTTATTTTGATTGTATTCACATCCAAATTGGCTGAAGGGTTTAGGAATTACAGCTGTTTTAATATGTAGCTCCCCTTTTTAAAGGGGTCAAAAGTAGTGGGACAGTTGGTTTGGAGGCTGTTTTGTGGACAGGTATTGTCTATTTGTTGGGTGATTTCCTCATGAGTGACAGATGTTGAAGGTCTGGAGTTGATTTTAAGTGTGGCAATTGCATTTGAAAGCTGTGGCTGTGAACCCAAATAATTTGATTCAGGAGCATCTCCATGCAAGTGATACAGACCATATTTCGGTTTCAAAAAGACAACAAATCCATCAGAGAGATAGCAGGAACATTAAGAGTGGGCAGATCAACAATTTGGTACATTCTGACTAAAGAAGAATACACTGGTCAGCTCAGCAACATAAAAATCCTGTATGTCTATATAGGATAACAGTGGTGGATGGTCGCATTATCCTCTCCATGATAAAGAAAAAACACTTTACAATGTCCAGAGAAGTATAAAATTAATCTGAATGCTTCTGTCTTCTGTTACATCACCAAAAAACACCAGCGATCCAGTGCCTTAGGAAACCATGCATGGAAATGCAATCCCACCGCCTGAACACTATTTTACTGAAAATGTTGTCTGTAGATATCATGAGATGTTATTTGCCTTCTTCATTATTTTTATTCTCATTAGTCTTATACAGGTTGATATTAGTTTAATCTCTCCAAATAAAGCTTTTTAAGGGCATGTCTGACTT
The DNA here is from genome assembly GCF_027580225.2 of Misgurnus anguillicaudatus. NCBI lineage: Eukaryota > Metazoa > Chordata > Actinopteri > Cypriniformes > Cobitidae > Misgurnus > Misgurnus anguillicaudatus. The sequence goes on along the minus strand of NC_073360.2, from coordinate 22,994,143 downwards.
TTTTTGGAGTCTAATCTCCCCTTCCTATTCTTGTGTCTTTTGTATCTTGTGGTGAACCCTCTGTATTTCTCCTTGTAATATCTTCTCTTTATTGTTTTGATTGACAATGACATCTTTACCTCCTGTAGAGTGTTTTTCATTTGTCTGGACATTGTAAAGGGAGTTTTCTTTATCATGGAGAGGAAAATGCGATCATCCACCACTGTTACCCTATATAGACTTACAGGATTTTTATGTTGCTGAGCTCACCAGTGTTTTGTTATTTTAGTCAGGATGTACCAAATTGTTGATCTGGTCACTCTTAATGTTCCTGCTATCTCTCTGATGGATGTGTTGTGTTTTTTAAACCTAAATATGGTCTGTATCACTTGCATGGAGATGTCCCTCCGAATAATTTGGTTCACAGCCACAGCTTTCAAATGCAATTGCCACACTTAAAATCAACTCCAGAACTTTAACACCTGACATTCATGAGGAAATTATTTAACAAATAGACAATACCTGTCCATAAAACAGCTTTTAAGTCAACTGTCCTATTACTTTTGACCATAGACTGTATAAAAGATGGACGACGCCTGTTCGCTCTCTTCCATTGGTGAAAAGTGAAGCCGCCAGTGTCCCGATATGGCGCTGACATCTTGGGTCTTGAGTCTGCGCAATAGCGATTTCGGGACCAGTCCTGCGCAGTAGTGAGCAGGAAGGGAAGGCGAAGTCAAAACCCCGCCCTCGCTCTCGCAGAATGCGCATATCACATGATATTACAGCTGTCAATCATGATGTGACACCACCGTTTTTATATCATTAAATAACTAACTAAACACAAACCTATTTTAAAAACAAACATTTTAATTTACATTAGCGTGATAAAAACTACAGTAATGACAGAAACCAGGTTCGGAAAAAAGATAATTGAAGTGTAATTAATTTTTTTAGTTGGTCTCAAGTCCCATTGAATAACATGGGGAGGCGGGCTTTATGACCTATACTGGGACCAGTCACTGGGGGGCGATCAAGACGTTTTGGTTTCACTTTTCAGGGCTTGTGTGGCACGCTTGCTTTTGACCCCTTTAAAAAGGGGGAGCTACATATTAAACGGCTGTAATTTCTAAATCCTTCAGCCAATTTGGATGTGAATACCATCAAAATAAAGCTGAGAGTGTGCACTGTAAGACAATATTCATAATATGACTGTAACTGGAATACATTTTGGTAAACGGCTAAAATATGTGCGTCTGTCCCAATATTTATGGACCTGACTGTATGTAACAAGTGACCTTTCTACGGCATTACGCAATTACGTGAGGTCGCGCTGGCGTGTCACAGGACCGAAGATAGATGAGAAATTGTGGTTTAAAAGTGCATATTTTTTATTTTTCTTGTCAAAAATGACCGAAAATAAGACCCTTATGCCTCGTTTGGGATCATTTAGAGTCCTTTGAAACTCAGTTGAAACTGCAATTGTAAACTACATTAAAACTGTTATGTGTTGAGGTCCATTAGAGTCCATTAAAATGAGAGAAATCCTGGAATGTTTTCCTCAAAAAACATAATTTCTTCTCGACTGAACAAAGAAAGACATCAACATTTTGGATGACATGATGGTCAATATCAGTTTTTTGGGTTTTTTTTTTTTTTTTAAGAAAATGACTTATCCTTTAATGAATAAACAAATAAATAATATGAATTTTGTTGTCTCAGAAAGGGTTGAGAAAAATGGTGTGATGGGACTGTGTGCAGACACATTGGAGTCTAAGATCACACAATCTCTAAGATTCATTATTCAGTTTAATTTTAAGTAACCTTGCATAACCTGTTAAACTTCGATCCATATTTCTAACCCCATTCCTCACAGCTCTGAGATTTTAATTTCCCACCTGGGGAAGTCTAGGACAAGCTGTAGTGTGTTTTAATCAATACCTGTAGAGATTCAGTGGAACACAGATGGCCTGTGCAGATTGATTGGACCTCCTATTGTTGTATGTGAAAAGGTCACCCCTTTCACTATCTGAAAAGTAAGAGATAAGTGAGTTGTACAGAAATATAGCTGTTTAACTAGACAGACAGACATGAGAATATCTCACAATGGGGAAAGAATAGAAATATTTTAATATCATTTCCAACTCTGTAACCCAGAAAGGACATCTAGCTTTTAAGTCACACACTGAGAACCACTAAACCCCATTTCTTAATTTCTAGGAGAAACGTGTAGTGAATGACAGAAAATCTTCCAGTAATAGTGGCGATCATGGCGTTGAAGAAGGACACTCTGGTCGGCCTCAAGGCGAGAGCCCCTCTAACAGAACCGGCTCGGGTCGGCTGAGCAGAGGTTGCTATCGTGGGGTCAGAAGAGAGCCTCGTCCAAACAAAGGTGAACCATGGCCAGACAGGCAATCGCAGGATAATGAAGGTGGAGATGGTCCTTCCCTTACCGAACGCTCGTCCAGAGGAGGGCGCAGAGGTGGAAGAGGTGGAGGCATATCTCCTCAGGGAGGAACTGGCTCAGACAGAAAATCAAAGGTGATTGTCATACTGCACATTAACATTTAACTTCCAATAGGAGTGAAGCTAGTGGAGCGTGTGTAATGTCTTTGCAGATAATGTTGATTCGGCTTTAAACGTGCATCATTTTAATTTCAACTGGTGTCCAATTTGTCTTCAGGAGTGGGAGGAGAAGAGAAGGCAGAACATAGAGAAAATGAATGAGGAGATGGAAAAGATTGCAGAATATGAGAGAGGTCAAAGGGTATGTTTTAGGCAACCCATCCTTAAAATTTGCCATCAGTCAAATCAGTATCTGTTTAAAATAAACACACATTATTTTCTTTTTGCAGGCTGAAAGAGAGAAGAACCCCACCAGGAACTTCCTGGATGACCCACGGCGCAGTGGGCCAGTCCCAGACACTGACCGCAAGGAGGGCAGCAGACGGCACGTGCGCAACTGGGGCGGCGTTGACTTTGACAGCGTGAAGACTGGAGCCGAAGTTGAGAGAGAATGGACGGTACCGAATCTGATTTATGAACAGGGTTCCCATGGGTCCTTGAAATCCTTGAAAGTTTGGGGAAAGTTTTTGGCCCTGGGAAGTTTTTGAAAATATACATACATAGATACAGGTCATTGAAAGTGCTTGAATCTATTTTATGCAAGAAGTTTTCTGGAAAAAATCCATTTTCCCTGAGTGTAGGATAATATCATTAAAATTCTAGACTTTTTAAGCAAACATGCTAAACTGTTCACTTTAAATGCTTATATCTTCTGTATGCGAATGTTGATTCATACCAAAATGCTTTATTGCATAGTTGTGTTTGACACATGAAAACGTCTCAGGTTACGTATGTAACTGTTGATCCCTAAGAAGGGATGAGATGCTCCGTCCCTGTAACGCCGTCTTTGGCAATATTTCAGATAGCGATATACTTCCTGGCTTTCGCATCATCCTGTCTTTGTTGTTAGGCTGAATAAATTTAATACAGGGAGTGCAGAAGTATTAGGCAAGTTGTATTTTTGAGGATTACTTTTGTTGTTGTGCAACTACAGTGCCCTTGGTCAATTTAAAATGTTAACAAACCCTCAAACCTGAACATTTAAGTAGTAAAAGTGAAATTTTGGCTTTCTTAAGAGAATATTTCTATGTACATCATTATTAGGCAACTATTACTGTGTAGAATTATTAGGCAACTAAATGAAAAACAAAGATTTTATCATCTCACTTGTTTTTTTTTTCACCTGTTAAAGTGAGAATAATAAACAAACTCTACATTTGCAAAAAAAAATAATAAAACAATAAAAAAATGGAGGAATATGTAGACTCAGTGACCAGTGTGGCTACCCTTCTTTTCGATGGCAGTCACGGGCCTTCCATTCACGGATTCGGTCGGTTTCTTGATCTGGTCTGGGCCAACGTTTTGTGCGGCCGCGGCCGCAGCCTCCCAGGCACTGTTCAGAGAGGTGCACGGTTTGCCCCCACTGCAAATGTCCTGCTCAAGAAGGGACCAAAAGGTCTCAATAGGGTTTAAGTCAGGTGAAGAAGGGGCCATGGCATTAGTTTTTCATCTCCAAGGCCCTTACACGCCAGCCATGCAGTGGAGCACTTGTGATGTATGTGATGGAGCGTGATGAAACTATTACTTGTTTTCTTATTCATATTTTGTTATTGTTTTGGCGAGAGGTAAAAGTTAATAAAACTATACTTCTATAATGTTACTTTTGGTTTCCCATTTACTCTTAACGCGATACGAGCACTCGCTTGTTATTAGACTTTGTTCTTGTCAGTACTATATAAAACAGTTTTTTTTATAAGTGTCAGAAAGATGTTTTTTGCATGCTGCTTATAAATATATCAGTGGTGATATCTCATAACGTGTTTTAATAGTCACGTCATGATAAAATAAATGATCAATGTCCACATTTAACAGCTGTGGTGCTTACCTGCGGTTCCACAGTGTTTTCGCGTTCTGAGGAGAGAGATCGCTCCAGAAAATTGTTTATTCCTCTTAAGTGTTAATCGTCCACACGATGTGACAAGACATTACTCCCATTAAGTTTATTGTAACATCCAAGAGCGCTGATCTTTGACGGAATAATAACTTCCGATTGTGATTCACACACTGATTCACGAGCTAGTGAACTAATGAGACACACGGAGAGTGATTCAAAACAGCGCGATTGTGTGTGTCCTTGTGTGCCTGGAGTTTTTCAATTCAGAGATGAGCCTGTTTAGAGGACCTCCATTCACTAGGTGGCGGAATGATATAAAATGGTGAAGCGGTTACTGTGCCGTTATCAGTAGAATATTGCACGCCTCTTAGCCAATCAGATTCGAGAACCAGAAATAACTTTTGTATAAATAAATAAATATAAATATATATATATATATAACCCTAACCCTAATTGTTTTATTAATTTTTTTTGTAAATGTAGAGTTTGTTTATTATTCTCACTTTAACAGGTGAAAAAACCAAGTGAGATGGTAAAATCTTTGTTTTTCATTTAGTTGCCTAATAATTCTGCACACTAATAGTTGCCTAATAATGATGTACATAGAAATATTCTCTTAAGAAAGCCAAAATTTCACTTTTACTACTTAAATGTTCAGGTTTGAGGGTTTGTTAACATTTTGAATTGACCAAGAGCACTGTAGTTGTACAATAAGAAAAGTAATCCTCAAAAATACAACTTGCCTAATAATTCTGCACTCCCTGTATACACATTCAGACGCACTTACCCCTGGAGGCGTCCCCAAAGTGTCACCGCAGTGACGCAGCGCGAATTCCCTCGAAAGGAAACTGTAACAATGTATCTTTAAAGGTAACCCGATGTAACCTTGCTGTCCCCACATTTAGTCCTTGAATTTGAGGCTATTAGACCTGGAAAGTCCTTGAAACGTCCTTGAATTTGAAGTTAACTATGGTGTGGGAACCCTGTATGAAGTTTCCTGTACCCTAAAAGGACAATACTGCAATACTCAAAATTCCACATGATTGGAGTAAGAGTTAGTGATCAAAAATAAATGCCCTCCTTTTTGCCTTTATTTTCATAACAGAATCGTAGGCCGAGTGGCAGAGGTTCAGTGGATATGACTCTGTCCATGACAGGTCGAGAGAGAGCCGAGTATCTCCGCTGGAAAAAAGAGCGTGAACAGATTGATGAGGAACGACTGGCTCGTCATCGGAATGCCACCGGCCAGTGGAGACGAGAGTGGGACGCCCAAAAAACAGATACGATGTAAGCAGACATGCACTCTACAATGATGCTCATCAGAATTTAGAGAGAACCTTGTGCTAGTCAAAAAAATTTGCAATTATTTGCATTTTGGGAGAACCTTTTCTGTAATGTTAGGATTTTATTTCTGCCAGAATGTTTTAAAGAAACGGAGGAGACGTAGTGGTTTTACAGCATAAATGAGTTATGGATGCTGACAGGGTGAGAATGAGTGACCCTGTAGGTGTTTTCACAGGTTCAAGGAGGATTCGGCTGTGGCTGGAGAGGGAACACCTGATCAGAGCAACAGGAGAGGTAAATTAAACCCACATGCTCTCACACCACCAGCTCAAGGTTGTATGTGTTTTCGATACAATACAGACAATCAATAGATATTTACCTGAATCACTTCTAGACATTTGATTGCATTTTCTGCTTTGATAAACTTGTGTCTGTGGCTTAGTGATGTTCTGTGCTGTGGTCTCTCAGCAGCTAGGGGGCGCAATGCCTATGCACAGCAACGCAGCGGACCCTCAGGTCAGCTTATGGCATGTGTGCATGTGTGTGTGGCAAAAGTCTTTAAACTCTAACTCACATTTGCCAGAGTCTCAGTGATGATAGCTGTTACTGCGATAATAGCTTCTAATTGTTTTCCACTCCATTGTAATTGGATTATCTATGGTCTATGATGAGGTTTTATTTTCCTGTAACATATCTTTATAATTGCCTTCTGCTTGTTGCACAGTCATTATTTAGACTTGTCTCCATCATTTCTCTGAGTGGGAAAAATGCATCCGGTCACTCCCTCTGTTCTCCAATTGTTTGAGCTTTGTCTCATACAGTAAAAGATGGTGTGTAAATATTAAAGGGATAGTTTACACAAAAATGAAAATTGTTATTTTTTTACTCATGTTGTTACAAACATGTATACATTTCTTTTTTCTAATGAACACTAAGGAAGATATTTTGAGGAATGTTTGTAACCAACCCATAATGAGACCCATTCACTTATAATATTCATATTCAGACTGATATCTACCGATGCCGATACTGATCGTTTGGTGGTTATATTTTCTTGCGTTAACTAAATTCTGAATATTTAAATTTTCTGAATTTTATTTATTCCTATATAATAGCCATTAATATTGAACTTTATACTAGTGATGTTTCTTTACATTTTCTATACACAGAGCTCAAATTGCATGTTTCTGTTCTCTTTTGATTGACAGGATATTTTGGGCATGACTATTGGCTGTTTTTTATCGGCTGGTTATTGGCCGATAGCATGAAAATTGCTTTTATCAACGATACAGATTATTGGATGATATATATGTACATATCTAGTTAATATCATTTTTGACATATGCGGTCTGAGCTTTTAAAATGAAGTTTTGTATTGTATTTGTCAGCAATACTAAAAGAGTTGTAGTTTCTTGTTGTTTTTTTTTCTCAATCCCGCTAAATATTTTCCAGTTTGGCTTAAAACTTGGAAAAAAAACATGATAATCTAAGAATTGAACAAATTTGATTATAATAATGATATTTTTATGAGTAGATTTTAGATGTCTTTGGATTGTCTTGAGAGTCTGGGTAGCAGGTCTCTGGTTGTGTGTGGATGTTGAAAACAAAACCTTAAAGGCGGGGTGCATGATCTCTGAAAGCCAATGTTGACATTTGAAATCACCTAAACAAACACGCCCCTACCCCAATATAATCTGGACCTTCTTTTGATAGACCCAACCCACACATACACAACCAAGGCAACAATGTTGTTTAGTAGACACGCACCATACTGCTGATTGGCTACAAGTATGTTTTGGTACTCGGCCCAACTCCCTTTTCCAAAGTGTTTTTCAAAAATCATGCACCCCGCCTTTAAAAGTGGATGTCCTATATGATTATATGACTTGCTGGTTGATTGATACTCATGATATTATTCTTTCCAAGACTCTAGCTAACATTAGACTTGCCCTTAAGATTAAGATTGCAATTCTTCGACTGTTACCATTTTTAACCATCTGAAGTTTCCCGTACCTCTGTAGAATGAAATGAAGACTTGCTATTTCTGACCCATGTGCTCTTTTGCCGATGTTTTTGCTTTGAGTGTTCAACGAACCCTCATAACCTGCAAATCAAGTCTTATTACCATACATTCAAATCAAGGGTAAATTTGTATGGTTTCTCTTATCCTTTCCCCAAGCTAAATAATGATGCATATAGAGGAGCAATATCTCAGAATGACAACAGGCCATCTGTTACTGTGAGCCCAGGGTCATCTCTCTCTGCTACAGATTTCATATGCACAATTGTTATCCAAGTTCTTGCTTATCCCTGTGACACATTTAATGGATAAATATTGCTCCTATCTTTCTTATGCAGAAGACAACAAGAGACCACCCAAGGAACCAACCTTCGGGGACTTCTTGGGGCAGGGCAAGCCCAGACAGGAAGGTCGTGGACGAGGGAAGGGTCGGGGTCAAGGCAAGAACTACAGGTATGCAATAATTAATATTCATTTCTCCTGACTCTAAAGGACTCGAAATGAACTTTTTAGTAGGTAGCACTGGTGCTCCTAAATTTAAAAGTTAGGAGCACCAGCAAAAATTTGGGAGCATGCATTGAAAATTGTAGAAGCACCACAACTTCATCCTGAAGATTAAAAGCTTGAGCAATTAAACTTGATCTTAAATTATTTGCCACACACGTGACTTGTGCATGGCCCATTTTTAAACAAGCTCTTATGCTTAAAATAAAAAAAATTTAAGGTTATTTTAAATAATTTATTTTAAATTAAGTTTTTTATTTTCACAATTTTTTTTTTTGGATTCTGTATTCACTTTTCATTTACTTTAATGGTTAATTACATTTGACTTCAAACAGTATGTTTAATAAGCTGAATTCACAAAATGTAAATCTTTTCTAAAATAATCTAATAAAAATAAAACAAATTCATTAATTTTTATTTTTTGTCAAAGTGCTGCATAACAAAACTTTGTTTAAATTAAAAATGAAAGTACAAACATTTTAAGGGTATTTTTATTACTTAAAGAATAATAATTTTTTATTTTTTATTATTTAAAAGTGTATTTTACTAAACAATGATAATATATTTTTGTAAATTTCATTACTTTTAAAAAACTTTTATTTTGATGGGTTTCAGTGTGTATTTGATATCTGCATGATATATGATATCTGCGTGAACTCTGACAGCAGCTCTGAACATGAACTTTACGTTTTCGTGTCCTCGGATGCTGAAAGAAGGCAAATAATGAAGTAATCCGTGTAATGTTTAATTGGTTTTTATAAGACGTTCACTGATTATTCCACATTATATGCAAACGTTTCATAAAGAAACGAAAACAGATCGCACCACAACAATCATTTGCCCTTGCACAAATTCTCCCAATTACATTTTAAGGTTGCACCAATTAAATTTCAGGAGCATTTGCAATTTCGAGCCCTGCCCACCTGCATTAGTCAGATCTTACGTGGTCTCCGGACTGCTGCCAAAGCGTGGTGTTTTGCCGTTTAAACTGGATAAGAGATGATGTTATCAGACTTTATAAATATAGTTTTTTCATTGGGTTATTTCCTGCATTGATGATGTTATTTTAAAATTGAAACTTTTTCTTAAAGCATGCATGATAATCGCTGGGAAGGAGAACATGAAGAGGAGAAAGGGAGGAAAGAGGAACAAGAAAAGGAGACGGAGGGAAAGGACAAAGAGAAGGAAAATGAGAAGGTCAAAACTCCATCCTCAGAGAAGGTAAAAGCATGTCAAAAGTGTTGACGCACCTTCTTTATGATTATATTTGCATTACAATATTAGTTAAGTAGTTTTATTAGTTTTAATATTACATGTAATAATACTGTAAATGTCATGTAAAGTTATGTTAAACTAGTATCAAAGTAATCTAAACTATGACATTAAGCAGTGTCCAAACATTGTTCAAATCAAAATTCACATTTTCGATGTATTTCTCCTGCTGTGAAGCAAACAGAAGATGGAGGGCACGCTGAAGAAGATGATGATGAATGGGAAGATGCTAGCGATGGGGAGGAGGAGGAGGAAGAGGTCGACAAAGAGGAGCATGAGGAAGAAAACAAAGATTCTCATAAAGATGCTAAACCAACAGAAAAGACGTCTACCTCTCCTGCACCTTCTACTCCCAGCCCAAAAGAGAAGAGAACTCCCAGACCCAAAGTCCACATCCCCTCCCCACAGGAAGCTCTCAGCACTCCCGAAGGGCCCAAACCACTCAGCCCTTTCTCTCTGCTGGATTGCCACCAGCCAGTGTCAGACTGGGGCGAGGAAATGGAGATGCTCTCTCCTAAGAGCAGTCTTGGTGAGAGCCCCCTGAGGCCCAGCAGCAACGAAAGCAGTCCAGCCCAGCCGAAGAACAATGAACGTAACACGGAAGACGAACCAGAAAAAAATGAAAGTACATCTACAGGTGGGGCAATCGTGTTCTTCAGGGGTGCTTTTTAGGAAAGCATACTAATTTGTAAACATTGCAATGTTATGTGCAATGTTTGTGCTATAGATATGAGAGAGAATGTGAAATAATGTGGCTTTTTAAAGGGGACATATCAGACTTTTTCCATGTTTAAATGCTATAATTTGGTCTTCAGTGCTTCCATCAACCTATAAAATGTGAAAAGATCAAGCCAGTAACTTAGTTTTGGTAAACCGTTCTCTGCAAGCTTGTAAAAAATAGGTCACTGAAATTTGGCTCCCCTTGTGATGTCAGAAGGGGATAATACCACCCCTTAATCTGCACTATCCAACCACGGCACTGCCATTTACTGCAGAGATCAACTCATTTGCATTTTAAAGGCGGAGTCCATGATGTTTGAAAGCCAATGTTGATATTTGAAATCACCTAAACAAACACGCCCCTACCCCAATAGAATCTGGACCTTCTGTTGATAGACCCGCCCCACACATACGCAACCCGGCTTTTGATTTGATTTCATTGGCTATAAGTGTGTTTTGGTAGTCGGCCCGTCTCCTTTTCCAATGCGTTTTTCAAACATCGTGGACTCCACCTTTAAAGGACACACCCAAAAACAGCACATTTTTGCTCACACCTATAAAGTGGCAGTTTTAACATGCTATAATAAATTATCTATATGATATTTTGAGCTAAAACGTCACATACGCACTCTGGGGACACCAAAGATTTATTTGACATCTTAAAAAAGTCTTGTGAAATGTCCCCTTTAAGGAGAGGTGTACAATTAGATTAAGATTTTAGCCTTGCAGACCTGAAATGCGTGAAAAGTCACTGACTGACTTTGTAGCCCCTTATCAGCATGGTGAATGTAGCTTAGCTCCTGTATATTAAAAAATCAAACACGGGTGTCTTTTTACATTCAGTTGTGGAATCGGCTAACTGTGAACCCCAACAAGACAATGTACCAGCTGAATCTGCAGACACTGCCATCTCAAGCAGCCAAGAGCCCATAGTGCCGCCCACCCCAGACAGCGCCAGGCAGAGCGGTACGTTCAAACTAAATGTTAATTTATTCAGTTTTACAAAATATCTTGAGGGCATATAAGAAGTTTATTTGTTGTTAGACTTTCAAAAATGAATAATTTTTATTTCATGCATTTAATGCCCCCTGATACAGAAGACAGCGAATCCCCTGCTACAGACCCAGATCAGAGTCAATTTGAAACCGAGGTTGAACTGGATGCATCAGTGGACCAATCAGAACAACCGCTCTCAGGTGCTGTTCTTATTACCAACTTTGAGACTGTGGCTTTTCGAAAGAAGTCCCTTACTTCTGCTGACGTCTAGCAACTAACCAACGCTCTCCCCTGTTTCTGCAACCTTAAGTCTTTGTCTCTCTCTCTCTCTACCCTGTTCCCAAAACTCATGTATGCCCCCCGTCCATCTGTCTCATGGCATGAGATGGCATCTGCACTCGCCCTTCTGTGTAGTCTTTGACAAATGGGATGCAACCACTGATCTATATAAATGACTGGATTGCGCATGACGTCACAACTGTGAAGCCACCGCGCCGCCATGTTGGTATACCCAAACATTCCATAAAATCAATGGACGCGATCAGATTTTAATGATAAAACATCACTTTACAAGTCTTCGTTTTTATATCTGAAGTTACCCTGTACATTATTACAACACAAACGTCCTAAGCATGTACATAGTTATTTACTGAAAGTTGTACATTTTAGTTTTTAATCAGTTATTATACATTCATCTTCATTACAGTAGTGTTATCAGATCAGCAGACAGACCGCAGCATTTAGTATTAATGACAAACGTGCTCATTCTGAAATCTATATAAATAATCATACTTTGTACCGTATTTTCATGCAATAATTTGCTGGTTTTATGTCATCTAAACTTACACGTTACCGTGTAGCTGAATTTCAGAAAAAACTTTATTTATACCCGTGTCATTAACAGAACGCAGCAGACACACTCACCTTAACGGTTTTTTATAAATCCATTTTCCTGCCCGATTAAAACATAAACATTGAAAATAACACCAGAATTAACAGTTAATTTACGTACACATATCCTAAAAATAATCTTGCGTGACTGATACGCTGTAAAGCGGGGGAATTTAAAACATGATTTTAAATGGAAGTCAATGACGCCGTCTGCCGGTTGGGTATACCAAGATGGCGGCTCGAACTCTGCGCTGGCTTCACCTCACGCTGTTACGTTAAGCGTTCTATGCGCAATCCAGTCATTTATATAGATCAGTGGATGCAACCCTCCTGAGGCTATGACAGGTTTTCTTTCTTCTGGGACTGATCGTTCTTGTCTGCAGCTTCGCATTGGCTGTCACATCCTCCTCTGTGAATCTTGCACAACTATCCTGCATCCATTCTGTTTTTGGATCAATCTCATTACCACTTTTTTTTGCACCTAGGTCATGCTTTGAATGTGGGTTCTGATTTGTTCCTCTTTCATGCATGTTACAAACTGCTTAAAAGAACAGTTCACCCAAAAATGAAAATTCTCTTAGTTACTTCACATCCCATCATGACAGTTTTAGAGTTTCACCATTTTGGAACCTATACATGTATGAAATTATGAATATTTTTGAGGAAAAACTAGCTAAGGAAACTCGTATAGACGGTTTCAGCGGTAACAACATAAACGAACATCTCCCAAACGTAACTTTCAGTAGACTTCCGCTTGGAATCAATAAAAAACTTCTTTCAAAATCATAGCCAAAGTGTATCAACCATTACACTTAGCTAATGTTACTGTGTAAAATGCAATGTTAGCCAAAATTTTCTTAAATTCTGGCTGCCAAATCTGCACAGCGGCGATCCATGCTTACTGTCTCTCCTCGTCTTTTGGAATCCAAAACATTGATATTTTCCACAAGTTATTTGCTCCAAAGGTCAGTTTAGTCACTCGCCAGATTGATAAACAAGCAGGAAGTTAACTTAGCGGTAGCGTGCATGCGTCCGATCTATACATCTGGGGATGGTTAATAAATGGAAAGAATTTCCATTTTTTTGGTTACCTGTTTTTTTAAGCAAATAATTGTCCTCCATCGTTTGATTCCAAGTGCAAAAGCATGCGTGTTTGTTGTCTTGTGTGCAAAAAGGACTGCAAATGAGAATTATCTATAGTTGATTCTGTAATTAAAGTTCACCCAAGAGTCCACCCTATTTAATCGCTGCTTAGCATCATTATCATTGAGGGAGAAACGCTTGGCTGTTCTCCCAGAACAGCTGTTAGGTAGACCAGGGTAAACCAAATAGGGTTCTAGTCAAAGTCGGTATGGCAGCTTATTAGATTTCAAATCATTTTAAAGATATCCAGGACATGGCAACGGTGTCTGGATATCTGAATGTGTTACTGTCCTATAGCAAGACATTTGGTGCTTTTCCGTTGGATGGTACAACCCGGTACAGCTCACTTTTGGGGGGTTTACATTGTGTACAGCAGTGGTTCTCAACCTGAGGTCCGTTTTATGACATTTTATAAAATAAATTCATTTATCATGAATTCTGGGCAATTAAACCTAAAAAAGTAAGACTACTAATCAACAGCACTACTTCGTATCATTTAATATGTTTTGTTAAATTAAAAGTTGAGTTTTAAAACAGTTTCTTGTCATAAATGTTCTTTGGGGGGGCCGCGAAGGAATGCGCCATACACAAGGGGGGCCGCATGCTGAAAAAGTTTGAGAACCACTCGTGTACAGTACCTAGTACCTGATAATCTTTTTTAGTACCACCTCGGTCGTGCTGATACTAAAACTTGATGTGTAACACTGCAGATCACTACCAGAATCATTACTAAATGCAAGATTAGCGCTTACCCTCCTGCGCCACAGAGCAAACCAACTATAAAGGGCTGTTCACATTATAACTATAACGATAACTATTTTAACGTCCACATCATAACCATAACTTTATGCTGATTCTCTCATGTGCAGCACTCGCGCAAAGCACCTTTAATAGCATTTACTAATATTGGATATTTCTTGTAATAAAAAATGTCACTAAATATGCAAATATATGCTGTTCTCGTTCTATTTACGGAATGGCTAACCAGCAGATGTCCTAAACCGTGAATCTAGTAGTTTGTGTAATAATATGTTACCTTTTGGCAATGTAGTAGAATAAAAAGCATTACGTAGTTAATTTCACAGCAACTGCATCAGCGCTGTATACCCAAGGTAATTTTATGTTATAGACAGGGTTCCCACAGGTCCTTGAAATCCTTAAAAGTTTGTGAAAATGGGGGGAAAAATTCAAGGCCCTGGGAAGTTTTTAAAAATATATACATACATGGATACAGGTCATTGAAAGTGCTTGAATCTATTTTATGCAAGAAGTTTTCTGAAAAAAAAAATCCATATTATTTCATGTGTAGTGTAGGATAATTTTATTAAAAATGTAGACTTTTTAAGCACACATGCTAAACTGTTTGCTTTAAATGCTTATATCTTCTGTATGCGAATGTTGATTCATACCAAAATGCTTTTTTGCATAGTTGTGTTTGACACATGAAAACGTCTCTGGTCTGGTTACGTATGTAACTGTTGTTCCCTGAGAAGGGAACGAGACGCTGCGTTTCCCTTGCCATACTTCCTGCGTCCCTGTAACGCCATCTTTAGCAATATAGCGATATACTTCCTGCCTCCCGCGTCACCCTATCTTTGTCGTTAAGCCTCACCATTGGTTGAATTTGATATACACATTCAAATGCACTTACCACTGGAGGCGTCCCCAAAGTGTCACAGCAGTGACGCATCACATTTACTGCACAAAGCCGTAGTTCACTTATCAGTAAACTACGGCTTTGTGTAGTAAATGGGGCTCAATCTGAAAGCAGGTGATGGCGATTTACTACTAATCAAGGAACCGGCTTCACTGACGAGATTGACTATCGCATGTAAATTATCGCGCATTCCTAGTTTATCATCGGAAAATCGCTCAGTACGTGACCCCAATGATATTGTTCGTTGTATATTTATCGTTACAGTCAACTATTCTCTTTAATATCAAACCATTTTCAAAACTATCGTTTTTATATTTATTGTTATAATGTGAACTGCCCTTAAGTCTTTAAGCCCCACCCACTCTAAAGCGGCACTAAACTGCAATGGAAAAGCAAACCGAGACAAAGTAAAGTGAGTGGAGCCGAGACACGTGGTACCGAGCCGCGTGGTACCATGCAATGGAAAAGCACCAATAGTTATACTGCAATTTAAGTATGTGTAAGATTACAAAACATTTGATCCCATTAGGATACAGTTCATTCTTAATTATAAAGTAAACCCCTTTTGAAATGCTGTCCGTAACTTTGATTTAAAATAAACAAACTTGGTATATCACTAAAAAGCTAGTTAATATGTATCTTAATTATCAAGTTCCTTTGACTGAAGTTTGTAATGTTTTTTGAAGTCCCCCTGTCGTTTTCATTTTATATCTTAAAACACTTTATTGATGATCAGAATGACATATTTAAATGTTTTTACTAAGCAATGATATTGAATGATGAATTTGCACATGGTTTGTCTTAAAGAATATTAAAAGCATCACATAGACATAAAAAAGTGTGCTTTTTAACACAGGGGGACTTTAAAGTTTGGAACTGGAATTCTCTCCCCTTTGTTTGTTACCCTATGTTTTAGGAGTTTTATACATCTTAGTATAATGACAAAAATTATGAATGTGCAGTTTGTACTATCATTACATTATGCTAGTCGCTGGAATGGCAAATAAATTATGTGCCGATTCGCAGATGATTGTATGTCTCAATTTCCCTTGTTTGTGAAGTAGAAAACTAATTCTTTGTATTTTGTTGTGATGTGCAATGCGCTGTAACCTGTCAATCACTCATTTGGGATCTTTCTCTTTTCCCTACCTGCTCCTGCTTAATGTCATTACATCATACCAGTCATTTATTATGAAATTAACTGTTCATTTATAACTAATGAAAGGATATGATTAAAATCAAGTTTTCTAGCTAATTCCAGAGATTGAAATTCGAATCACTGTCCACGTGTGCTCTAGAAATCAACAGAAAACCTAATGGATTATTAGCAGAATGATGGCCTGAGTAACAAGATTCTTGTATGTCTTTAAATTCGATAAACATACATCATTTAGCCAGTTTATTGGAAATAAAACCATTTTTTATTGCTTTAAAGCTATTATTAGGACACTGGTAGTGTACTTGATTGTCAGAGGTTGGTAATATAACCCAGAGGAAATTGAATTAACTTACTGTCTTCGATTGGTTTCACATTAGAAACACATTCATTACACTGTTTACAAAGACATTATATTGAAACAACACAGTTACAACCCATACTTTTTGCAGTACTGTTTGTTTCAACCAAACCAGCTAAAGTCGAATTAAAATAATCATTCTCTCAAAAATAGAGTAAGTATTTGTTTTCTTGTTGTTTCGACTTATTTTGTGAAACACAAAAAGAGATGATTTATGAGAATAGGTAACAAAATTTATTTTTTGCGTGAACTGTCCCTTTAAATATAACAGTGGGTGTTGTCTTTGTTAATATTTTATTCCCCTTGCTTTACATTTCTGTCCACAGGCTGAAGACTAAGAGCAATAGCTGAAAATGTCAGTGGTCTACAGTCCATGTAAGAGCTAAGAGTCAAGACTATAAATCAAAGGGGTTAGGACCGTTGAAGCCTCACCACATTTTCATCCAAACAGCCCATTGTATTGTTTAATTACCTCTTGTTGTTGGGACTCTATGCTGTTGGCAAGCTGTGCTCCTGGATCAGTATCCAAGACGTTTACCGTGGAATTACTCTGTAAAGCGTGCTATACTCAAATCATGAGGTAAATGTTTTAAAGATGCAAAGGTGTAAGCGCCACCAACGTCATTTTAAACATTTTTAGTCTACATCGATTACAAGAAAACTAATCTTTGGTAAAGGATTGTTGGCACAACCAACCAACTATCTTGAGCACATTTAAAGTCTTTCTTGAGGTTGATGAACATAAATTAAACTGCTACCATGTGGTATGTATTTATAACTGAGAAAGTCTTTAAAAATAGGCGTGCTTAACATGAATTGCAATACCTTTAACTAATTTTTCAGATCATTTTTTTAAACTTCATGTTAACATTACATTTTCACGTAACATAATATTATATGCATAAAGACAAATGGATGTTGAATTTGCCATAAATGACAGGTGCCCTAGATGTTATGAACATACTGACCAAAGATAAAAAAAAATGTTTAAAATTGGAGGAGGCTTGAATAAGATTGAACAATTGGGGCAACAGAGGTTGTGTACCCCAAATCTATATTAGTTTAATTTTATTGTTTTGTTTGTGCATCTTATGTTTAGTATTTTTATGCATTTACATCAGGTAATAATATATGCGTATGTGTTTGAATTTGAATGAATTGAACAGGAAATTAAAAAAAACTTGTAATATGTATAGATCTTAACAAATGACATTCCAATGCTTTGTGTGAGTGCGTCACGACATGCATTGTGTATCCTTGTTTTTTAATTTAGCTCGTGGAGCAGAACGAATCATGACATTTGTGATTGTATTGTACTTACTGCAGATAAAGTATCTTCCTGTTAGGGGTAGAAAATTTAAATATTTTACTTGGTTTGCTTCTTATAGGAGGTTTGGTTTGGCTTCTAAACTGTGCACGTAGCATGATACTGAAATGTCTATAAGAAGTTTTCATTTTTAGACTACGTCCAGTCCAGTTTTTGGTTTGTTTGTTTTACTCATGGAGACATTTTTGTTGCTTCTATCATCTTAATATAATGTGTGAAAATGAAGTGCAACTGTTTCTGTACTTTAAAAGCTGTCAAATAAATGACATATTTGCCTTATGCGTTATTCATCTGTATTAACTCTCCAGTGTTGTTTTTATTGTCATCCATATGCTTGCTTTGCTTACTGAATACGCTACAGTTTCATGAATTTCCATGTGTGCAAAAAGTCCTGTATTATATATTCAATTAACATAATATTATTATATACACTACAAGAAGTGAAAAGTTCAACTTATTTTTTGTAAGTATTTTTTTTACATAAACATATAAGTTGGAACAAGTTTAAGTTAAAGGATTAGTTCTTTTTCTTTAAAAAAATCCAAATAATTTACTCACCACCATGTCATCTAAAATGTTGATGTCTTTCTTTGTTCAGTCGAGAAGAAATTATGTTTTATGAAGAAAACATTCCAGATTTTTTCTCACTTTTATGGACCCCAACACGTAACAGTTTTAATGCAGTTTAAAATTGCAGTTTCAACTGAGTTTTAAAGGACTCTAAATGATCCCAAATGAGGCATTAAGGGTCTTATCTAGCGAAACGATTGTCATTTTTGACAAGAAAAATAAAAAATATGCACTTTTAAACCACAACTTCTCGTCTTCCTCCGGTCCTGTGACGCGCCAGCGCGACCTCACGCAATACGTCATGATGTCAAGAGGTCACAGATGAAGTATGCGAAACTCCGCCCCAGTGTTTACAACTGTGGAGAAAAGGACTGTACCGACGTTGTTGTATGTGGAATGATACTAATTAATGTCTTTGTGTCAGTTTATTGTTTAAAATGGTCCGCAAAAGTGTGTTTCATATATGTAACACGTGACCTTTCCACGGCATTACGCATTTATGTGAGGTCATGCTGGCGCGTCACTGGACCAGAGATAGACGAGAAGTTGTGGTTTAAAAGTGAATATTTTTTATTTTTCTTGTCAAAAATGACAATCGTTTGCTAAAAAGACCCTTATGCCTCGTTTGAGATCGTTTAGAGTTCTTTGAAACTGCCATTTTAAACTGCATTAAAACTGTTAAGTGTTGGGGTCCATAAAAATGAGAAATTTCCTGGAATGTTTTCCTCAAAAAACATAATTTCTTCTCGACTGAACAAAGAAAGACATCAACATTTTGGATGACATGGTGGTGAGTAAATTATCTGGATTGACTTATTCTTTAATACAACTTCGTACAGTGTAATTAATAATCTCAACTTTCTTGACTAGTGAGGTCCTCACTGTAAAAAATGCAGGATGAAGTTAAAATAATTTTGAAATTCAATTTAACCTTCTGTTATAGTATATTTATAATAATTAGTATAGTTACTATTATTAATGTTTTGACCTGTGATGAGTTGACATAAAAGTTTAAATTGTTTATATTTAAGTTAAAGTAACATAAAAATATATTTAGATTTGACAAAAAGTGCCTTTGCATGGATAACAGATTTGGGAAATCGGTTTCTCTTTAAAATGTACTCCCTGGCCTCCGTCCCCCACTGTGTGTCCTTTTTTAATGTACACCACCATTTCAATTCAAGCACTGTCCAATATTTTATTGTTCCACATAATTTTTCTCTTAAATGATTTTTCATGATTCATTTGTTGTACAATATCAATTTGGGGTCTAAAGGGTTTTGCTCTTCCTAAGAAAATTAATTTATAAATTTAATATATTTTTTTGCATTTTGATTACCATTTGAAGAACAGTTACAAAAAACAAGGTTAATATGTATGCTTGTTTTTGTAGTAAAACCATTGTTAATATTTCTAAGGGTCATGAATGAAATAGGATTAAAAAGGCCTTATTATGTATTCTTTAATTAGAAAGTTGTTTCATGTTATTTCATAACAAATCTAGTAACTGTTTTTATGTATTTTGTTTACAAAACATGGTTATAAATACATTATATTTTTACAAATAAGACAAAGGTTTTACAGAGTTATTTAATAATAATATACTTTTCTCTACGAAGATCACATTTTAAAAGTTGTTGTATATCTGTGCTGGGGATAAAGAGGTGGGAACTGAAGGCGGAGGGGTCGAGTAAACTCCGCCCAGTGCTTCATTTAAAACTAGTGTGCATCTCTGTAAAGCATATGAAAAGCGTCTGATCACACATCACTGCAGGACTTCAGTCGTCTTTATTCAGATCATTTACAACAGACGAGCTTCTGAGCAACTACCGCTGACAGTTAAACTTACCTCTGGAATTTCAAGCATCTCACACAATGAAAGACGACAAACCAGTAAGCACTGTCAGAACCAGCGAGGGACCGGAGGGGAGAACACGTTATCCCGGTGACCAGAGGCTGAAACAGGCCAACAGAGCCACGAAGATATGGGTGAAAGTGGCCATGGGTGCCGCTTACTGTCTGTGTGTTTCAATTGCAGCTTTATTCTTAGCCATCTACTACGTGTTCTTCTGGGTCCCAGATCCGTCCAGTCACAACAGCACGAGGACAACAAACAACTGTAGTAAGCCGGGATAGCGGACAAGGACAGAGACAAGCATCGCTGGACATTAAGACACACACACATGTGAACTAAAAGGACAGATGTTTTACAACTGTTTTTCGTGCACTACGCATATTGTCTTTACTTTAAATCTGATACAGCGCATTTATTACGTCACACTGACTTTGCTTATTTACGGGAGGCAACTTCTGGCTATGTCTTAATTATCAAGTTACTTATATTGTTTTATTTTTTATATATTACAGACTATTAAAATGTAAGATGGAAATAACTTTTTTTAAAGGAAAGTGTGACTGAAAGGTTCTTTAGGGAACAATGACATTACTGCGATGAATGTTTGCCAGAACCTTTATTTTTTATAGTGTAAATGACAACATTGGAACATGATGTTAGTGTTATAACAACACATAAGAAATTGATTTATCATCCTCTTGTCGTCATCGTCATGTAGGCCTATTTTTAATATCTAAAAGTGTATGCATTAGCCAATTGAGCACTAGAGACACTTCACTTGCTTAATAATAAAACTAAAGTGAAGTTGTCAGAACAGATTTGTTATCTCTCTGTGTGTCGCCAATTGCCTGCAGCAGCGAGACTGAGGAAGCCTAAATAAAGATGTTACAAAACACCTTAAGGTTACGGTATTTTACATTGTAGGATAAGATTTTATAAATTGCTAAATGTTAAATTCTTTTTGTACTCTACAGTCATATGAGCATGGTTTGAAAGTGAGTGCTTATTATTGTAATCATTTTAATAAGTGATATTATATGAACAAGTACGCAATAACTTCAGCTTATATTGTTTTCAGCTTTCTTAACTCCTAAATTGTTTTTTAAATAACTTTGGCTACTACATGCAGATTTGGCATATTCATAGGAATTTTACTCCAGTTTACTTTAAAATGCTGATGTATGCAATTGTATTTTTAATTTTTTTCTTTCTCTGCAGAACTGAGAAGCTGCAGGCTCATATAGGAAAAACCTCCATTGTTGTCAGAAATGTGTGAAACTGCATGGTCAAAGCCAGTGTGTATTATTTCTAATGTGATTCATTGTAGAAGACATAAAGTGTTGAACCCAATGCCTTCTTTGACACTGTGCACGTTCCTCAGTAAGTCTTTAGAATATTTATTACTATAAAAGGGAATCCAAGTGGCTATCCCCATATACTGGCTAGCCAGAGCTCCAGTGTGTGACACAACTACAAACCAAAAACAAACCATTCAAATGATTTAATTTTAAAGATTTTAATGTAAAACTCTTAGGGGCGGTTTCCCGGACAGGGTTTAGATTAAGCCAGGATTTGTCCTGAAATATGTTTGAACATTAAAGTTGTTTTTACAAATATACTTTACAAAACATATTACTGGTGTGCATCTGTAGCACTGATATATTTTAAGTTATTTCAGTGCAAGTTGTTTTCAGTTAAGCTTAAACAAGTATTGGAGTCTTACACTAGATTTAAGCCCAATATGGGAAAACGCCCCTTATACTGTACATCAGTTAATTATCAGTTAATTTTTGTTAAAACTTCTAATACTGTACATCTATGCCACAAAATGCACATAAATGTTTAGATTTACGTTTGTCTGACTTCCAAACTTTACTAATGGAGTCATTTTGTCGCTTTGAGAATTAACTAAATTAATAGAACTGAGACATGACCGGTTAGTTGATGTCAAATACGCCATTATCTTAGCCTAGCCATATGTTCTCAGAATGATAAATTATACATCTTGTGGTATGATTTGAGTCAGGGTGTTGAAAAAGGAAGATATGCAAAATATGCTGATTTATATGTCCATTAGACCAAACTGGAGTCCTGGGACAATCAGGGGTCCCAGAAAATTTCAAGAGAAAAAGAGAAATCGAAAATTGTAAATTAGGGCTGTCAAAAGATTAATCGCGATTAATCGCATCCAATATAAAAGTTTGTGTTTACATAGCATATGTGTGTACTGTGTATAAATATTATGTATATATAAATACACACACATTCATGTATATATTTAAGAAATATTTGCATTTAAATACTGTATATACATTTTGATAATTTATATTATATATTAATATAAATATTTTATATATAAATATAATTTTTTTTCTTAAATATATACATGATTGGGTGTGTTTTTATATATAAATAATAATTATACACAGTACACACACATATGTTATGTAAACACAAACTTTTATTTTGGATGCGATTAATCGCGATTAATCTTTTGACAGCCCTATTGTAAATGTCTTGTAAACAAGTTTAAGTTTGCTGTCTTTATATCACAGTTATTCATCTAACACAGTTTAAATGTTTCTTGATACAAAATATGGATATAAAATTTGGGGTCCCTTGCTAAAGGCTCATCATATTTGGGGGTTCCTGTCATCATAAAGTTTGAAAACTCCTGCCTTAGACAATAGAGGTGAGATCCACTGCTGTATTGTATGGCCTACTCCAAGTGGCAAGAAAAAACACAAAAAATGTATGTCTAAAGAAAATTCCTTGTGATTGTAGGTGATTGTACCGTCTGATTATCTGATAAAGCTTAAAAAAAAAGAATAAAGCAAAACGAATTTTGTTAAATAATAGAAATTATTCTTAAAACCACAAGATGGCAGTGTTCAATAAGATTATTACATTGGAGAAAATAATTTTAGTTTATTCTTAAAGCATATATGCCCCCTTGTGTTTTTTTTTTTTATTTGATTATTTTGCCAAAAATGCTCTTTATAGTTCATTGTAGTTTAGCTGTTTATTAAATCATGAGATTGTTACTGTCAGATTTTGTCTCTTATGTGTTCAATAAGAAAGAACACTAGCTCATACATGTGTCATATTTATACTGCTGAATGTCTGCAACAAGAAGTAAGTCTTGTGATTTTTAGCCTGCTATACCTGAATTTGTCCATCGGAGCAGAGAGAACACATCCTGACACTGAATGTGTTACAGTCAGATATGATTTCCCCTGTGTTTAATAAAAAGAAAGCTCATACCTTTGTCAGATTTATACTGCCGACTTTCTATCCCAGTACTCGAACAGAGACTGAAATCTCCAAAACTACTCTCTCTACCCGGCCTACCACTTGTCCCCTTGACCTCTATCTCTCATCTCAAGCAATCATTCTGTCACTTCTACCCGCACACGCATTATAAACACATCCATCACTACAGGAATCATCCCTATCTCATGGTTCTCGCTGTGTTTAATATAAAGAAAGCTCATACATGTGTCAAATTTATACCGCTGACTTAGTACCCAACATGAAACAACACATAAGTCCTGTGATTTTAACCTGCTCTCAGTAAATTTGTCCATTATAACAAGCAGTGGTATACGCACTTTTTGGGGGGGGGGGCAGAAGTGAGTGGGCACTTTCACTTAGATCCTGCACTGGCCTGCATGTTAAAATAGCATTTTATTTATTTAGATTTTAATGTTATTATTTTTTTATATATATATTTTTATATTATTTTTTATATATATAAAACAACCATTCCAATCAATAAAATATTGTATTAGTGCTTCCTGTTTTCTAAACTGTGGCCTTGTGAGGGTTTGGCTTATGCAAAAATGTAAAAAAATCAGTTAAAAGCACATGCATTTTATTGCATTATTCATGAACTGACCATGTACATAACAGATCATGTGTAATGTGTCTCATCTTCATGTTCTCTATTTCACAGGTGCATTTGCTTCTTTTTGTAGCAGAGCCTTGCAGCTGAGAGTTTGCCTGTTACCATGGTGACACGCTCCTTGACCAATGAGATCTTATTTGCGGATTTAAAAGCTGCATTGCATAGTGTACAGATGTGATATTATGTATGCAACATATGCTTTCTTTCTGTATATGACTTTATTACCTAGAGCAATGGTTCTCAAACTTTTTCCGTGTGTAGCCCTCCTTGTGTACGGTGCATTCCTTCGCGCCCCCCCCAAAGAAAATTTATAACAAAAAAAACGTTCTAAAATGTAACATTTTAATTAAACAAAACAAATTAAGTTATACAAACTAGTGCTTTTGGTTAGTAGCCTTATTTTTTTTAGGTTTAATTACACAGGATTCAAAATAAATGTTTCCGGACATCGGGTTTTCGGGTCTAAGTGGACCCGTGAAGACCTCTAGTCAGAACATCAGAACTGCAGGCATCATTCTAAAAACCATGGGTCTGAGTCTGAATAAACTAATTCCAACTAGTTGGCCCATTCCAACTAAAACAGTAAATGTTTATGATTTAATTTGAAAAAACGAACAAAATTCTACCGTATGTTAAAATTTCAGGCAAATATCTGATGAAATGAGAAAGTTACAAGCAAAAACATGTGAATAAGCAGCATTTTTGGTCACACACCTTCCAATGACATATATCTCTGATTTCTAATATTAATTAGCATGTAGCGCAAACTCAGCAGTCACAACTTTGTTTTTAGCATATTACCAACTTTGTAATTCATTTAATGTGTAATTTAATGTTGTGGGGGTACATCTCGACTGTGATGTCACAGTCGGTGTAACCTATTGAGATTGGCCTGTTTTTTTGCTTGCACAAGGTTCACACAAAAATGAAGAAACAAACGCGTTTGAGGCTCACTATATGTCATTAGCATGTACAGAACTTGTGTTATTCATCTATGCCTAAAGGTGCTTTCACACCTGCCTCATTTAGTTCGGTTGAATTGTACCAGAGTTCGATTGCTCACTTGGTGCGGTTCGTTTGGGCAGGTGAGAATGCAGCAGTTTAGGAAATACGTTTAAATACATGTGGTCAATGAGTGATGTTGATGTTATCACATGACTGAATTTTGGTTCGTTTCAACTGCGGACCAGAGCAATCAGTCTGGTGTGAAAAGGAACCAAAACTGTTAAAAAAGCTACAATGCATCATTTTTTGGTCCAGACCAACGAACCGAAGATGTGAAAACACCCTAAGTAAATACAGTTTTTTTTATTCTATCATGGCACCTTTAAAAACCTCCTCTTTAACTCTGTTTACTTCTACCTTCATTACTATTCATTGCTACATATCCTACTTAGTAAATTAAGCTTTGTGTACTGTCCTTATTGTTGTCTCTTAAGGCAAAATCCTAAAAGTAAATTAATGAATGTGGTCACGCTTCATTCAGGCCTGTAGAGGGCGACTGCGTACTTTACATCAAGTGCAGCAGCATCACAACCGAGCAGAGAGGACTCGAGGAAGTGTTTTGTTGTCATGGCGGTGTTTTAAACCATTTGACATTTGCTATAAACAAACTGGATGGGTTTTGGTTTTGTTTAACGACCAACTATCACGTGAAACACAATAGCAGGCAGTTGACGCTTCTACTCGTGGGTTGTCCGTTTACTGCCTGTTTTTAACGTGTAATGTGAAACGCGGAAGCATGAAGGATTTATCGAAATGATCGGTTGGTTTTTCATCTCAAATTTAGGATATTGTCAGGATGATTTCTGATTTTCAAAGGGGGTCTCCTATGACCATCGGCGAACTGGGCTCTGTGAACCGTGAATGGATTAAAAAAGGTCCATCTGTGTTTCAGATTCATGGTCTGCAGACGCAGGTACGGTTGGATACAATAATTGTTGTCCTTATAAAATGTATGCATGGTTTTACCGTTTTAATTATGGTATTTGTAATAAAACAGCAGTAACCACAAGTGTAACCATAGTTTAACCATGATTTTTGTAGTAAACTACAAACAATAGTCAGTCTGCCTAATAAACATGGTTACTATAATAAACAATGCTGGTACAGTGTATAAGAGACATTTATGCATA
Organism: Misgurnus anguillicaudatus; assembly: GCF_027580225.2. NCBI lineage: Eukaryota > Metazoa > Chordata > Actinopteri > Cypriniformes > Cobitidae > Misgurnus > Misgurnus anguillicaudatus. The sequence goes on along the minus strand of NC_073360.2, from coordinate 22,967,910 downwards.
TAGATGCATCTGGATTGTTTGTAATGCATTCATTGTTGTCATTCCAGCTTCAGTTCAGTGACACAGTGGCACCCAGTGTCTATAACCGAGCGACCCGAGTTAGACCTCCTTCACCTATCCTGATAGAGAAACTTGCACACAGGACACAGGGACAGGATGATGTTGAAAGCTGCACCAGCTCTTTACGACTCTCAGTCCTCTCAGAAGAGCGACTGCAGGCTGCGGTCAGATTGGCTAGGAGAGACCTAAGCAGAAAAAGGCAGGAATCCGTCAGCCGTTTGTCTCTTGAACCAGCCGAGAGATCACACGATACCAGTCCTCAGAGGAACAGTATGGACCACAGCTTTCAGGTGATTATATACAGACATTTTATAGTGTGTTGTGACTGTTCAGGAAAATGGTTAACTCTTTATGTCTCTTAACTTGTTAGGCATGTCCAAGAATGTCAGGTACGAAGAACCAAACAAAAAATGTTGATCGGGTGCTTGTGTATAGTCCTCCAAAGCACAATAGCCAGCCCAGACCGGGTCATACACCACCCACCAAAGACCTCAGTAATGAACAACAGCTCAGTCAGGAGATTCGCAAATTACAGAAGGAACTGAGCACATATGTTCAAAGGATAGAGCAGCTGGCTAATAAAGGTATGGAGAGTTACCATTTATGTTTGAGAAGTGCTGTTCAGGGTTTAAATGTGAAGTTTATTGCAGGGCACGCAGTAGAGGTTCAGGAGCCGGATGAGAAGCGCCGGATGGAGATCCGTCGGCAGGAGCAGAAAGCTCGTTCTGCACGAATCATCTACGTATTACAGCAACAGGACTGAAAAGCACTGCAGTTTATGTTCATAAAGACAGCACATATCAGTGGAGTGTAATATACCCTGTCTTTGAAATCCAAGATAAAGTCTCATAATCGTATTATGAGACTAGGAGCATCAAAGTTTTATTTAACTACTTGATTTCAATCTTTGACAGGGTTCTTTATCAAGGTTATATTTTGACAGAATGTGTAGGATGATTTTGTGTGGAAAACAATATAACAAAAATATATTAGACACAATACTGTTCCAAAATCACATGCCTGACTTTCAGTGTATGTTAAAATGTAAATGCAAAGTAAAATCTGGACTCTTGAGGACCTAAGGAGATTGCACCACCACTGTGAAAAGAGTATGTCAGTTTGCAAAAAGCAGAAATTTAGGCATTGTTTCTGTATGTTACCAACAGGGGCGGCCGGTGACTTTTCTTTTCGAGGGCGCTCGATGCGAAGTTCGTACCAACATGTATGTAGCCCATCATGTGTGTGGTTTGTAATTTCAAATATGTGTTCTGCGAGTCAAGAGATCCTGTGTGCATCACATGTCTTGTCAAAATAAGTGCCTGCTGCAGACGCGTCTAAAGGGTTTATGATAAGAGAGATGCTTGCGTTTGCAAGATACTCTCATAATCTCATGCGTAATCAGAGTTTAATGTTAAGTGAGTGTATTTTGTGAACGTCTCTTTTATAATAAACGGTTTTGACGCGTGTGCAGCAGGCACTTATTTTGACAAAACACGTAATGCACATAGGATCACTCGACGCGCAGAACACATATTTTGAAAACACGCAACAGAAACGAACACTTTTTTTTAATTTGCCCTCAGATGAGCAGTCACAAGCCGCCACTGGTTACCAACACGCCACAAATCTCTTGATCATTCTTTTCTTATTTGATAATGGGGTCAATGACATGCATATTTCTGTGTCCGGAGGCATTATGTACTATAATAATGATATATTTATGACGTGTCACTTTATTCTATAAAATTTAGTTAAAATACATTTTCACTTTTTTTTAATAATACTTACAAACACTAAAAAAATAACTTGTACAATTACCCTAATAAAAACCTCAGAACAATTTGCACAAAACCTTTTTTTTTTTATAAAATGTACTGCTTTAATTTGAAGTACAACTTACCTACCAAAATCAAATTAAATTTAGTTACATGAAACATTTCTTAACTAATTAAGTATATGTCACTTAATTATTTTTATTTTAGAAGTTAGATTTATTTGAATCGTTTAGGTAAAGTCTATTACTTTTTTTAAATACTGAAGCATTGCTGTCCTAAAAATATTAAATAATACTTTTATAGGGTAGATTGTATTTACTGTTTTTTATTTTCTTTTACATAGTGGTATGGACTTAGTTCACAAAAATGGACACACAATTCATGACTGACAAGTCACAAAATTATAATTTATAACAAAACAACATTAATTATTTAAGAGCTTAAACCTCTATGACATTTTTTTAACAAATATTTAAGTAGTTAAAGTTTTTATCATCTCTTATTCAGTGAAAAAGCTTAAATAATCACAATATTCAGGCACAAGGGTATTTCTTACAACATTAAGCAGATTTGAACACGCTAAAGTTTTTGATTAAATGGAGCTTTTTTTAGGACTATGTTTAGTTACTATAAAACAGTTTAAATATACAATAAGATATATACAATAAGATTTACTATTCCCACACAGTTCATTTTGTACATGAATTAATTGTGTATTTGTTTATAATTTTACTTTGGCAAATCTAGTTCTCCATAAATGTTAATATAATAATCTAATAGATTTTACTAAACCAAAAAATTTTTAAGTTTTGTTTTCTCAAACTTGTAAAATGGCAGGTGGGACAACTGTCCGTACAAATTATCTGTTTAAGGCAACTGTTAAGAAATTCAAATTAAGACACTCTGGCATTATTTAATTTAAGAAACCTTTCCTATAAACAAATTTCACAAATATCATTAGTTTTTGGGATGTTAGGATAATTGAAAAAACTTTTGTCCCACAATTTTTATGTTTTCAGATGTCAAGGTAGTACAACCTTGGGCCTTTTATTAAGTTAACAAGTATAAACAGTAA